>NW_024733778.1:20000-97500 GCF_018991925.1 Homarus americanus
CTCCTTCCCTCCCTACCTCTCTCCTTCCCCTCCCTACCTCTGCCTCTTCCTCCTTACCTCTCTCCTTCCCTCCCTACCTCTCTCCTTCCCTCCCTTACCTCTCCTTCCCTCCCCTACCTCTCTCCTTCCCTCCCCTACCCCTCTCTCCCTTCCCTCCCCTACCCCTCTCTCTTCCTCCTTACCTCTCTCCTTCCCTCCCCTACCTCTCTCCCTTCCTCCCCTACCTCTCTCTCTTCTCCTTACCTCTCTCCTTCCCCTCCTACCTCTCTCTCTTCCTCCCTTCCTCTCTCCTTCCTCCCTACCTCTCTCCCCTCCCTACTCCTCTCCTTCCCTCCCCTACCTCCTCTCCTTCCTCCCCTACCTCTCTCCTCCTCCCCTCCTCTCTCCTTCCCTCCCTACCTCTCCTCCTCCCTACCTCTCTCCTTCCCTCCCTACCCCTCTCTCTTCCTCCTTACCTCTTTCTTTTCCATCTCCTGTATTCCCTGTAGTGACTTGCAAGAACAAAAAATATATAGAATAATAATTTGCAGAAAAAAACAACAATCCTCCTCCTTAAACTGCATATATATATTGTCTTCTCCTCCTTCCTCCTCCCCCTCCCCTTCCTCCTCCCCTTCCCTTCCTCCTCCCCCTTCCCTTCCTCCTCCCCCCTTCCTTCCTCCTCCCCTTCCTTCCTCCTCCCCTTCCTTCCTCCTCCCCCTCCCTCCTCCTCCCCCCCCCCTCCCCTCCTCCCCCTTCCCTTCCTCCTCCCATCCCTTCCTCCTCCCCTCCTCCTCCCCTCCTTCCTCCTCCCCTTCCCTTCCTAAATTCTGTCTTTATCTTTACGCATATCTATTTTTTTTTTACATATAATATTCTGAAATTTTATCATATTAAATTTATACTTGTGCTTCCATAATACTGTGTGTGTGTGTGTGTGTGTGTGTGTGTGTGTGTGTGTGTGTGTGTGTGCGTGTGTGTGTGTGTGTGTGTGTGTGTGGTGTGTGTGTGTGTGTGTGTGTGTGTGTGTGTGTGTGCGTGTGTGTGTGTGTGTGTGTGTTAAATAATCTAACTACCTCTGCTTCTCCTAGGTGCTGCCTCATCACTGATACAAGGTGAGGGAACACACATGGTTTCTATACACTCGTACACGTTAGTCTCCTGGTGTGTGTGTGTAGGGGTGAGGTAGAGGAGGGATAGAGATGAGGGGTAGTGGGTAGGGAGTAAGGGTAGGGAGTGGGTAGTGGTAGGAGGAGGGTAGGGTAGGAGAAGGGTAGGAGGGAGGGTAGGGAGGAAGGGGTAGTGGTAGGAGTAAGGGGTAGTGGTAGGGAGTAAGGGTAGGAGTAAGGGTAGTAGGAGGAGGGGTAGTGGTAGGGAGTAAGGGGAGGGAGTAAGGGGTAGTGGGTAGGAGCAAGGGGGTAGGGAGTAAGGGGTGGAGGAGAAGGGAGTGGAGGAGTAAGGGTGGTGGTGAGGGAGTAAGGGGAGTGGGGTAGGAGTAAGGAGTGGGTAGGAGGAAGGGGTAGGGTAGGGAGTAAGGGTAGTGGGTAGGAGAAGGGTAGTGGGTAGGGAGAAGGGGAGAAGGGAGTGGAGAGGAGTAAGGGGTGGAGGGTGAGTAAGGGGAGGGGGTAGGGAGTAAGGGGTAGGGAGTAAGGGTAGGTGGGTAGGGAGAAGGGGTAGGAGTAAGGGGTAGTGGGTAGGAGAAGGGTAGTGGTAGGGAGTGGAGGGTGGAGTGGGTAGGAGTAAGGGTGGGGAAGAGGAGTAAGGGTAGTGGGTAGGAGTAAGGGTAGTGGGTAGGAGAAGGGCAGGGTAGGAGTAAGGGGAGTGGTAGGGAGCAAGGGTAGGAGTAAGGGTAGTGGGTAGGGAGTGAAGGGTAGGGGAGGAGGGGTAGGAGAAGGGTAGTGGGTAGGAGAAGGGTAGTGGGTAGGAGAAGGGTAGGGAGTAAGGGAGTGTAGGAGAGTAAGTAGGGTAGGAGTAAGGGGTAGGAGGAGGTAGTGGGTAGGAGAGGGGTAGTGGGCAGGGAGTAAGGGTAGTGGTAGGAGTATGGGGTGGGTAGGAGTAAGGGTAGGAGTGGGAGGTAGTGGGTAGGAGTAAGGGTAGTGGGTAGGAGTAAGGGGTAGTGGTAGGAGTAAGGGGTAGTGGGTAGGGAGTAAGGGGTAGTGGTAGGGAGTAAGGGTAGGGAGTAAGGGTAGTGGGTAGGGAGTAAGGGGTAGTGGTAGGAGTAGTAGTGGTAGGAGTAAGGGGTAGGGAGTAAGGGAGTGGTAGGGAGCAGGGCAGGAGGCAAGGGGCAGGAGTAAGGGCAGGAGTAAGAACCAATAAAATAAACAAATTATAAAAAAAAATAACCCACCATAGTGGCGGTAAAGGACCCGTAGTGACTGCCCTGCCTCTCTATGGGTAAGAAGGAGGAACGGGAGATAAAAACGGGAGGGAGGAAACATAAAATGAAAAAAAGGAGAAAATAGGAAAAATAAGGGTGGGGTGCTGAGACACCACACCACACCACCTGGTGTCCCCATGACCACGTGAGGTCCTTCATATCAACACCCGAGGACGAGTTACAGCACCACGTGAACACCACACCACCTGGTGTCCCCATGACCACGTGTGGTCCTTCATATCAACACCCGAGGACGAGTTACTACACCACGTGAACACCACACCACCTGGTGTCCCCATGACCACGTGTGGTCCTTCATATCAACACCCGAGGACGAGTTACAGCACCACGTGAACACCACACCACCTGGTGTCCCCATGACCACGTGTCCTTCATATCAACACCCGAGGACGAGTTACAGCACCACGTGAACACCACACCACCTGGTGTCCCCATGACCACGTGTGGTCCTTCATATCAACACCCGAGGACATACTACACCACGTGAACACCACACCACCGGTTCCCCATGACCACGTGTGGTTCCTCCATATCAACACCCGAGGACGAGTTACAGCACCACGTGAACACCACACCACCCGGTGTCCCCATGACCACGTGAGGTCCTTCATATCAACACCCGGAGACGAGTTACAGCACCACGTGAACACACACCACCCGGTGTCCCCATGACCACGTGTGTCCTTCATATCAACACCCGAGGACGAGTTACTGCACCACGTGACACCACACCACCTGGTGTCCCTGACCACGTGTGGTCTCATATCAACACCCGAGGACGAGTTACAGCACCACGAACACCACACCACCTGGTGTCCCATGACCACGTGTGGTCCTTCATATCAACACCCGAGGACGAGTTACAGCACCACGTGAACACCACACCACCCGGTGTCCCCATGACCACGTGTGGTCCTTCATATCAACACCCGAGGACGAGTTACAGCACCACGTGAACACCACACCACCTGGTGTCCCCATGACCACGTGTGGTCTCATATCAACACCCGAGGACGAGTTACAGCACCACGTGAACACCACACCACCTGGTGTCCCCATGACCACGTGGTCCTTCATATCAACACCCGAGGACGAGTTACAGCACCACGTGAACACCACACCACCTGGTGCCCCCATGACCACGTGTGGTCCTTCATATCAACACCGAGGACGAGTTACAGCACCACGTGAACACCACACCACCTGGTGTCCCCATGACCACGTGTGGTCCTTCATAACACCCGAGGACGAGTTACAGCACCACGTGAACACCACACCACCCGGTGTCCCCATGACCACGTGTGGTCCTTCATATCAACACCCGACGAGTTACAGCACCACGTGAACACCACACCACCTGGGTCCCCCATGACCACGTGTGGGTCCTCATATCAACACCCGAGGACGAGTTACAGCACCACGTGAACACCACACCACCTGGTGTCCCATGACCACGTGAGGTCCTTCATATCAACACCCGAGGACGATACAGCACCACGGAACACCACACCACCTGGTGTCCCACGACCACGTGGTCCAAATACCCGAGGACGAGTTACAGCACCACGTGAACACCACACCACCTGGTGTCCCCATGACCACGTGAGGTCCTTCATATCAACACCCGAGGACGAGTTACTACACGTGAACACCACACCACCTGGTGCCCCATGACCAGACCAGCCCAGGCCATCAGTTGTAAAGTATAATAATTTGTATGTTCATGTTCCTTCTTCTTCCAGTAATGAAAGCCTTTTGTTAAACGACCCACCCAATCCCATGTCTTTGTATGTGATAAGTCATTTTGTCCAATGTATATTTTCAGCCTTTGGGCTGCAGAACCTTTTCAATAAACCGGTAATTATATTTCATTATTATTTTACACACACACACACACACACACACACACACACACACACACACACACACCCCATAATCGCCCCTACATACAATCACACGCACATAATCACTTACTCCTACACAGAATCACACACACACACACACACTGTGCATACACACACACCCACGCACACAAACTACCCCACACAGAATCACATACATACATATACATACATACACACACACACCCCCCCCACACAATTATAAAAAAATTTAATTCTTTTATGGCGCTTATTTCAGTGGTTGATATAGCGATAATTGCATACTCCAAATATCAATGACACGTAAGTAATGCTTTAATTGAAAATATTAACTGTCTGTCACTCTGTCTGTCTGTGTCTGTCTGTCAAAGTCACGCAGTATAAAGATCTTTCAATACGTGGTTATATATATATATATATATATATATATATATATATATATATATATATATATATATATATATATATATATATATATATATATATATATGTGTGTGTGTGTGTGTATGTGTGTGTGTGTGTGTGTGTGTGTGTGTGTGTGTGTGGGGCCAGCACCTCCACAAACACGTCAGGAATCTGGACACAATTTGGCAGGAAGTTGGACCAGCACAGCGGCCACCACTTGAAATTAAATAATGAAATGAATAAATGTATAAATTTAATAATAATATTATTATTATTAATTACACTTATTGGCAACTCCTGAGTGACCGTCCTGACTGTAGGAACCACCTGAGTGACCACCCTGACTGTAGGGACCTCCTGAGTGACCACCCTGACTCAAGGGACCTCCTGAGTGACCACCTGACTATAGGAACCTCCTGAGTAACCACCTGATTATGGGAGGAACTTCCTGAGTGACCACCCTGACTGTAGGGACCTCCTGGTGACCACCCACAGGCTGTAAGGGGCCTCCTGGTGACCACCTGACCATAAGAGACCTGAGTAGCCACCCTGACTATAAGAACCTCCTGAAGACCACCTGACTATGAGGCCACCTGGTAGCCACCTGACTATAGGGACCACCTAGTGACCACTGACTATAGAACCTCTTGGTGACCACCTGACTAGGGACCACCTGGTGACCACCCTGACTATAGAACCTCCCCACGAGAGCCACCCCTGACTATGAGGAGCCTCCTGAGGGCCACCTGACTATAGGGACCACCTGGTGACCACCCTGACTATAGGGACCTCCTGGTGACCACCCTGACTGTAGGGACCTCCTGGTGACCACCCCTGACTATAGGGGACCACCTGGTGACCACCTGACTATAGGAACCTCCTGAGACCACCCTGACTATAGGGACCACCTGAGTGACCACCCTGACTGTAGGGACCTCCTGAGTGACCACCCTGACTGTAGGGACCTCCTGAGTGACCACCCTGACTATAGGGATCTCCTGAGTGACCACCCTGACTATAGGGACCACCTAAGTGACCACCCTGACTATAGGGACCACCTAAGTGACCGCCTCCACCACCTTACGACGTTCACCCCAGCAGACGGTGACAGTGTCCCAGGTATCAACAAGAGACACACATCTTATCCTGAATTTAATCCCTGGTATTAACTGTCCCTCCATAACCACGACGACCTCCTCAACTACGGCACGAGACCTGAACACCGTACTCGAGGAGGAAAACCTTACGTTACAGAGTCAGATTTAGGTAGGAAATTAGCGTATCTTGATGGCCAGTTGGACCAAATATCATAAAACAAACTAATTCTCGACGGAAAAATTGTCCTGAATGTTCAGCCCCGGAAACAACAACAAGACTATTCATTTAGCGGGAGAAAGAAGGGAGGCGTAACTTCAGGCTACTACCATTTACTTGCAGCCAACTGCCTCTTAACAGCCTCGATATTGGATGCTGTGTGTAAGCTATTCCATTCATGTTGGTAGAAAGCGTTCCAGGCGTTGCTCTAAAACACGAGGCGGCGGTGAGTCTTATAAAGGTTACAGTAAAATGAACCAGAGGCGATGCAGGTCGGGGGTGTTGATCATGTGACTATTTCGTGTACTAATTAAGTTATTTCCCAGAATTAGAAGAAAAAATAAGACCGATATTGTAAATGAATGTCTGCTATACACACACACACACACACACGCACACATACCTGTACACACACGCACTTTCACAATCTTTGTTTACTGTATATTTTTAACCTTTGGAGCTACCATATTCTATTAATAAACCGTTAATTATTATTATTATTAGAACACGTTAATATCTCTCTCTCTCTCTCTCTCTCACGCCACACACACACCGAACACTAATCTCTCTCCCTCTCTCTCATTCACACACACACACACACAGAGGGCGGTAATCCAGACCAGCTTACCCAATGCACCACAGTAAAGGCCGATTAACTTGGGCCTGTAGTCACCTCTACCCGTCCAGCGAGTGTAAATTATCTCTCTATGTTATCGTCCCATCTTTAATCTCTCTCTCTCTCTCTCTCTTCTCATATTTACTCTATATCACTTTCATTTCATGTTATTTCTTCTTCTCTTCATCTTTTATTCATCTTTATATCTCCTATCTCCTCTCTCTCCTTTGTCTCACCTTTACTCTTTCTCTTTTGTTTCAAGTTTTCTCTCTCTCTCTCTCTCTCTCTCTCTCTCTCTCTCTCTCTCTCTCTCTCTCTCTCTCTAAGGGGTAAAGCAAGGTGTAGATCAGCCTCACAAACAAAGGGGAGGAAGAGGAATAAGGGGAATAAAGGGGGTTCAGAAACCTCAAAGGGAAGGTCATAATAGAAGAATCAAAGGGCAAAGAAAATACAAAGAAAGGGAAGGTGATAATAAGGGAGAATGACACAATAAGAGAGAAGAGATGACATGAAATAGATACGTCGATAAAGGATAAGTAGAACACACACACACACACACACACATATATATATATACTTACACACATTAATACTCACACACACACACACACACACACACACCTACTACCAAAGACATTATTACTATTGATTTATCCAAACATAATCTAACTTAACCTAACTTAATCTAACCTTACCTACTGTACCTCCTACTATCCGAGGCAATATCACAACTAAATTAACCTAACCTAACTTAGCCTAATCTAACTTAACTTAACCTAACCTAACGTAAACATAACCTAACCTAACCACACACAATATTATTACTAACCTAACCCAATATAATAATAATTAAATTTTTTACGTAACTTAACCCAACCTAACCTAACCTAACCCAACCTAACCTAACCCAACCTAACCTAACCCAACCTAACCTAACCCAACCTAACCTAACCCAACCTAACCTAACCCAACCTAACCTAACCCTCCACTCCCCCCCATAACAAAAAATATTCCCCTAAAAATATAAATAAACACCTATATACACCACACAACCCGTATATAACTAACTCAAGGTACTATACATAACTCCCCATTAATTCCGGGTTATACAACGAAGGTCTCACTGGCAGGGAACGTAAGTGGGTTTTATGGCTACGTGTGTAAGATAATAACACACATGTGGCCTGGTATTGACGACTCTCCCCGCTTTACTGTTGCCACGACCATGTTGCCACGACCATGCTGCCACGACCATGCTGCTACGACCCTTCTGGCCACTGTGGCGTATGATAGTTTGTGGTGAGGAGGAAGAATAAATTGATTGTTTTTAAGGATGATAATGATGGTTGTAACGTGTAAGTATAACTGATTTCTTACGTATATATGTGATAATAACAGAGTCCAGAGTAGTAAGGAATATATATATTTTTTTTTTTTTTTTTACAGATGTTAGTAATGTTATAACAGTACAGAATGGTAGGAATATTTTAGTATTTTTTGGTGGTAAATATATGTAATAAAATGTACATAATATTAGTTACTTTTTGCTGCACTTATATAGTCTAATATCTCAGGTACTTACACGTTACATTTTTGTTTTAATATTGAGAATAATATAAGAGAAGCCACAACACTCTCTTGGTTTGTTGTTATTCCTGTTTTATCATTTGTTTTCTTTCAATTTGATTCGTTTAATTTTTATTCTCGAATGTCTAAATGAAAACCGATTTTTTTTTAATAAAGAGATTAATAATTCAATATTACCCCAATTTTATCTTCTAATTTCTATAAGTTTCTTTTCTCCAGTGTGCGATATCTACTAGCAAATTCTAATAATAATAATAATAATAATAATAATAATAATAATAATAATAATAATAATAATAATAATAATAATAATAATAATAATAATAATAATAATAATAATAAAAATAAAAATAAAAATAAAAATAAAAATAATAATAATAATAATAATAATAATAATAATAATAATAACAATAATAAAAATAATAGCAAAAACAATACTACTACTACGAATAATAATAATAATAATAATTACAAAGAATAAGTATTAAAATATGGATGGTAAGGCTGTAGACTCAAAGCTCATGTGCCGTGGTTTCGATCCCGGGTTGAATGGAGCGGCAGGGTGCAGGAGCCGCCTCAGTGTTTATGGTACGCTCAGAATTGGCCCCTCGGTCACGTCAGCCTCCACTACTAGACTAACCCTTATCGTCCTGCTGCCAGCCTGTGAGAGGACACACTAAAGATGACAGTTTCTACCATTTTCTCTCTTTCTTTTTTAAACAGTAATTTGCATCGAATTTTTTTTTTTTTTGGGGGGCTTATCGCTCTGTAAATAATTTCTAGTTATTATTTGTTTCTTTTCAAAATTTCTTTCTTCTCAACAGGAAAAGAAAGTTATTAAACTTGTAAAAAGAAATTGTTAAATATTCATGACGAAGTCTACGTCTTTCTAAATCTTTTCAGAAGTAAGAATTGGTTTTAATTTTCAACTTTTCCTTTACAGGCAAACATAAAAATGAATAAATTAAATCTATCTTGGTATTTACATTTTTCTAATACAAAAAAAAAATAAAACACACATCATTGTTTGTCATTCCGGTGAAGTGAATAGAACACAGAGTTTGTGGATCAACCAACTGTACTAATAACCTTTAGCGAATAATTCAATCGTAATTCGTACAAGTTCCCTGCAATACAAAACCTAAGCTCGTATACACCGTTTAATTAACCTTGCCACCTGAAGCAACTAACAGTGAGAAGGCAACAACAATATCTACATCAATGACTTAATCTTGTTTAAAGCTTTACCATATTAATGTACAGATCACCTGATAATTACCCCTCCCCGAGTTTATTTCACCTGATCATTAACCGCCTTAACACTACCTGCGGCCGACGTAAGTTAGGTTAGGTTATAAGTTACTTTAGATTAAATAAGATAAGGTCAAGATTAAGTTAAATAAGGTTAACAATAGGAGTGGTTAATATTAAAGGGGAATAAATTAGGGATGGTTCAACTTCACATGATCCGGACACATTATAAAACTTGTAATTTGTTAAGTGTTTACCCGTCAGTCTAGTAATTTAAATAATGAGATGCATTTTATTCCACCATACGCGGGTCACTTGAAGAGCTGGTGTGTGTGTGTGTGTGTGTGTGTGTGTGTGTGTGTGTGTCAGGTTCACTCACGATAATTGGTCACGATGTAACTCCCTAAATTAACAGCAATGTATTATTCCATTTAATAATTAATTAGCTGTTAAAGACTAATACTACTTACCTACTGTAATTCAAGACTTTGTTTAAGGATAAATTTCTCTCTCTCTCTCTCTCTCTCTCTCTCTCTCTCTCTCAGGCCGACAATAAATGTAAAAAAAGAAAAAGTTTGCTACAGTAACCGACACAGATGGGAGTTAGAGTGTTGACGAGTTACCACCACTAATAATAGTGGTTGCCCCTCTGTAACGAGGACGGCCGGCCCAAGGACCACCTAGGCGTGACCCAGTGTCAAGGAATAGTCTAAGACCGGACAACTCACCAACTGCACTGGCTAACCATTACACCCCGGAACACGATCCGCAAATTGATTAACATCCCAATTACTGTTGGATAGACAGAGGCAAATGGCATAAAGAAACTTGCCCATAGTTTCACCCTGCCCGGGGATCGAACCCGGGTCCGCTCGCTTGCGGGGCGAGCATGCTGACCATTACACCACAGGTCACCACCACTACCACCACACAGCAGTGGCACCCAAATTCTGATAATTAAGAAAAACTAACACTAACGAAAAGAGAAGAGCAATGAACACTGAATAATAAGAAGAATGAGAGTAAGTGATCATGATGAAAACAATGAGATAGGAAAACGAAGAAAAAAATGGAAGAAGATGGACGATGAATGATGATGGAGGGAGATGGGAGTAGAGAAGGACCGACAGGAGTTGATGGAAGGTGATGAAGAAGGAGGCCAGACGGGAAACACACAAGGGAAGGAGAGAGATAGCAATGACAGGCGCCCTGGGATGGAAGGAGAGAAGAGGCAGAGCTAACGTGTGTGTGTGGGAGGAGAGAGAGAGAGAGAGAGAGAGAGAGAGAGGAGAGGTGGGAATGTAATCTTCTACGTCTTCTTTTCGTGAATTATGTGACCTAACTCAGTCCTGACTTATCTTAACCTAACCTAACCTAACCTAACCAAAACTAGTCTAAACTTATCTTATCCTAAGCAAAACTAACCTAACCTAACCCACCCTAACCAACCTAACTTTAGTCTACCTCACCCTAACATAACCTAACTTATCCACACGAAGTCTACTTTAACGGAGCCAGGTAGGAGTGACTCAGAGGGACTGGAGAGTAGCCAGGGCAGCCAGTGTAAACCAGGGTAAATTAGAGAGTAGCCAGGGTGTAGCCAGGGTGTAGCACGGATTCAGACACTGTTTAATGAGGATATAAACAAGTGGAGGAGCGTAGTAACAAACCTCATAAAACAACGATAAAACTCACACACACACACACACACACACTAACTCACTCAAACACTCACATTAACCCTCACACACACACACACACTCAACTCACCACACTCACTTCTAACACTCACTCCACATTAACCCTCACACACACAAACAATCTCTCACACTCACACTAACTCAAACACTCACACTAATTCACACACACATTAACCCTCACACACACACACACACTAACTCTCTCACACCAACTCAAACCCTCACACACACAAACTAACTCTCTCACACTCACACTAACTCACACACTCACACTAACTCTCACACTCACACTAACTCACACACTCACACTAACTCACACACTCACACTAACTAACTCTCTGACACTAACTCTCTCACACTCACACTAACTCACACACTAACTTTCTCACACACTAACACTCTCACATACTAACTCTCACACACACGCTAACACTCACACACACTCACTAAATTCACTCCACATAAACCAAAACAAAAACAAAAAAAACATTCAACTTACATCCCATATACATCTCACTAAATTCAATGTATTTATACCAAGACGTCAACATAATGTACATCATTCCTAAAAGCATGACCCTAAATAAACAAATTTCAACAGTTTCTAATGTCTCTTACTAAACCCTAACACGATAGGCGGTTAGTGTAAGGCGTTTCAGATGCAAGGATTACCTAAAGTGTTTTAGCTATTCTGTAATGGATTTCTCCCACTGAAAATACGCGGATCATGGCCGCTTATGGAGAATATTTTTGTATTATTATTGAAGAGTTGAGGGCATGTAAAGTAATATTAAACTGATATAATAAAAAAATAATTCCATATGCGGTGGTATATTGGGCGCTCTCCGATTTCATTAGCCGTTGGTGACTTTGGTGTAACAATGTTGATAATTACTCGAAGATGATTGAAATATTAATATCATTATTCATAAGATAATTTAAATAAGGGTGAACAAGTTGATTACAGTTCTGTAAGTGCAAATGTTAAGACTTAAACGAACAAGAAATTCATCGTATTTCTTGCACAAATACGTGAACCTAGCCGCGAGAGATGATGTCCGGGAGAAATTACCTTCACAACGGGCCCGATTTATTGTTATATTTATTGTCGACTGATGGATTTTTTTCCTTTTTTGTCTTTCCATAATTTTATATATATATTTTTTTTCCGTATTGTGTCCAAATAACAGTTCTCCTAATTTTATTGTTTTCTGGAGACAGTGTTGTCCAACAGTTATTCCCAAGACGCGGCACAATGTCGAATTTTTTAATGACAGTCTGGGTAAGCCATTCCGTGCATCTTAAAACGCCTTACAATAAACGCCTTATATTCATGTCAATATGAAAAAAAAATCCTAGCAGCATATTTAATCCCACAGGAGAGTAAATTGTTTTAATGGAAATATCCTAAATCATACCATTCGTAAAGGCACGATTCCTGGGGACTGATTCGTAGCCATATCACACACACTCGGGGTATAGACACCAGGGAGGGAGGGAGGGAGGGTGTTCTGTGTTGATATACAGTAGTACTGGATTCACTAGTAAGAGGATCTAATGTCATTGTTTTGATGTTGGTTTTTGCCCGTTAGTAGAATTAGTGTATTAAGTTTCGTTATTTATATTGGTTAGAAGGATTTAGCTATAAAAAAAACACCGTGTGGAGCTTAGCGTTTGTTATCTATATATAGTGTGTTGGTCTCGGGGGAGGGGGGGGGTTGAAATAACTGGTGTGCATTTTAATTTTATGTAAGATTCTGCTACTCCATCATACATACTACACAATATTCTTCATACATACTACACAACATACATATTACACAAAACACATCATACATAATACACAACACACATATATAAAACTATACAGAGTGGCGGTACAGACACACTGAGAGCTGTATGTGTCAGGTGTCCGGGTATCACTCACCCACCTGTAGTGAAAAATATCCTTGACCAAAAATCATCCCTCACCTCGCACACGATATCTAGTCCTGACCAACAAATACCTGACCTCTCCATCCATTAATAGTAATAATAATAGACAAAATAATAATAATAATAATAATACAGCAATAATAATAATAATAATAATAATAATAATAATAATAATAATAATAATAATAATAATAATAATAATAATAATAATAATAATAATAATAACAATAATAATAACAATAACAATAATAATTCTTGCTTTACATTCATTCTCCCCGATGGATTTCATGTCAACATTAAAACTTTATACACTAAATTGTTTCTTTAGTTACAGGTATTTATTGATGGGGTGAAAGACTTCCTTATGTGTAATAGCAATAGTTGGTTTTCTTACTTCAGATTGAATTATACTTGAAGGGAAATTAGCACGAAAAATAACAAAGTTTTCGTGTAAACATTAAACGTGTGTGTGTGTGTGTGTGAGAGAGAGAGAGAGAGAGAGAGAGAGAGAGAGAGAGAGAGAGAGAGGTGGGACTCTATTGGGAATTATAAAATTAAAGTTATGTTAATTTATGCTTCATTGATTGGATTTGCTGTTTACTTTTGTTTGTATACCTGTAGTGGCTATGTATATTGTTTGTATACTTGCATACTGTATCAATCAATCAATCAATCAATCAATCAATCAATCTATCTATCTATCTATCGCTGGTAAAGGTGTTGGAGGGGGCGCATGAGTAGAGGTGAGAACTAGTGTGAGGGATTTGAAGTATTCCGGGAGGGGGAGACATTTTTAGGGAGAGATAGAGACAGAGAGAAAGAGAACGGGGGTTAAAAAATAGAGACACAGATGGATATAGTGAAAGAGAAAGAGGAGGGAGGAGGAATATATGAAATGAAGAGGATAGATGAGATGGGGGGTAAACAGACAGACAGACAGCGAACGGGAGACAGGAGAGGAAAGACACAGACGGTAAGACATGGTTGAAGGAAGAACTAAGACAAGGAGGAGACAGAGAAATAAAGAAATAGGGACATGGATGGAAGGAAGAAGGAAAAATAAAGACAGAAAAAGGGAAATAACAAACAAGAAGAAGGTAAAAAATTGACGAAAACAAATATATAAATACATGAAAGAACAGATAACCAAAAAATTATGTAGTCAGAGTAATAGGATTCGAGATTATAATTATAAATGAACGCCAACGCAGGCAGAAAACAGGCGTGAGTTCGTCAGACGTAACTTACATAATCGTGTTATTAGCTGGGATGGAGATGAAAGCCAGGCGATGCTGATTTCCCGTACTGGCGAAGATTTTTCATTAGTGCTTTGAGTTGATGATGGTGAAAATGGTGGTTGTGGTGATAATAATGATGGTGGTGATGATAATAATGATGATGGTGATGATAATAATGATGATGGTGGTGGTGATGATGATGGTGGTGGTGATGATGATGGTGGTGGTGATGATGGTGATGATGATGATGATGATGATGATGGTTGGTGATAATGGTGGTGATAATAGATGGTTGATAATAATGATGATGGTGGTTGATAATGGTGGTGGTGATGATAATGATGATGATGATGATGGTGGTGATAATGGTGGTGGTGGTGTTGATGATGATGATGATGATGATGATGATGATGATGATGATGGTGGTGGTGATAATAATGATGATGGTGGTATGATAATGAGATGATGGTGGTGGTGATAATGGTGGTGGTGGTGGTGATGATGATGATGATGATGATGGTGGTGATAATAAGATGATGGTGGTGGTGATAATGGTGGTGGTGGTGTTGATGATGATGATGATGATGATGATGATGATGGTGGTGGTGATAATAATGATGATGGTGGTGGTGATAATTAACATGATGGTGTGGTGATAATGATGATGGTGGTGGTGATAATAATGATGATGATGGTGGTGGTGGTATAATGGTGGTGGTGGTGGTGGTGGTGGTGATGATGATGATGATGATGATGATGATGATGATGATGGTGGTGGTGGTGATGATGGTGATAATGATAATGATGATGATGGTGGTGGTGATAATGATGGTGGTTATCATGATGATGATGGTGGTGGTGGTGATGATGGTGATAATGATAATGATGATGATGGTGGTGGTGATAATGATGAGATAATGATGATGATGGTGGTGGTGGTGGTGGTGGTGATGATGATGATGACAATAAAGAAGGATGAAACCAAACAGAATTTGACTAAATTTATCCTATCAATGAAAGAGAGAGAGAGAGAGAGAGAGAGAGAGAGAGAGAGAGAGAGAGAGAGAGATGAACCCTGTGAATTGTGAAACCGAATACTAAAATGGTAGAGGAGGTTGAAAAATTAAGAAATATGGATGTATGTGAGCGAGAAAGAGGAGGAGGAGGAGGAGGGAGGAGGAGGAGGAGGAGGAGGAGGAGGAGGAGGAGGAGGAGGAGGAGGAGGAGGAGGAGGAGGAGGAGGAGGGAGGAGGAGGAGGAGAGAGGAGGAGGAGGGAGGGAGGAGGAGGAGGAGGAGGAAGAAGAGGAGAAGGAGGAGGAGGAGGAGGAGGAGAGAGGAGGAGGAGGAGGAGGAGGAGGAGGAGGAGGGAGGAAGAGGTGAGGAGGAGGAGGAAGAAGAGGAGGAGGAAGAGGAGGAGGAGGAGGAGGTGGGATAAAGAAAGTCAGGAGAGGGTGTGAAGACAGGAAGAAGAGAGATGAGAGAATGAAGGAGGAAATATGTAGGTATAAGGATATGAGAGAGAGAGAGAGAGAGAGAGAGAGAGAGAGAGAGAGAGAGAGAGAGAGAGAGGATGAAATTGGAAAAGCAATAGAACGAGGCCCCTTATGACGATTCTATCAACTCAACCACTTCATCTATCAACTTGATGAATCTAATCTATCTCCATCCATTCATCCTTCCCACACACACACACACACACACACACACACACACACACACACACACACACACACACACACACGAGTCCCGAATCAACCACAAAGGACCAGCCGTAAAGCTCCAAACCAGCCAATGACAATGCTTGTTTAACCCAGGAGGGAAATTAATTGGAGGACCCTTCCCCGCCTCTCCCCCGCCTCCCTTCCATAACTCACTATACCCCTTAATGGTTCAGGAGGAGTCGGCAGATGTGTCGCGGTTTGTTGTAAGAGCGTAAGGTTGGGAGGGGGGAGGGGAGGGGCGGGAGGGGTGAGGAAGGGAGGGGAGGGTAGGAAAGAGGGAGGGGGGGAGGAGGGAATGAGTAGGATGGGGGAGGGATATAAAGAAGGAAGGGGAGTGTTAGGTTAGGTTAGGTTAGATTACAGTATATTGTTTTGGTTGATTAAGACAGATTAAGTTAGGTTAAAGGTTGGCTAACTTAACAGTAGATTTGGCTAGGACAGGATTAGGTCAAGTGAGGTTAATTCAGGTTAGGTTAGATTAAATTAACTCAGATAAATTAAATTAGGTTTGATTAGAATGATTAGGTTAGGTTAGTTTAAGTTAGTTAGATTGGGGTTAGATTAGTGTTAGGTGATTAGGTTAGGTTAGTTTAAGTTAGTTAGATTGGGGTTAGATTAGATTAGGTTAAGATAAGTTAGATTAGTGTTAGGCGGGATTAGGTTAGGTTAGTTTAAGTTAGTTAGATTGGGGTTAGATTAGTGTTAGGCGGGATTAGGTTAGGTTAGGCCGGATTAGGCTCGGGGTAAGGGCTTGGTGAGTCTTAATCGCTGTGTGTCGGCGGTGTGTGTTGTGACAGCGTGTGGGAATTACGTCTCCCTCGGATTATTCACTGTCTCAGGATGAACGGGAATATTCCAGTGGCTCTGCAGGAACAGGAATAATTCAATAGCCTGGTAAGAACGGGAATTATCAACAGAAATGGGAATAGCAAAAAGTAAGAGAAAGAAAATAAAGAGAAACAGACAACACCTGAGAGAAAGAGAATAAAGAAGAAACAAATAAAAGAGAGAGAGAGAGAGAGAGAAGTGTGAGAAAATGTGAGAATAAAGAGAAAGGTGTTAAATAATCCCGTGTTAGTATGGAGGTGTGGAGGAAATTGGTGTGTTGCATAACCAATGAGCCAGTGTCTACCAGCCTCCACTATGGCCTAGTGCTGAGAGAGAGAGAGAGAGAGAGAATGTGTGTGTGTGTGTGTGTGTGTTTTCGCACAAGGTGGTGAAATGCGTCTAGTGCAGGCAGCATTATGTTAGTGTTAAGGTGCAACCACTGCTTGCTTCCTCTCGCTTTCAGCTGTCGCTGCTGGCGAGTCCTCGTGGCGAACAGGGAAGCAACTAGCATAAGTCTTCGCCTGCCAGTACACAGCTTCTTCACCACCAAGACTCCCGCTGTGCCTCCTCGTAGCAACACACGGTAACTGGGTGCCTCGTGGGCCCAGGCTAGACCAGCAGGGGATATCGGAGTGACAGTGGGCCCCAGAGGGACGGCGCATCGGCCCACTGGCATGTGGATACGTCTTGGCGCCTACCAACAATTGTCCCACTGCCTTGCGGATTAACCTTGGTAGATATAAGGCTACGGGAGTAAACACAGAACGAAAAATCTGCTGTGGAGCTCCGCATCAGGCAGACATGCCTACAGAGCACCAGCAAGACCCCAACGGAGGTATAGGAGGAACCCAACGACTACACCGGCGTACGAAGGCAGGCTACTAAGGCGAAACCCAATAAACTGGGCTAACGGCAGTCCATTGCAACTCCTCCTCTCTCCAGTCGTTGCAACACTTGCACCACTGGATTAGGAAAAGGGGGAGCCAAGATGTGTGGTTGCAGCCTGCGCTCCTGCCTCACCAAATAAATCAACTCACGCGCAGCCATCATCCAGCTCATCATACCTCTCATCATCAATACCCCTATACCCTAAAAAGTCCTATGGCGACAGACGAGCGGCGACAGGCAGAGATGACTGCCCGGAGTCTCTACTCACAACTCAACACATGGACGGCACAGATAAGATGGTCATTTATGTACTGGGATCTCGGCAGCAGTGCAATCTGATCCTGTCTGTGCGACTGAGCAGCCCTTACGAGGAGCCACTCTGCTCACCCCACATGGGGAGGGGGCTAGAAAATGTGCCCTAAATATAGCCTGCCTAAAAAAACATCCTAACTGAGAAACAGCACCCAGTAAGGTCATCCATATGCGGTCAAAATCACGTATCCAAAGAAAATCAAACTGTACAACCTCTTATGGTCGCTGCTTGGAATGTCAGGACCCTTCTGGATACAGGCACAAATGAGCGTCTTGAAAGATAGAACCGCCCTTGTGGCAAAAGAGCTGGCTAGGTATAACATCGACATAGCAGCCATCAGTGAGACCCGGCTCCCAGACGAGGATCAACCCACAGAACGGGGGTCTGGCTATACAGTACCTTCTGGAAGGGTAAGCCTGCTGCAGAGAGAAACCGCATTTGTGGAGTTGGCTTTGCCATCCGCCAACAAATCCTACACAGGCTAACTGAAATGCCTATTGAGATCAACGAGCGCCTCATGACGCTCCGAGTCCCACTGAATCATTCATGTTATGCCTTTTTCATGAGTGCATACGCCCCAACTCTGGATGCAGAGGATGACATCAGGCTTTTTACGCCGACCTCGACAGAGTGCTAACCTCTATCCCCAGAGAAGATAAGATTGTGTTCCTTGGTGACTTCATTGCCACAGTTGGCAGAGATGCTGACATTTGGCAGGGAACCATAGGGAGAAATGGACTAAGCACGTACAATCCCAACGGCTTTATCTTCCTCAGCAAGTGTGCTGCACACAACCTCACTATCACCAATACCTTGTTTAGGCAGGCCGACAAGTTTAAGTGTTCATGGCAACACCCACAATCCAAACACTGGCATCTCATTGACTACATCATTGTCAGAGAGAGATCGCCGAGATGTCCGCATCACCCATGCCATGAGTGGCTCAGACCACTGCGACACTAATTATCGGCTCGTCAGAGTCAAGCTCAGACTTAACGTCGCCCCAAAACGGCGAAGGCAGAAAGCCTCCAGAAGAGGTTTTAACACTAAGCGTCTGGAGGATCCAGCGGTAGCACATGTTTTCAGAGAACAGCTCGAACACCGGCTGATAAACAACCCGACAACAAACAACCCAAATCCCTCGGCCAGATCGAAAAAATACACCAGGACTGGTTTGATGAAAATGACCCGGCAATCAATGGACTCGTCGATGGTAAACGTGCTGCTTTAACTGACTGGCAGAACCACCATCAGTCTCAGACCAAAGTTGATAACGTTCACAAGAAGAAAGCGGCGGCCCAGCGGGAACTTCGCAAGTTAAAGAATGACTGGGTTAAAGAGAAAACATGTGAAACACAAACATTTGCAGATCGGCACAAGATGCACGAATTTTTCAATTCCACTCAAACATTTTTGTGGGCCAATCACTCGTGGTGCAACCCTCCGCTCATCCGATAGTAACTCCATAATTAAAGACGATAAAGGCATCCTTCAATCCTAGAAAGAGCACTACCATTCACTGCTCAACCGAAACACCGATGTGGATGTCCTGACTACCCAGCAGGCCCGTCAGTATCCAGAGCTGACCCACCTCAGCTATCCTCCATCTCTGGATGAGGTGCAGTAGCTCCTGCCATCAAACAGATGAAAAATAACAAAGCCTCAGGGCCCGATGGAATCCCAGCCGAGGTGTATAAAGCAGGAGGAACTCTGCTTACCATTCGTCTCCACTCTCTCCTGGAGAATATATGGGAAAAGGAGAAAATACCCCAAGCTCTTAAAGACGCCTCCATCGTCAATATTTATAAGAACAAGGGAGACCAGTCAGACTGTGGCAACCAACGAGGGACCTCGCTGCTGTCCGTAGCTGGCAAGATTATCGCCCGAGTCCTCCTAAACAGACTTCTTCCTGAGGCGAAAAACTTCCTCCCAGAATCTCAATGTGGCTTAAGATCATCACGTGGCGCCACTGACATGATCTTTGCTGCTCATCAGATGCAGGAAAAGTGCAGAAAACAGCATCGTGACTTATACATGGCTTTCATCAACCTAACCAAGGCCTTCGACCCTCAGCCGTTTTGGCTTCCCACCAAAATTTATCGCCATTGTGAGGCAACTCCACGATGGCATGAACGGCAGTGTCTTGCACAATGAAACCCAGTCCGAGTTCTTTCCCATCCAAACGGAGGTTAAACAAGGGTGTGTACTGGCACCAATTCTTTTCCATTTTCTTGACTGCCTTCCTTACTCGTGCCAGTGCCAATTTTGCCGGCAGGGTGGACATCGAGTACCTGATGAGGGGTCTTTTCAACATAAGACGACTCCAGGCAGGAACAAAGGTGTTGGTAGCTTCCATTATTGAGCTTCAGTATACAGATGATCTCACCCTTGTCGCTCACATTGAACGCGACCTACAGGAGAGCCTGAACACCTACGCAGATGCGTAAGACTCGGATTCTCTTACAGCCTACCCCTGGTTCAGCCACACCTCCACCATTCACCCAGCTTAACGGTACTACCCTCTCTAATGTTACCCACTTTCGGTATCTCGGCTGCCACCTGTTCACCAACGCGGACATCGATGAAGAGATTCAGAATCGTCAGATGTGCATCTGAAGCCTTTGGCAGACTCCGAAACCGTTCCTTCTGCTGTAGGGAGTTGAAATTATCTACAAAGTTACACGTATATCGAGCAATGGTCCTCCCCACCCTGCCATATGGCAGCGAGACATGGGTCACAAACAGGAGGCACATCAAGGCACTTGAAAACTTTCACCAATGTAGTCTACGTTCCATCCTCCGAGTTCGCTAGGAAGACAAGATAACAAATGCCAGTATTCTTGCTGACACCAAATGTAGAAGCATCGAGGCTACCATTATTCATGAATAACTATGCTGGACTGGCCATGTTACCCGCATGGAAGATGGTAGACTGGCAAAGCAGCCACCTTTACAGTCACCTTACGAATAGTAAACGTAATGCTCGCGGGCAACTGAAAAGGTACTTTATAAGGATAGTCATGACAAATCTGAAAAAGTGCCAAATCGACCCTCTCACCTGGGAGACGATTAATCCACACCGTAACGCTTGGAGGAGCACCACACAAGATGATGTCAATACTTTCGAGTTAGCCCGACTGCTTAATGAAGCAGACAAGCGCCAATGCCGGAAAGACGCTGCCGCCGCCCCTCCCGCAATAGATGTAGCCCCCCACATGTGCAACATCTATGATCGACTCAGCCGGTCCCGTATCGGCCTCTTTAGTCACCTTAGAACTCCCCAACCTAGGTGACACCTTAATAACGCAACCATACTAAAAACAGTACTATTGAAAATCGATAAATTGCAACATTTGGAAAAACCGGATTAGAAAATTGTAACATCTTTAATTCCTTGATTATGATAATTTAACCCATATATACGACGACTTAACCCTTTGAGTACGATGACATAACCCCTTAAGTACGATGACTTAACCCCTTGAGTACGATGACTCAACCCCTTGAGTACGATGAATTGACTCACTGAGTCCGATGACTTGACCCCTTGAGTATTATGACTCAATCTTTTGCATATCTTGACCATTTTATTCAAGAAAGAAGCTTTTTCATCACAGGGAGTCTTATCATAAGACTCTTAATGAAGATAATTGTTTATTGGTTTACCTGAGGACACGGCACGAGCCCAGGTAGATACTGTAATTAATAACTTGTGATATATTTTCTTTTATTTGTACTTATAAAACCTCACGAGGGTGGTGAATTAAACCTCCCGAGTGTGGTGAATTAAACCTCCCGAGTGTGGTGAATTAAACCTCCCGAGTGTGGTGAATTAAACCTCCCGAGTGGGTTGAATTAAACCTTACGAATGTGGTGAATTAAACCTCAGGAGTGTGGTGAATTAAACCTCCCGAGTGTGGTGAATTAAACCTCCCGAGTGTGGTGAATTAAACCTCCCGAGTGTGGCGAATTAAACCTCCCGAGTGTGGCGAATTAAACCTCCCGAGTGTGGCGAATTAAACCTCCTGAGTGTGGTGAATTAAACCTCCCGAGTGTGGTGAATTAAACCTCCCGAGTGTGGTGAATTAAACCTCTTGAGTGGTGATGACTATAACCGTTCTCAAGGGGTTAACTCCTCGTATTCCAAGAGTTAAATCATCGTACTAAATTGGTTCAGTCATTGTAGTGAAGGGTTTAAGTCATCCTAGTGAAGGGGTTAGTTATCGTAGCAAAGGGGTTAAGTCATCGTTGTAAAGGGGTTAAGTCATCGTTGTAAAGAGGTTAAGTCATCGTAGCAAAGGGGTTAAGTTATCGTAGCAAAGGGGTTAAGTCATCGTTGTAAAGAGGTTAAGTCATCGTAGCAAAGGGGTTAAGTTATCGTAGCAAAGGGGTTAAGTCATCGTAGTAAAGGGGTTAAGTCATCGTTGTAAAGAGGTTAAGTCATCGTAGCAAAGGGGTTAAGTCATCGTAGCAAAGGGGTTAAGTCATCGTTGTAAAGGGGTTAAATCATCGTTGTAAAGAGGTTAAGTCAGTGAAGTCATCGTTGTAAAGGGGTAAGTCACACAAAGGGGGGGTTAAGTCATCGTTGTAAAGGGGTTAAGTCATCGTTGTAAAGGGGTTAAGTCATCGTTGTAAAGGGGTTAAGTCATCGTTGTAAAGGGGTTAAGTCATCGTTGTAAAGGGGTTAAATCATCGTTGTAAAGGGGTTAAGTCATCGTTGTAAAGGGGTTAAATCATCGTTGTAAAGGGATCAAGGAAACAAATGAGACAACATTAAAAACAAACATAAAAAAAAATAATAATAATAAAACAAAGATGAATTTTACGCCACAAAACAAAAAAACAATTAATTCAGGTAAGTGATTCATGATTACTCTGTGTTTATTTTATCCCAGAACTAAAACCAGGTCAAATTATCTCGTCAAAGGTAGAGTCGTAGTTTTATTTTGATGCCATGTTGAATATTCTTTATACGGTATTAGCTAAAGAATCAACCATTAGTGGGGGGGGGTGGGGGGTTGTGTGTTTTGGAGAGAGAGAGAGAGAGAGAGAGTATGTATATTTATATGTTAGATGTACCTCATGTAGCGCTTCTCCCTACCAGCGACCAAAACACCAAGGCCGCCCGTGTTCCTAGTGCTGAATATTAATCATCTGTTATGGTCGGACAGCCTCAGTGGCCCTCCAACACTCAACGGGGAAACACCATCAGAGGACAGAATAAGAGAATAACGAGAAGGTAACTTTAAGGCTGAGTTAATATGCGTACAGCCCGAGCATGAATTTTAAACATAACAGTAGCGCGTTTAGTTAGGTTATGTTACTGTAAGGGGGTACACACAAACATACAGTATTATATACACACACACATGCATACATACAGACAAAAACACATACACACATACATAAACATACAAAAACACACACACAGGTACAGAGCCACCCAAACCCACACACACACACAACCCAAACACACACACATAGCACCTTATCAACACCTAACCTAACCTAACCTCACCTCTCACCTTCCTAAATTAACTAAACACAAAAATCCGTAATACATAGAAAAACCCAAATTCCCCCCCAAAAAAAAAAAAAAAAAAAAAAAAAAAATTGCCGAGGCTTGTAAAAACATCCACACTCTCACCATGTTTCCAGACGGTACAGAGGTGAAAACAAACACACGGACATGATCAGGGTTACAATATAAAGACGGTCTGGGCCTTCCGATATAGATAGATAGATAGATAAATAGATAGACAGATAGATAGATAGATAAATAGATAGATAGATAGATAGATATACACAATACAGGTTATACAGTCCATCATAGACAGACCTTAACAAACACCAACAAAAAGATATCGGTATAAGCCAATATCTTACCTTACCGATACTAATACCGATTTATCGTTGTATTCCTAGAAAGTATCATTATATCATGGAATATTACCCATATATATTTTATTTAACACGGAGAATAAACAAATTAAAGTATAAACATAATTCTTGATACGAGTTTAGTCAAAATATTAATTATCTTATCAAGAAAATTATACGTAATTAGGGGTTAAATATAGCGCACCTGGGTAGTTTATTTACCGTGAGGGATGACTCAATAACACAAAGTGGATTCTGTGTTAAGTGAAGGTAAATTTAGTAAGGAGAATTAAAATGTATAAGTTAAAGAATTAAAAATCACTTGTTATTGAATAGTTTCAGGGTTACGTTAAAGATAACTTAGTAACACAAGCAATATTTAATGTTAAGTGGATAGAAGAAAACTAATGGAAAGATAGCGAGTATAGTTAAAGGTATCGCACCATAAAACTACTGCTTGTTATCACTGCATATTTCCAGGATAACCACGCACACCTAATTCTACCCGGTGAATAAAAGAGCAAGATGAAAATGCAACGAATGTGAGATTAAAATGCCTGGAAGGAGAAGAAAAAAAAATAGCAAGCTAGAAAAACGAAGCCTTTCCTAAATTACATGTCTCAGCGCCGAGCAAATTACCACACATAACATACAACATCCTCACCAGTCATAATTTAGCTGAAATATAACACGTGTTGTTCCTCAAAGATTCCTCCTACATTATTTCATATTTTGCCCGCCTCCCTAACTAGAAATCTGAATTATGGTCCCACATGCTATAAATTAATGCTAATTCTTTCATAGGTTTCATCAGCGTTAACTTATCTCGGCCTAAACTAAAACTGTGTGAATATTATAATCAATGTAAATCACTCAGACTAAAATACAAGGATAGATTCTCAGTTTTCTCCCTTAACTCGACATTGGAGAATCTAAATTATATAATAACTCAAGATATGGCATAAGGATAAATTCTCATAGGCTTCTAAGATAATTTTTGTTTACCCTGACTACAAATGTGAGAATTCCACTTTATATAATTATTTAAAATACGATACAAAGATGGATTTTCAAAAGTTCATAGGTGGTTTTGTGTGTGTGTCTGTGTGTGTGTGTGTGTCTGTGTGTGTAAGGACGCATTTAACTGACTTACTAAACTGGACACAAAAAATGGCGTCCATATCACACTTTGCTTATATCATAACGAATGTGTTTTTCTTATCCACTATTAGGAGAAAAATCTAAACGTATCTCTGAATTACACCAAAACCTCTACTAACCATCTGATATCTGGGTGTCTAAAAAAAACTTATATACAAACTACTTTACATAATTCGGTGGAGATTGCTTGAATGTTAGTATTACCAACCCCTACAATGTCCTCACGTGTGGGAGACCTCGCACATCAACAAGTGGGGATAATGTTGCCACTGTACTGAGAAATATTCACGCGGTCTCTTCTAAAAATTTGTAAGACATTGTGTGTGTGTATACATTTTTCTGAGGCACTTTTATTTTTTTTAGTTTTTCTTGTGTAAATCCCGTTTATGTCTTTATCATCATATAATAAGTTATTGTTTGGCATCAGTATCTCCTCTCCTCCCTTCCTCTTTTCTCCCTTTTCCCCCCTTTCTTCTTCTCCACATCCCCTTCCTTCCCCTCTTCTCACCCTTCCCTTTCCTTCTGTTCCCCTCCCCTCCACTTCCCCTCTTATCTCCCCCTTCCCACCACCAACATACCTTGAAGAAACTGATCATTTTGATGGCTTCCAAACCCCTCAGGACTACTTCTTCGTCTTCTATCATTCATCTCCACCAAAATCCGTCTCCGACATCTTCCTCTTGTCCACCATCACCCTCGAAGGTCCTCATTCTATAAGAGACAAAATTAATGATGATAAATCAAGACAAATGAGAATATATACAAAAATAATAAACACCGTAAATATTTCCAAGTTTCCATCAATATTTTTTATTATTTTTTTTTCGGGGTTTTATTGGTTTACATTCAAAAGAGAAGGAAGGAAGGAAGGTCACCAAAAGTCTCGCTCTCTCTGACGATAAAAAAGGAGTGGGGAAAGGATGGAGGGTTAGGAGGGAGAGGGGATAGGGGGGGGGGTTGGAACGTGGCCAGTTTTCACCTAGGAATTTCCGCAATCCAGTGAGAGAGAGAGAGAGAGAGAGAGAGAGAGAGAGAGAGAGAGAGAGAGAGAGAGAGAGAGAGAGAGAGAGAGATTCTTCAACTGGCCGGCCGCTGGTATTTAAATACAATAAACTAAGGAGGGGAAGAGGAGAAGAAGATGATGAAGAAGAATTTTGAGGAGAAAGGAGAGGAAACAAATCATTTTTAATAATACTACAACACATAATAATAAATAATAATAATCAAAATAATACAACACTAAAAATAACAACAACAAATCAAAGCAAAACGAAGATAAACAAGTAAACACCACACAAACAATTAACATTATCCAGGTAAAACAACATCACGTTACAGTAAGACTCAAACAACCAGCTAACATAACTAACATAACCTGACTGACTGACTAAGCCTTCCATGATGACGAGACAGATATGAGGAAAGTTCAGGTGCCACACAGGGTCAGAGATGCCAAGGTTCAGGTGCCACACAGGGTCAGAGATGCCAAGGTTCAGGTGCCACACAGGGTCAGAGATACCAAGGTTCAGGTGCCACACAGGGTCAGAGATACCAAGGTTCAGGTGCCACACAAGGTCAGAGATGCCAAGGTTCAGGTGCCACACAAGGTCAGAGATGCCAAGGTTCAGGTGCCACACAGGGTCAGAGATGCCAAGGTTCAGGTGCCACACAGGGTCAGAGATGCCAAGGTTCAGGTGCCACACAGGGTCAGAGATACCAAGGTTCAGGTGCCACACAGGGTCAGAGTGCCACTTCTTATCAACATGTTAATTGCTTAGAAATCTGTTTCTTTGATTCTATCCATAAGAGACTATAGAAACTTCTGTGAATACAAGCTTTCGTAGAACTAAGAAATGATCAGCTTTTGTAGAACTAAAGAACTAAACACACATACACACACACACACACACACACACACACAAGGGGGGGGTCTCGGGACATGTACATAGGCAAAGAGAGAGACAGGCA
Organism: Homarus americanus; assembly: GCF_018991925.1. Taxonomy (NCBI): domain Eukaryota; kingdom Metazoa; phylum Arthropoda; class Malacostraca; order Decapoda; family Nephropidae; genus Homarus; species Homarus americanus. The sequence continues at coordinate 47,064 of NW_024733778.1, forward strand.
GAAAGGAAGAGAATGAGAGAAAGAGGGAAACAGAGAGAGAGGCAGGGAGGAGGATGTAGACTCTCACGGAAAGAGAAAGAGTAAAAAGATGAACATTAAGAAAAGAAGAAGGCAAAGACATCTGAGGAGGAGGAGGAGGAGGAGGAGGAGGAGGACGAGGAGGAGGAGGAGGACGAGGAATATGTCTCCCGAATAATGGAAAATAAATAAAGAAATAAGAAAGATTTTGGCCTAATGCAGTGATGAATATTTTTGAGGAAAGGAATTACAGCAGCATTAGTGAGGGAGAGTGAGGGAGTGAAGGAGAGGGAGGGAGTGAGGGAGAGTGAGGGAGGGTTAAGGAGTGAAGGAGAGTGAGGGAGTGAGGGAGAGTGAGGGAGGGTTAAAGAGTGAAGGAAAGTGCGGGAGGGTTAAGATAAGTGCAAGGTGAGGCAGCACTCTCCTCACCTTCCCTGAGATAATGTTCGTAAAAATACCCATAATAAAAAATAATTAAGAAGAACAAGAAAATAAGAAATAATAATCATACAGAAAAATACATTAAAACACCCAAACCAATATTGTCCACCTCAAACAGAGAGAGACATCACCTCACTATCAAATATTTATAACAGTCATCCCACACACATTCACACACACACACACACACACAGGGGAGTAGAGCGAGTCTGGCATCCGCGTCTTGAAACCTGAGGAGGACCTTTACTTCTTTGACGATTTTTCACCAATTTATGAAAAGTTACGGTGGTGGTGGTGGTGGTGGTGGTGGTGGTGGTGGTGGAAGTATGTGTATGTGTGTGTGTGTGTGTGTGTGTGTGTGTGTGTGTGTGTGTGTGTGTGTGTGTGTGTGTCCCAGTAGACCGCGACACCGCAAGTCACTCCAGTCTAACAGCCTCATGAATCCTTTAGTCTAACCAGAGGTCGAATTCCTCTCCTCTAGTTTTACCTCGGTCCAGTGCAGACCCCAGACAGACAGACAGACAGACAGACAGTGCATTGTGTGGTAGTAGGGAGATAAGTGTGTGTGTAAATCAGTTTCAGATATATTGTTACTTTTCTATTCAAGCTTATACCTCTCTCTCTCTCTCTCTCTCTCTCTCTCTCTCTCTCTCTCTCGTATTTTTATATTAACTTATTTTTACCTAATGAGCGAATTGACTTAACGTTTGATTACATTTTAAGTCAACGAGTATAAAAAGCAGCAACTAATATTAAAACAATAATAATGAAGAAGAAGAAGAATGAGGAGGAGGAGGGAAAATCGACTCTATTGTTTACTTATACCAACAAAGCACCCCCCCCCCCCCCGCGAGTGTTGAAAGGAGCAAGACAAGCTTATAAGACAATTAACCTAACATAATTTAAACCTTTTTCCATTCTACAATTACTAAAAGCTAAAACTATCTCTATTAAAACAACAAAACTTCTTGATGCGTGTTTATAAGCATATGGAACTGTTCACGTCTCTTGTAATGCCCCCAACCTACGAGAGCTAACTGGACTACAACTGGGCAGATGAGGATATGTGTAATTATAACCTTTAATATTGTGACGCTATTAACTCACCCACTGTCACCCGGTAAGTGGTTGATCTGGATGAGCCTGGGTTGATGCCTTCATCCCGGATACATAAATATAGAAACAAAATAAAGTTTGGTAGCTTTATGGTAATCGTGGTTGGTAAGCTTAGGTGGTAAGGCAGGTTGGTAAGCTTAGGTGGTAAGGCAGGTTGGTAAGCTTGGGTGGTAAGGCAGGTTGGTAAGCTTGGGTGGTAAGGCAGGTTGGTAAGCTTGGGTGGTAAGGCAGGTTGGTAAGCTTGGGTGGTAAGGCAGGTTGGTAAGCTTGGATGGTTAGGCAGGTTGGAAGGTAAGGTAATTTGGCAAGCTTGGGTGGTAAGGCAGGTTGGTAAGCTTGGATGGTAAGCTTAGGTGGTAAGGCAGGTTGGTAAGCTTGGGTGGTAAGGCAGGTTGGTAAGCTTGGATGGTTAGGCAGGTTGGAAGGTAAGGTAATTTGGCAAGCTTGGGTGGTAAGGCAGGTTGGTAAGCTTGGGTGGTAAGCTTGGGTGGTAAGCTTCACTGCGACAGCTGAGCCGCGACAACACCTCTCACCCCCACTAGTAGAGGCAAGATAATGATGAATTTTACATACATCTTAATTTCTTAAAACATATCCAGGTTTATAGCGATTTCGTGCTGAGCTGAACAGTGGCGATGAATGTTACAAGAGAACTAGACAACGTTTCGCCTTAATTGCTTTATAAAATGAATTTCCACAGTGAAGCAGCCAGGAGTGTGAACTAAAGTGTTGTAAAGTAATGTTATTGTGATATTATATGATGACACAATTACTCTGTTAGGTAAGTCGGCAATCATTTATTATTATTTTTATTATTATTGAGCTTCTTAACCAAACAGGAATTATAGTTTTTCATTTGATAATATCGTTGACCGAGAACCTGTTCGTATAAACAAATCAGTACAGAATAAACCCTTGTGGAATAACAATATGTTTCGACAGGGCCCCTTGTGTTATCCCACCCTGGTGACTACAGGTTAAGAGAACACACACAGCCTAGCGGAGATACGTGTAGTTTTCATGAAATTTGGACGTTTTCGATGATACTAGTCTGTTCTTGTCAAATTCCCCCCCGTGGCTTGACATGGTAACATCAGGTTATATATGGGATTGTCTTATAGCTGTTAATTACTACTTATTATAAATTAGATCAGAATTATAACAGCACAAATACTCGATAAAACAAAGAAAAAATACGAATAAATACTGAAATCTAAAACTCTCATCCCAATCTAACCTGAAATTCCACGTTAAAAAGCCGGATAATGCCAAAAGTGACGAGGGAATTATGACCACAACTTTACACATCTCTCTAGAATTTTTTTACCACACCTCTGAGAGAACGTGACCTCAGAGTCCTCGTGTGTAGCGTTGGGCGAGCAGAACACCATCAGGGAGGCTTATACGAGTTGCCATGTGATGCTGATACTAGTATGTCATATCAGCGCTAGTTATGAAGGTGTAAAGTAGAGTATTACCCTCGAGCCATGCAGCCTAGTATGGAGAATGTTACGTGAAACAAAACAAAAATTATCACCTGAAAAAATCTCCCTCCAGGTTTATTTCACCTTAAAGATTAACCATACTAACATTATTTTGGGGAGGTGAGGTTACGTTAGGTTAACATTAAGTTAGTTTACGTTAGGTTAGGTTTACGTTAGGTTAGGATTAGGTTAGGTTCGCGTTAGGGTGGTTAATCTTCAGTTGAAAGTAAGTTAGGGTGGACATTCTTCAGGTGATCCGAAAAAACAAATTAAAAGCGCGGGTGTAGTACCCGAGGATCAGTGTCGTATTATGGGCCAATTGCAAGAACAGTCGTTGGGTGTACGACGCCATTTACGATGACCTTCTTGCCCTGATCTTGTTTCAGTTATACCACCCTTTTGAAGCTCTGGAGAGATCTCGAAGTTTCGATATTTTGAGTACAGCACTATCTAATAATTCCCACCAGGAAACTTGTTTTGAGACTCCTCCAAAGCTTCGAAAAGTGCAGAATTCCATATGTTAAAGGCGATATTGCTGAAAAAAGACCAGGGTAAGAAGGTCACCGTAAATGGCATCGTACACCCAACGACTGTTCTTGCAATTGGCCCTATGTACAGTGACACTAAAGTCCCCCCAAAATATCGTTACACTTTCCGTCGCTACAATTTGAAACGCGAGACGAAATGTTTTGATATGACCCCCAGTACATCGTCATTAGTTGGTACGCCTGCTGGCCATATCAATGGGGGTAGGCTTGGGGGAGGGAGTCGTCCTTGTGTAGCATACAGTACTTAACGAGTTCTAGATACTTCAATATAACAGGAAATCCATTAAGCTATATTAATGTATGTATAGAGCTGAATAGAAGCAAGGCATATTAAAGCCAGTCACTGATTGATGATTACAATAACACTGAAATATACACTAAATGAGAGTGTTTCGGAAGACATTAACTAAGACAGAACTCAAAACGGACATCTCACCATTGCGTCATTATACTAACGGAGTTTGATTCATACTGAGCTTCACAGTATGCCCACTCATGTTGTTCACGATATGTATGATTTATGAAGAGTGATTTAGCCCACAATAGTTCTCTTGTCATACATTTTTCTGGGTTCCAGCTCATGTTAAGAGTCAAAAACAATGACACTGTTGACCGTCTCGCGAAGAATGCCTGTGGGCTGACCCTCCTTGGTGCTGGGGCTACACCTTCCCTCCTCTACTGCCGAAAGAGAATACGTTCAGCCGCTCTTCCCCCTACAATCCATCGCAGGGTTAGTGAACGGGCTGAGAGTATATCCATCCAACATTATGATCACTTCCTTCCTTATCCACACAAGTATCGTCGACGTGGATTTATGGTCCACAGACAATGTTGTCTGCTCGCATTAGGTTGGGATACTGACCTATCTGGCAAGTATCTGAGACCCCGCACTTCTCTTCCTGTAAACTCTGTAACTGTCCCAACGCCAACACCCTTCAACACTATTGCCTTGACTGTCCCACTGTCAGGGACCTCCTACCACAGGAAGAGTCACTAACCTCTATATGTCACCACCTACTTATACATAATAATCTATATACAATTCTTGTACACTACCCACGCTTTGGTGGGTGCTAGTTCCCAATGTCCTCAACTCATGTTACTGTATGTAAATTGCACTGCTTTAACACCGAAATAAGGTTTCAAATCAGTGTGGCAGCAGTTGCTTCATGATAGTGAGGGTTTACTCACCTCAGTTCACCGTGCTATCTCAACGTTACGTATACCCTCGTTGTGGAGGCCATCGACAGCACCTCTCACATCTTGCTATGTCTCCCTGATAATTCCTCGTTCCATTCGATGTAAGTTCCCTTTGATGACTGGCATGACGCTGGTGTCCATTAACGACATTCACCCCGAGTCATGCAATATGTGATCTGAAGCCTCGGAGGATTCACATTGTTCGAAAACGTACAGTATACCTGTACTGTATATACTCGTTCGTGCTCAAAGGTCGCGGATGTATCATTACCAACCGCTCAGAAACAAGTCAAGTAACATTGCTCGGAAAGTCACGAATCACATCGACCCCATGGCGAACGATACTTTTGGGGCACGGTACTGTACACAAACATTCAAGAGGTTATAAATGTTCTCTCTTTTTTTATTGATATTTCTTAATTTATGTGAAGGTCTGACCAGCAGTTAATAATTCGGCAGTTGTTTAAAGAGTAATGACACTCCACTTAATATTATTGTTGATGGTGTAATAATAATTAGTGTGCTTCAACAGTTAAGGTCTACTAGGTGCACGAAGGAATACACTACTCCACTTAATGCAGCAACAGTAAATAATTAGCTTAGTGTTTTAGTGAAGCAATTACGACTTTATACACCTTTATGAGAATTATATAGCCGAGTAAAACCCTTTTGTCTGTTGGTCGCAGCCTCAACAATTTCGTCAACTTGAGGATGTGTCGGCTGGAATACCAATGACCACTCGCAAAAGGTCAAGGTCAGAGGTCAGGGTCACTGTTATCGTGTATCTTGTGCCCACTGGAAGGCTCTCGTGATGATGTCTAGTGATTGACATTGTAACCGAGAGGGTGGAAGGGAGGTGGTGGTGGTGTCAGAGGGAGAGAAGGAGGGGTGTTGTGGGAGAGGCAGGTGTGTGGATGAAGGAAGGAGGGAGTGGTGAGGGAGGTGGTGGTGGGTGGTGTCAGAGGGAGGAAGGAGGGGTGTTGTGGGAGAGGCAGGTGTGTGGATGAAGGAAGGAGGGAGTGGTGAGGGAGGTGGTGGTGGTAGGGTGAGAAAGGGAATAGTGGTGAGGGAGATAGGAAAGGGGGGGGAGGAAGAGGTGGGAGAAGGAGGGAGATGGTGGCGTGTGTGAGGGAGGGCGAGGGTGGCGTGGGGGAGGTGGGCGCCGCGCCATCATGTCAACGAACCAATATCCTCTACGCCACGTCCAAGGGATGACACTCTTCCTGCCTAAGACAACGTGATGGTTAGTGGCGTAGTAGCGTCCTAGTGGCGTCATGATGGGTTAGTGGCGTCATGGTGGGTGGGTTAGTGCGTCATGGTGGGTGAGTGGTGGGATAAAGGTAAGTTGTGTCATGATGGTTAATGGGGCGAAGACTTAAGGAACGGGTAAGAAAGGGTTGAGGAGAGTCATCAACTAGTGTGTGTGTGTGTGGTGGTAGTGGTGATGGTAGTGGTGGTACAGTGTGGTGGTGGTGTTGATGGTAGTGGTGGTGATGGTAGTGATGGTGTGGTAGTGATGGTAGTGGTAGATGTAGTGGTGGTGATGGTAGTGGTGGTGATGGTAGTGATGGTGGAGTGATGGTAGTGGTGGCAACAGTATGGTGGTGGTGTTGATGGTAGTGGTGGTAATGGTAGTGGTGGTATGGTAATGGTGGTGATGGTAGTGGTGGTGATGATAGTGGTGGTGATGGTAGTGGTGGTGATGATAGTGGTGGTGATGATAGTGGTGGTGATGATAGTGGTGGTGGTGATGATGGTGTGGTGGTGATGTGTAGTGGCGGTGATGATAGTGGTGGTGATGATAGTGGTGGTGGTGATGGTAGTGGTGTAGATGGTAGCGGTAGTGATGGTAGTGGTGGTGGATGATAGTGGTGGTGATGATGGTAGTGGTGGTGATGATGGTAGTGGCGGTGATGATAGTGGTGGTGATGATAGTGGTGGTGGTGATGGTAGTGGTGGCAACAGTAGTGGTGGTAGTGGTAGTGATGGTAGTGGTGGTAATGGTAGTGGTGGTAATGGTAATGGTGGTGATGGTAGTGGTGGTAATGGTAGTGGTGGTGATGATAGTGGTGGTGATGATAGTGGTGGTGATGATAGTGGTGGTGATGATGGTAGTGGTGGTGATGATGGTAGTGGCGGTGATGATGGTAGTGGCGGTGATGATAGTGGTGGTGGTGGTGGTGGTTGGTGGTGGTGGGGTGATGGTGGTGGTGGTGGTGGTGGTGATGGTGGTGGTGGTGGTGGTGGTGGCGGTGGTGATGGTAGTGATGGTGGTGATGGTGGTGGTGGTGGTAGTGTGGTGGTGAGTGGTAGTGGTGGTGATGGTGGTGGTGGTGATGGTGGTGGTGGTGATGATGGTGGTGGTGATGATGGTGGTGGTGGTGGTGGTGGTGGTGGTGGTGGTGGTGGTGATTGGTAGTGGCGGTGGTGGTAGTGGCGGTGATGATAGTGGTGTAGTGACCATCTGGTTGCTAACTTATGACTAGCGCAATGGAACTTTAACTTGAGCAGTCCACTGAAGCCTTCCCAAGCCTTCCCCAGAGTCCTCCCCACCCCTACACCTAACCAAGCCCCTTCCTACTCCCCCACCCTACACCACCCCAGCCCTCCCCACCCTACACCTCACCCCACCCCTACACCTCACCCCCTCCCCAGCACCCATCATCACAAATAACACCCCACTCGCCTCAACACTCCCCAGAGAGCCGTCACTTATCACGGTTGATGCTCATGTACAGTTTTCACCAGTGGAACTCTCAGAGGTCTTGAGTGCTTGTCAGAAGACGTCACGACAAGCAAACCTTCCCGGATGTTTGTCAAAGGGAATTGTGACAAAACTTTCCGAAATTTTTACTATTGAAACCAAGGACTCTTTAGTACTTGTCAGGAGGAGTTATGACGAGCAATATGTCCCTGAGATTAATGATTGTATCTGTCGAGAGGAACAACTCAGGGGTGAGGTGGTGGTAAGTCTGGATTACTACGAACGTGAACTTTAAATATTACAGTAAATAGTACAGATAATTATTGTATTAACTCTACCTTTCATACATTTATCTTCTCTGAGAATCTGAAAAAAATGATTGTGTGAGTTGGAGTTTATCTCATTTCTCGTGTCTAGTAACAATTTTTTCCCAAAACAAAATTAATGTATTTTTTTATGATAAAGTCGATTCAGTATTTTTTAATATTATTTGTGTAATATAATTCGATTCTTAAGTTTGAACCAAATGTGTAAAGTTCTGTAGAGGAGGAGGGTACAGTACAGCACGTGGTGTGAGATGAAGTAAAAAATAAAAATATACGCAATACGACCGCCAGGTGAATTCTTCCCACGTACTGTATGTCACGAGCCGCCACTGCCCAAGGCAGCCCCTCTACCCGTTCCCCCACCTGCCGGGGAAACACTGCGACGTTTACTATCTCCAGTGATCATTACTTTGCTCATGAGTCTCCTCACGCCATCTGCAACTCTCGGTGTTTCTTACCTTTTTTGTATTTACGAATTATTGTCAACGATTAGAGGAAGGTTTGTGGTTCACCATCAGCTGGACTCCGGAGTGTAAGAAACACTAACTTTTTAAAGACTTTTATTCTCTGAACCAATTTGTCTTTTCCGTCTAAGTGAGTGGCCGCGGGGGTGTCCTCACCCCTGAGGTGCTGGGCGGGCAGGAGGCGTTCTGGCAGTGGTGGACACCTGACAAATTTTGCTGTTATTTCTCCCAACACTCATTTAAGTCTGTAGCTCACAGACGTCAGCAGCGGGAGGTGAACTGGACTAGTGTGGTGCAAGAGATCCACCACATACTTTAGTGACGCCTCATTGCAGGGAAAGAAGTGATACTAATGCTTGTGTTTTGTGGTGCAAGACGTTCACCAGTGGAGGATGGTAGCAGCAAGCGCCAATATCTGCTGACTGTGGTGAGTACTGTACTAGATCTCTCTCTCGGAAAGACAACACAAAACCTTAATTGAACCAAACCAGTGGACCTCGCACCTCACTCCTCAAATCTTGGCCTCATCTATGGACTAATCAACTCCTTCACCTCTCATTCATCGCAACTCATCCCTCACCACTCATCCACCCATCCCTCGCCACTCTCATCACACCACCATCCCTCGCCACCATCCACCCATCCCTCGCCACCCATCACCCATCCTCGCCACCCATCCTCGCCTCCATCCACCACCCATCCTCACCACCCCATCCACCCATCCCTCGCCACCATCACCATCCCCTCGCCACCCATCCCCCATCCTCGCCATCCACATCCCTCGCCACCCATCCACCCATCCCTCGCCATCATCACCCATCCTCGCCACCCATCCACCATCCCTCGCCACCCATCACATCCCCTCGCCACTCATCCACCATCCCTCGCACCCATCCACACCCATCCCTCGCCACCCATCCACCCATCCTCGCCACCCATCCTCGCCACCATCCCTCGCCACCCATCCACCATCCCTCGCCACCATCCACCATCCCTCACCATCCACCATCCCCTCGCCACCCATCACCATCCCCTCTCCACCATCCACCCATCCTCGCCACCCATCCACCATCCCTCGCCACCCATCCACCCATCCCTCGCCACCCATCCACCCATCCCTCGCCACTCATCCACCCATCCCTCGCCACCCATCCACCATCCCTCGCCACCCATCACCCATCCCTCGCCACCCATCCCTCGCCACCCATCCACCCATCCCCTCGCCACCCATCCACCCATCCTCACCACCATCCACCCATCCCTCGCCACCATCCACCCCCTCCTCACCCCCATCCACCCATCCCTCGCCACCCATCCACCATCCCTCGCCACCATCCACCCATCCTCGCCACCATCCACCCATCCCTCGCCACCCATCCATCCATCCTCACCACTCATCCACCCATCCTCGCCACCCATCCACCCATCCCTCACCAGTCATTCCTCAACAAAATCCTTCAAGGTCATCATCAACTGTATATAAAGCTACACATATGAAGCCTGGTAGTAACGCGTCCAATACAACTTAAGACATAAAGGGGAATGTATTTATACCGAGAAACGAAAACAGAGGCAGGCAGGCAGGCAGACAGCAGGCGAGCAGGCAGGCAGGCAGGCAGGCAGGCAGGCAGACAGACAGACAGACACAGCTCCATTACTATATGCCCCGGAATCTTTTTATACCCAGAGGAATAAAACAATGTACAAAAACGATCTGGAGATAAATTAAGAGTGGCAGCTCAGATATTATGTAAACACAGCTGTCATCCTCACCTCCCTCCCAGGAAAAATAAATAAGTACAAATAAAAATAAAACAAAAAATATTGGAGCAGATTGTGTGGAGTAAGTCAAAAGAGCTGACACCACATGCTACAGCATTGCCTCTGTGTGTGTGGCAGCAGGCAGTGGTGGTTGGCTTTCGTTATAGTGAGCTCGCACTCTCCATGTGATGTAGATGACAAACTCTCCTCCTCTCTCTCTCTCTCTCTCTCTCAGGATTCTCATCATTCATGTATATCTTTACTGTGTGTTGTGGACTTATACTAAGGTCCGTTATAACATCCACAACCAGAGAAAATTTTCCTAACAGAATCAACGTTAAAAATATATTGATATAAATTTGATAGAAAAAAGTACCGATAAAACGTCAAATTGAATGCCACTTGTTGTAAAATTGACGTAGCGGTAATTTAAATAAGAGACGAAACAGGAAAAGACAGGGTATATCAGGTCAAGTTTTTAGAGGGTGTTTGGGTCAGTGTCCGGGTTCAGTCCCCAGAGGCAACCTTGATCTGACAGGGGAAGAGGAACCTAAGTATTGGTACACTTGATGGTGGTGGTAGGTTAGGTGGTGGTGGTGGTGTTATGGTAAGTGAGTGGTGGTGGAGGTTGATGGTGGTGGTGTAGTGGTAGGTTAAGTGGTGGTGGTGTGTGTTAGGTTAGGTGGTGGTGGTGCGTGTTAGGTGGTGGTGGTGGTGTTGGTGCTGGTGTAGGTTGGAAGTGGTGGTGGTGGTTGATAGATGATGGTGGTGGCATTGTGGTATAGTGGTAATGATGTAGTTGGTGGTGATAGTGATGACAGGTGGTGATAGTGGCTGGTAAGGGAATGGTGATGTCTGGTGGTGTTGTAAGTGGTGATGTCTGAATGTGGTAATGGTGACTAGTGGTGGTAGTGGTGGTGTGTCTAGTGTAATGGTGATGTCTAGTGGTGTGTGGTGATGTCTAAATGGGGTAATTTGATGTCTAGTAAGTAGTAGTGGTGATGTCTGAGTAGTTAGTAATGGTGATGTCTAGTGGTGGTAAGTGGTGATGTCTGAGTGGTGGTAATTGGTGATGTCTAGTGGTGGTAATGGTGATGTCTGGTGGTGGTAATGGTGATTGTGTAGTGGTGAGTGGTGATGTCTAGTGGCATGGTGATGTCTAGTGGTGGTAATGGTGATGTCTAGTGGTGGTAATGGTGATGTCTAGTGGCGGTAATGGTGATGTCTAGTGTTGAGATGGTGATGTCTGAGTGGTGGTAATGGTGATTCTAGGTTGGTAATGGTGATGTCTAGTGGTGGTAATGGTGATCTAGTGGTGGTAATGGTGATGTCTGGTGGTAGTGTAGTGATGTCTGGTGGTGGTAATGGTGATGTCTAGTGGTGGTAATGGTGATGTCTAGTGGTGGTAATGGTGATGTCTAGTGGTGGTAATGGTGATGTCTAGTGTGGTAATGGTGATGTCTAGTGGTGTGTGGTGATGTCTAGTGGTGGTAATGGTGATGTCTAGTGGTGGTAGTGGTGATGTCTAGTGGTGGTAATGGTGATGTCTAGTGGTGGTAGTGGTGATGTCTAGTGGTGAGTGGTGGCTGATTTAGTTTCAGGCCACCGCACTGACCGCCTGACGCCACTTCATGGAACTAATTTACGTAGAATTCCTCTCTTACAAGCATGGAGCCATTCTGACCTTGCCAGAGGGATGGGAGGGATAACAGAGGGAAAGAGAATGGGGAGGTGAGAGGAGAGAGCAGGATGGGAGGAGGGAATGTCCATTGATCCAAACAGACCATATTTCTCCATGACATATTCCCTCCAATGAACAAAGCACCACTGGACAAAATACCACGGACAAAATGCCACTGGACAAAATACCACTGGACAAAATACCATTGAACAAAATACCACTGGACAAAAATACTTGACAAACACCACTGGACAAAATGCCACCATACGTATCAGTGGCACAAAATCTTAATACCTGGAGTTTCGTCAATTTTGAATAGAGGGTTAGGCAAGGCTAGGCAAGACTATATAGGGTTAGGTTAAGTTAGGCTAGGCTAGGTTAGGTTATATAGGGTTAAGTGTGATAAGGTTAAGGTTAGCTTGTTAAATAAATCAGATTAGATAAAGTTAGGCCAGGTTAAAGTTAGGTTAGTTTAGATACAGTTAAACTACCTTAGGTCAGACACTACAAAACCAAGCAGAGGGTCAAGGTGGGTAGAGAGACATTGTTTTGGAAAGTGAGGGCTGAGAAAGAGTGTGGGTGAAGGTATAGGTACAAAGAGGTGGAATGTGACAAACGTTTGACAATGGTGATATTGTTCCGGTACACGCGAGCTGACACCTCCCTCACCCACACCACACCCCCCACCACCCCACCCCACCACACACCCCCTACCTCCCCACCCCACCCCACCCCCTCCACCACACCACCCCCACCTCCCCCACCCCACCTCCCTCACCACCCCTACCTCACTCACCACACCACCCCTACCTCACTCCACCACACCACCCCCTACCTCACCACACACCACCCCTACTCCTCACCACCCCCTACCTCCTCACCACCACCTCACTCACCACCCCCTACCTCCTCACACCCCACCACCACCCCCTACCTCCTCACCACCACCCCTACCTCCACCACACCACCTCCACTCCCACACCCCTACCTCACTCACCACACCACCCCTACCCCCACCACCCACCCCCCTACCTCCTCCCCCACCCCACCTCACCACACCACCCCCTACCTCCCTCACCACACACCCCCTACCTCCCACACCACCCCACCTCACTCACCACACCACCCCTACCTCCTCACCCACCACCCCCTCCCACCACCCCCACCCCACCCCCACCCACCCACCCCTCCCCACCACCCCCTACCCCCACCCACCACCCCACCTCACCACCACCACCCACCACCCACCACCCCACCCCTCACCCCTCCCCCCCCACCCCACCCCCCCCCCCCCCCCCCCCCCCACACCACCCCCACCCACCCCCCCCTCCCACACCACCCCTACCTCCTCACCACACCACCCCCTCCCACCACACCTCCTCCACCACACCACCCCCTACCCACCACCCACACCACCCCCCTCCTCCCCACCCCCACCCCCCACCCCTACCTCACTCACCACACCACCCCCTACCTCACTCACCACACCACCCCCTACCTCACTCACCACACCACCCCCTACCACACCACCCCTACCTCACCCCTCCACCTCACCCCTCACCCCCCTCTCAGCCCATGATGGCTCTTGACGTAAGTGTTATTGGTGTCGTTTTTTATTTATTTATTTATTTATTTATTTTTTTTGGGGGAATGATATTTTAGGTATGTTTTTTAGTATAGGCATTAGAGATGTCTTAAATTATCATTGTGGTTTACTGTGTAGTCTTGTGTACAAAACTGGTGTGTGTGTGTGTGTGTGTGTGTGTGTGTGTGTGTGTGTGTGTGTGTGTGTGCCCGTCAAACAAATCGCGGTGTTAAAGATTACAAAGTGATCTCTTCTCTTCCTTCGCATCCTCTTTCTTCTCCTCCTTCTATTCCCTTTCCCCCCTCCATCTCTTCCTTCTCCTCCCCTTCCTCTTCCTCCTCCTCCATATTCTCACCTCCCTGTAAAAAAAATTACCTTAAGAGTTTTCAATATTTTTTCCTATCTCTCTCCATTGTTGGTTCTCTGTCGTTCCTTTTAACTTTTGTATTATTGGTTTTATTTTTCATTCGCTTTAGTTTTGTGTATTGTTGTTTTTGTGAGGTAATTGAGAGGAATTTGATGGACGGGTATACTCGACCGACGGATATACTAAAACAGACACGCAGACAACATACAGACACAGAAAGACATAGAAGCAGGGATACAGACATAAATAGCCATAGAAGCAGATACACAAATAGACACAGACGCAGACACAGATAGACGCAGACACGCAGACACAGTGATGACAACATAAGCTTAAGTTTAAACAGACGAGTATATAATCCAATTATACGTTGAAATACCCCCAAGTGGTGAGCTAGTGAAGGTGGAGTGAGAGACGGTAAAACCTTCACAGCGCCGCCTTGTTTACCCACTCCTTCAGCCCCCCTGGCGGGAGACGCGAGGAAAAAATAAGAAAAAGAGTGGCTCCAAAATTATCCCCCGAATTTAGATATTGAAAACGAATCCCAGTTGCCAGCTGAATGTACTCAACCACCTGTGTGAGATGAAATGTGTTCCCGAAGCCGTTTAGGTACAGTATGCTGCACACAGTATATATATATATATATATATATATATATATATATATATATATATATTATATTAATAGTCTGTGCATTGTGGAAAAGTCACACTCGACCCGGTCCACCAATAAGACGGGGTCCAGCACTTCATTATGTTTTCTAACTAGCCAATCACAAGCCAAGAAGAGAGCAAGAGGGCGGGGTTATTTGGCGTTTCCATAATGAATAGACTACAGTATATTATAAATTATTGAAAAAATTTGCATTCAGTGTGTGCAGGTAAAGCTGTATTGTGTAACGATGGTGACCATTACTCAGGTGTGTTGTGTATTTTGAGATCATCAGATATTTGAAGTTAATGATGCCTAAAAACTGTAATATATGAATATCTAAAGGTACAGCTACAGTAAGTTCAATATATTACCAGTAAAAAAAACGACTTTTGCAAACAATAAATATTATAATATTATATTATTTTGTAACTTGCTCCAAACAAATATCTTTACCGAGGGGTCTGATAATTAATTTTCAAAATGAACACAGCGACTCCCGTTGTCTCGTCAGGGTTATCAAAATCCTTCGTCCAATGTGTCATTATCTCACACAAAATCGTGAAGACATATTTTGGAGCGAGTACATATCCAAACATTCCCGTGCAAAAGACGCAACATAAACAGTGAAATACATTGAAGGATTTACTAAAGTCTCACGATCTATATCTCCCTTCAACTGACCTCAGAAGGAGACTCTGAATACGAGAGACAAGACATCAGACGTGACAACACCCAACAAAACGAATAACGACACGTTCTCTCAGCCACTAGTAACGACGGACACTAAAAAACCTGAACTGAGACTGGATATAAACACACACACACACGTCCACACTTCTTGCACCTCCCTCAACGTTTATTTCCACCCCTCCTTGACCATACAAACAAACCAAACGAAAACAAAACCTAGACAAACATTTAACTCCCATCACGGACGCTCTATGATCCTAAGTACTTGCCAAGACGTCGACATCAAAAAAAGTATATATTGGAAACCTCTTCACCGCAGCGATTCGTTTCAATAGTAAAGAAACGTATTGGTGTGTGAGGAAAGCCTGACCAGAGCTGACTGTACCATGCCAGCCAGGCCCCCGATACTGGTGATTCAAGTCAAGTCACAGTAGTGTTTGGCGGCAGATTCTTCAGGATTTGATTCTATCCTCGGAGGAGTTGGGAGGGAAAATATTTGTTCAATCTGAAGGGAAAATCTGTTGACTGTTGTTCATTTCGTTCCATCACTGAGGCTGTTCCCTCTGTGTACTTCTGGAGAGGGGTGGGGGGATAGGTCATGATGGCGGGGAATAGGTTATGATGGCGGGGGATAGGTCATGATGGCGGGGGATAGGTCATAAGAACGTAAGAACATAAGAATGAAGGAAACTGCTGCGGGCTTATTGGCCAATACTGGGCACTCCCGTTTACACCCAATCCCTATTGTTCATATATCCATCCAACCTTTGTTTGAAGCTATCCATCGTATTCATATTAATGATGATGTTTGGTAACTTGTTCCACTCGTCCACTACTCCATTTCCAAACCAATGTTTACCCATCTCGCGCCTAAATCTAAATTTTCTAATTTAAAACCATTGCTACGCGTTCGCTCCTGGGTGGATAGTTTGAGTACCTTTGTTATATCACCTTTGTTCAAACATGACTTCCATTTATACACATCTATCATATCGCCCCTCACTCTACGTCTCTCGAGGGAGTGCAAATTAAGACGGTTTAACCTGTCTCTGTACTCAAGGTTCCTAATGCCCGGGATTAGTCTCGTCATTCTCCTCTGAATTCTTTCTAGGTATTCTATATCCATTCTGTAGTACGGAGACCAGAACTGATCAGCGGATAACCTCTCTAGTCTTGGAACTAACACTCCTTTGTGTGAACCCAAGAACTTTGTTAGCCTTGTTTCGAGCAAATACACATTGTTGTCTTGGTTTAAGATTCTTACTTATCATTACTCCTAAATCTTTCGAACATTCGGATTTCTCTATAACGTTGTTCATATGACATCTGGTTTCTCTGTTCATATCTCCTAGGCTAAGCACTTTACATTTGTCCACATTAAATTTCATCTGCCATTTTTCAGACAATGCGAATTTGATTTTTTAGATCTTCCTGTAGTTCTGCGGAGTCCTCGCCAAAATTAATTACACGCCCTATTTTAGTGTTGTCAGCAAATTTACTTATGCTGCTGTCTACGCCTATATTTGTCATTTATGTACATAATAAATAGAAATGGTCCAAGTATTGAGCCTTGGGGTACTCCACGAGTGACGTTGCTCCAATCGGATTTAGTGCCGTTAATGCTTACTCGCTGTTTCCTGTCCTGTAACCACGCCCCAATCCATTTTAGAATATCTCCTCCAATTCCATGAGCCTCCACTTTTCGTAGTAGTCTTTCGTGGGGAACTGTCGAAGGCTTTGCTAAAGTCATAATCGTGTCCGTCATCCACTTATTCGAAAACATTTGAAGAGAATGTTAATAGATTTGTCAGACATGATCGCCCACTTGTGAAGCCATGTTGGGAATCATTGATCAACTTGTGCTTCTCCAAGTGTATTGATTAGAGTTTGAAATTATTAACTTCCAGCAATTTGCCTACAATTGATTGGACGGTAGTTAGAGGATAGTGATCCATCACCGTTCTTGAAAATCGGTATCACATTCACTATCCTCCAGGATTCTGGTACTACACCCGCTTTTAATGACATGTTAAACAAATTTACTAAGCACCTCTTTACCTTCCTTTAATACTCTGGCAAATAGATTAGGTTAGGGTGACATGCTATCATGTAAGACGTCACGCCGTGTTGTCCGAAATAAACAAGAACTCAATTGACGTGTAAATCTGTGCTCTCTCTCTCTCTCTCTCTCTCTCTCTCTCTCTCTCTCTCTCTCTCTCTCTCTCTCTCTCTCCATTCTTCTTGTGTATTCACGTGATCCTCCACACACACACACACACACAGTAAAATGCTCGCACTATTGTCAGTGATCCTTTCAGAAGGGTGAATCCAGAATCTTCCTGAACGAGACCACCCTGATGAGAGAGAGAGAGAGAGAGAGAGGCTTTACCTTACGACCATGTGTGAATCTACTATGTTTGGGCCCCATCATCTGTAAGTGGACCAACAAAATGGAGAAGTTAAGGCAGGAAGCCACTAGACCCGGTGCTGTGTGTTGGGGCAGTATGTATGCATGAGGTACCCGGCCCCTGTGCATGATACAGGTGGTTATAGTCTGGTTATACTAGCCAACATACCACCTTCTGCATGCCAGCTGTCTTTAACCCCCACCTCCCCGATGGTTTTACGTAGAGTGGCATATATATATCGACACATCCTTGAGTACACGACACGGCATTCTTGAGTACACGACACGGCATTCTTGAGTACACGACACGGCATTCTTGAGTACACGACACGGCATTCTTGAGTACACGACACGTCATTCTTGAGTACACGACACGTCATTCTTGAGTACACGACACGTCATCCTTGAGTACACGACACGGCATTCTTGAGTACACGACACGGCATTCTTAGTACACGACACGGCATTTTGAGTACACGACACGGCATTCTTGAGTACACGACACGGCATTCTTGCACGACACGGCATTCTTGAGTACACGACACAGGCATTCTTGAGTACACGACACGGCATTCTTGGGTACACGACACGGCATTCTTGAGACACGTCAGACGTTCTTGACACGACACGGCATTCTTCATTCTTACACGACACGGCATTCTTGAGTTCTTGCATTCTTGAGTACACGACACGGCACGACTCATGAGTACACGACACGTCATTCGAGTACACGATCACGACACGTCATTCTCATGAGTACACGACACGACATTCTTGAGTACACGACACGGCATTCTTGAGTACACGACACGGCATTCTTGAGTACACGACACGGCATTCTTGAGTACACGACACGGCATTCTTGAGTACACGACACGGCATTCTTGAGTACACGACACGTTATCCTTGAGTACACGACACGGCATTCTTGAGTACACGACACGGCATTCTTAAGTACACGACACGTCATTCTTGAGTACACGACACGTCATTCTTGAGTACACGACACGTCATCCTTGAGTACACGACACGTCATCCTTGAGTACACGACACGTCATCCTTGAGTACACGACACGTCATCCTTGAGAAACCAGATGGTGTTTTTCTCTTGTACTAACCACATACTCATTTTCTGGGAGAGAGAGAGAGAGAGAGAGAGAGAGAGAGAGAGAGACCATCCTCCTCCTCCCCACCCAACACGATCTACACCAGCTGACAAACCACCACGACACGACACGACACACGAGCGCGCAGGGTCATGGCTCGCTAGATGTCAATATTTAAACACGGTACAATAAAAAAGAACGAGGCCAACAATTCTACCGTGATGGCACAATCAACCGCATAGCTCTCTCTTGTCACCGTAAAGAGCCATTATTGGAAAGTTGTATCTCAAATGATGGAGGTGAATTCAGTTTATTTTATTTTTTGTTTTTAATCCCCATTGATTGGCACCGTTAGAGGGGGGGGGGAGGCATCACTGCTAAATAACACTAACGCGGAGCTTTTTCATCCTCTTGGTAACACTGGCACTACTATCACCACCACTACTATAACTACCACTATTACTACTACTACCACCACCACTACTATAACTACCACTATTACTACTACTACCACCACCGCTACTATAACTACCACTATTACTACTACTACCACCACCACTACTATAACTACCACTATTACTACTACTACCAACACCACTACTACTATTACTACTATCATCACTACAAAAAAAACAATTTTAAGTGGCCTCCAGCCTCCCCCAATAGCCACCATTTTATTACCTTAAAATTAACTATGCTAATACATAAGTAGCTACCCTGGCTGTGTTGAGTTAGTTGAGCCGCAGATCTATGCGACATTCAGTGACTGTTGCCTCAAAGTCGATATCTGCGACTGTTGTCGGCTTTGGGGCCGATGCTCTCATTCCCCTGGGGCAAAGCAATGCAGACCTAAGCAGAGAGAAGGACAGTCGACATCTCAACCAGGCTGTAACATAACTACTGGGCTGCTGCTCCCGTTCAGGTAACACCTCCGCGAGTCTGGCGTAGAAGCATCTTGCACTTGATCCCATCCCACCAGAGGTTGTGAACACTAGAGGAGTGAAGCTGCCTTGATCAACGATCTGAATTCTCTCCCCATTTGCCCTAATCTTGTCGTTCTCGTTCCTCCTGTGTGCAGCATCGAGAGCTAGGTTGCAGTGACATGCGTCCATGGGATAAAAAATCCTTATGTCAAAAAAGGCTCGCTGTCCCTGCGTCCAGAATCCTCGACAACTGACGTCCACACGGGCTTCGCTGGATGTGTTTTTAAGTCCTGTGACGGAGGTTTTCACCGTCCAATGGAAGGAGGGGCGGTTCCACCATGACGTCGTGGCAGATTTCCCTCAGTAGATTTGCTGTTAGATCCCTTACTTCGTCATGCCTCATGCATACGAAGCTCCCTTTCTTGCACACCATGGCGTGGTCGATGTCATACGATGAGCCGCACACGCATTGGGAGGGCAAACCTTCTACTGGCCTACCGTACCTTAGAGCAATGGCATCTGTGAATTCTTGTTTATTAAGGATGAAGCCTTTTGCCCTTATCGGTAACGTTGTTAACCAGTTTGAGGCGCCCACCTCCTGCGCTATAGCTACTTTTCTTTTCACGTTCTCTGGCACTTGTTGCAACAGTTGTTGCAGTTTATCACTTTGGGTGTGCTGCCGCTTTGTCGTAATGGACCGTCGAATCTTGTTTAATTCTTTGGTAGCCACCTGACTTGCTACTTTCTGATATATTATGTGCTTAGTGAGAGCTGCCGTGAGCTTGACAGAGTTCTGATGTTCTGTAAAAGGGGCAAGTTCCACTGTATTAGTCAATCCCATTCCTCCTAGTCTCGGTGGTGGTGCAAGGAGTGACCTTTCTGCTGGGGTTAAGTAAGGGTTTTTCACTAGTGTTGGGATAAAAGCGACATTGATGGCTTCTTCCAGAGGGCGGAGGAGGGGTCCAATATCAGGGATAGTGCGCATCAGTTAATTCCAGCGATGCTTGACTCCATGGGTGAATGCCGCAAAAGCCGCATGTGGCTCTGTTTTAGCAATATCAAACGGCTTGGATTTCCTTCACCCACTCAATCACCTTTCCCGTTACATACTCGGTCTTGAAGTCCTTCTTGCCAATTACCGCACCTAGATGTCTTTGGCCATCCTTTGTTATTTGACCTCACTAACACCGAACACCTCCATTGCCCGTTCATAATGTTTTGGCTTCACAATGAGGAAGGACTTGCTGGTGTTTGGATGGTACCCTATTTGTGGACCTCGTGATGTTACCAGGTCCCTCCACTTTTTGATGTCCTCCACTTTTCCTGCTCCTGTTAGGTCATCAGCGTATGCCACTTGCTTGATCTCGGTTGTTTCATATTTTATTGTGTTGGAGCACAGACAGGCCTAGTGCGTACATTGCCAGGGCGACAGGGTCCCCCTGCGTTGTTCCCTCAGTTGACTGTATGGTGGGTATCTCCTCTTGGGGCCTTGAAGTTTGTTATAAAGAGGTCTGATGGGTTCCTATGGGTGTTTTCAACATACATTGCAAAGCTTGGACACTTGATCTTGATGCTGTGCAGTGTAGCTTTGCGGTTGAGTATGTTGAATGCGTTGGAAGCGTTGACCAGAAGTACTGCCTCACAATCATGCTGCTCAAATACCTTTTTCATGGCGTGAATGGCAGCTTCCTCTCCAGCCTGGTGGCCAGCACATACTTGCAGGTTCCTTGCAGCTGCCCTGACATCATCCTTTACCACCTCCAATATGCATTTTCCAATGATCCGCCTCAGCACACATGCCATCAGGTGATGGATCTCTGCTGTAGGGATTTTGACAGCTGGTCCCTTTCCTCCAACCCACACATCGTGTGTTACTTCTCACACATATACAGGTTGTGCAATGTGCATACCTGATTCCGGCCTGAGCACTGACAAGAACATTTCCCAGCCATGATATCGTCCTGGGAAGGAGAGAGCAATGGGAGAGGTACGAAGTTGTGGTTTGGGAGGGGAGGAGGGGCAGGTCAGTGTGGGTGTACTGACCGGCGGGGCGGGGCGAGGCAGGGCCGCAGAGGGGCGGGGCCGGGGCGGGGCGGGGCGGGACAGAGCACGGCTGGGCACAGAGCGACCAGGACCGTTACCACCCATGACCAACTCGGGTTACAAGCCAAGACCTACGTTGCACTGATCAACACCAGCCCCACCTGCTAGACAGTCCCAGGCTCTCCAATAACTATCACTAACATCCACCCAGGAGGCCCACAGGTAGATGAAACTGTCATCACTTGACACACTACACATTCACAAGTAATAATTCCACAAGTTCTGGCTGTCACGACCCCATCCTCCCTCCACACCACAACTACAATTACCACTATCACCAATACTACTACTATCATCACTACTAATATTATCACTATCCCCACTATTATTACTACCACCACCACTACTACTACTATCACTACTACTGCCACCACTATCACCACTACTACCACCAGTCATACATCTGCCACCACTATTACCAATACTGCCACTCACACCACTACTGCCACCACTATCACCATTAACTACACGTGTCGGCTACCACCACTGACACCACTACCACCATTGCCACAGCAGCCACTACTATTACCAACACTGCCACCATTAACTAACAGTAGCTATTCCCACTGATACCAATACAAACTACAGCGAACGCTACTACCACCATCACTACCACCACTACCACCACTGACGACTGACTTCACCACCAACAGACACCACTACCATCATCACTACCAACTGCCACCACTACCACCATCACTGCCTTCACTACCAACAGACACCACTACTGCCACCATCACTACCACCACCACTACTACCACAATCACTGCCTTCACTACCGACAGACACCACTACTGCCACCATCAGACACCACCACCACCACTACTGCCACCACCACCACCACTACTGCCACCATCATTACCACCACCACCATCATCACTACCATTATAACCACTATATGCCACTGTAACATTGGTTCAAGCAGAAAAGTTTAGCGTATCATTGACGTTGTTACCAGAGGCGATTCTCATTACTCTCTCTCTCTCTCTCTCTCTCTCTCTCTCTCTCTCTCTCTCTCTCTCATCAAAGCATTAAATCAGTATTAGATCTTTTTTTTTCCCCCTTTTTTTTTTACCTTATAAACATTTTGAGGTAAAATTTTGTGGGGGGCCAAATTACCATGAGATTAAAAAGTCTAACGTGAATTATATCCCCTAAAGTGATTTTGAACAGAGGCTCCTCGTTTACCTGGCGTCTCGAGTGAGGTGGAGGAAAGGAGTTTATTGATAGAAGTATATTAAGTAACTATGGATTCGTAATAATGGGTATAATAATAATACCTACCCCTGTATAATAATAATAATAATAATAATAATAATAATAATAATAATAATAATAATAATGATAATGATAATAATAATAATAATAATAATAATAATAATTTAATGATAATAGTTTATTTTATTTCTGACAACTAACAAGGCTGAGGAGGAGAGAGAAGAGGAGGAGGAGGAGGAGGACTGTGAAGAAAGAAGAGACAGAGGGAGAGAAGGAAGGGAAGGAAGAGGAGGCACAGGAGGGGGTGAAGAAGAGGGAGGAGGGGCAGGGGAAGAAGAGGAAGGAGGAGCAGGGGAAGAAGAGGAAGGAAGAGCAGGGGAAAAAAGGAAGGAAGAGCAGGGGAAGAATAGGAAGGAAGAGCAGGGGAAGAAGAGGAAAGAGAACCAGGGGAAGAAGAGGAAGAAGGACCAGGGGAAAAAGAGGAAGGAGTAGGCGGAGGAAGAGGAGGTTAAGAGTGCACCAAGGTTCCCATTTCATTAGTTAGCCCAGACGTGTCCCTGTACGCTGAAACAATAAAAAAAATCCAACTTCTGTCTGTCACGAGAAAACAATATATCCAAGTGTACACGACACGTCATCCTTGAATACTACACGACACATCATCCTTGAGTACTACACGACACATCATCCTTGAGTACTACACGACACGTCATCCTTGAGTACTACACGACACGTCATCCTTGAGTACTACACGACACATCATCCTTGAGTACTACACGACACGTCATCCTTGAGTACTACACGACACATCATCCTTGAGTACTACACGACACATCATCCTTGAGTACTACACGACACATCATCGCCAGGTACTACGACACACCATCCTTCATCACACGACACATCATGAGTATACAAATAAGAAAAAAAAAATCAAGCGAACAATTTTAAGACCATAATAATCCAACAGGGAAACTCAAGAAATTATTTCATCTGTCTCTCTCTGGTTCTATGCATCTTAAATATACACACACAGGCCGCCTACCCTTCCCGTCTGCCTCTCACTAATCATCCCTTGTGCCTTAATTCCTGTTCCTTGTCTCATTTCCAGTCCATCCACGAGGCCGGAGATGGAATGGGGGCACGAGTTTTCATTTAGCCAAGAAGGGGAGTTCATTTATTTCGTATTTTTAGCGAGGGTGTGAAGAAGGGTGGGACAGCGGGTGTGAGGGAGGAATGGGACTTGAGTGTGAGGATGGTAGGACAGGGGCACAAAATTATGAGGGAAATGTAAGATGAGGGAGAGAAGGAAGAGCTGCTGTGATAAGTGTTGGGGGAGGGGTGATGAAGATGTGTGGGTGGAGTGGGAGAAGGAGGTGAGTTGTTAAGTGTGTGGGTGGGGAAGAAGGGGTGTTAAAGATAATGGGTGGGGGAGAAAGTATTAAGATATTAATGGAGTGGGGAGAGGGTGTGTTAAGTGTGTGTGGAGTGGGGGAGTGAGGATTTATTGGTCAGGACAAGGTAAGTTCGGTCAGGTTAAATTAGGTTAAACAAATTAGCATTAGGGTGTCAAATCATCAGGTGAAAAATAAGGTGGGACTCCTAATCTCTAGTACATGATCCCAATATAATTAGTGTGTGGGGGATTCATGTCATGTTTATCTAATTAAAACCTACACATAAAAGAGAGTCACTTCAGGTAAACAATTGAGATGAAAGGGGCTGGTGGTAGAGCCGAGGGAGGGAGCGACGTTAGTAGGGAGGGAGGGAGATAGGGAGGGGAGGAGAGTCTTCACCAGAACCACAGCCGAGATACATAGACCTGAGAATAAAACCCATCAACCAGCTGCTGCACACCCTGGCCAGCAGTATCTGGGAAAAGATAGAACGATCAGAGCAAGAACTCCTTCAAAGACTCCCACCAGATAACGACAACAACCATACATGGTTCCCAAAAAGTTACCAAATCTCAAAAGGTCCATTACCACCCCCGATCTATACGGCCAGGCAATAGACAGCCTCCCCAGACCAGCATCCGCCAGTAGGGTCGGCGGAATATGAAATAAGGCCCTCAAAACCCCCATGTATGGGGCAGGGTAGGATGTCTAGTGCCTGTACCGACAGTCAATAACTAACCCATGACACAACCCTAACACACTATTAGCTTAGCTGGGCCGTCAGTCCGCCTTCTCTTACCTCCTCCTAAATTTCTTCAATTTCCGAACTATAACTTCCTTCCCCCACCTCTAATCTTCTTTCACCCATTCCTCTCTTAAAAAAACATGGGTGGGTGGTAGAGCCGAGAGAGGGAGAGGGTGGGAAGAGAGAGGGATGGGTGGGTGGTAGAGCCGAGAAAGGGAGGGGATGGGAGGAGAGAGGGATGGGTAGGTGGTAGAGCCGAGGGAGGGAGGGGTAGAAGGATGGAAGGAAAGTGGGATAGGTGGGTAGTATAGCCGAGGGAGGGATGATGTCTATAGCACAACTTGATGAAAACATGTGAGGCATAGTTGTAATATTCCGCCCAGCCACCAGAGTTTATCTCACGCTAGGTGTTGGGAGAGTGTGTGTGAGTTTAGAGAGAGAGGGTGAGTCTAGAGTGCGTGAGTCTAGAGAGAGCGTGAGAGTGAGTCTAGAGTGAGTGTGCGTGGGGGGCCTAGAAAGTGTGTCTAGAGACTGAGTCTGGAGTGTGTGTCAAGAGAGAAAGTGAGCCAGTGTTGTCTAGAGATGGTAGTGTGTGTAGAGAGAGAGAGAGAGAGAGAGAGAGAGAGAGAGAGAGAGAGAGAGAGAGAGAGAGAGAGAGAGAGAGAGAGAGAGAGAGGTTTTCAGTATTGAAAGTGTAGTTGAGCTGATGGGTGTAGTGAAGATATATCTAGTCAGTGTAAGGGAGTGTAGGTATACCCAATCAGCGCAGGTATACCCAATCAGCGCAGGTATAACCAATCAAAGCAGATATACCCAATCAAAGCAGATATACCCAAACAAAGCAGGTACATCCAATCAGCTCAGGTACACCCAATCAGTGCAGCTACAACCAATCAACGCAGGTACACCCACTCAGTATACCAGACAATACACACTACACTACACTTACCAAATAACAAAAAAATTCCAACATTACCAGAATCAACAAAACGGAAATACGTGAAAGACGGCGACACAACCCTCCATCAAGTGTACATTATCACTCTCTTAGGTTATACCGCTGAAATTTGCACTAAAGCGAGACTCCAACTAAGCTATTACCACCAGCAGCCACTAAATTAAAGAATAGATTCGGTAAGGTGTGATTATTCAATGTTTTTTTTTTCTGGTGTTTTACGAGGTTTTAACTTGGGAGATGCGGGTAGTTAGGAGGTGGTGGTGGTGGTGGTGTGGTAGTGATGGTGGTGGTGGTGATGGTGGTGGTGATGGTGGTGGTGGTGTTGGTGGTGGTGATAGTGGTGGTACAATGTTGAAGAGGACGTCGGGCATGAGGTCGAGGCTTACAAGAGGAGGTCGAGAATCAGGTCGAGCAGGTCAAGTAAAATATTATTGATTTTCAAGGAACAGGTCGAGGTCAAGGTCGACCAGAAGAACGAAGACGACAAAAAAAAAATCATATTAAATTTTATTTATTTTTAGGGAGAGAAAACTGACAATTTAATCCACCAAGTTGTTGTTTTTTTTATTTTTTTAACGACACCGAATTATTTTTCTTACAGATTTTGTTTTATGTTTACACTCTAATGTTATCTTATGTGTTTATGGGTCAATATCTCCTTATCTTAACACAGTCTTTTAGATACGTCTTTAAGAAACAGCTGTACACTGCTCCTTCTGATACTGGGTTAGGTTAGGTTAGGTTAGGTTAAGTTAAAGTTAGGTTAGGTTAAAGTTTGGCTGAGTTAAAGGGGATGCCTGAGAGTATGGATAGGAATTAATTATGGTAGAGAGACAAAAATAATATACAATATATTTATCCGTTTTCTATCACACACACACACACACACACACACACACACACACACACACACACACACACACACACACACACACACACACTCACACACACACACACACACTGCTGTAGGATGAAAACTAGACCAGAAAAGCTATCTTTCACTGGCAACTCGACTGGAAATACGCAATAACCCCTGAACCCTTCCAGCCCAGTGAAGAGGAGAGGAAGAGAAGTGAGGGAAAGGTGGGAGAGAAGTGAAGATGTAGAGATGAGAGGGAGAGAAGTGAGGAAAGGTGGGAGAGGGAGAGAAGTGAGGGAAGGTGGGGAGAGGGAGGAGGAGAGAGAGTGAGGGAAAGGTGGGAGAGGGGAGAGAAGTGAAGATGTAGAGGTGAGAGGGAGAGAAGTGAAGGGGATGGAGAGGAGAGAGGGAGAGGGAGAGAAGTGAGGAGATGTGGGAGAGGTGGGAGAGGGGAGAGAGGAGGGAAGGGGAGAGGAGAGAGGAAGGTGGGGGGAGGGAGGAGGAGAGGAAGGTGGGAGAGGGAGAGAAGTGAAGATGTAGAGGTGAGTTGAGGGAGAGGAGGAGAAGAGTGAAGGATGAGGGGGAGGGGGAGAGAAGGGGAGGTGAGGGAAAGGTGGGAGAGAGGAGAGAGAGTGAGGGAAAAGGTGGAGAGGGAGAGGGTGGAAGGGAGAGAAGGTAGAGGTGAGAGGAGAGAAGTGAGGGGTGGTGGAAAATGAGAAGAGGGAGGTGGGAGGCAAGGAGGGAGTGAGGGAGGAGAGGAGAGAAGGGGAAGGTGAGAGGAGGGAGGGGAGAGGTGAGAGAAGAATGTGAGGGTGGGATGGGAGTAGAGGAGAGGGGGAGAGAGGGAGGAGGAGAAGAGGAGGGGGGAGCAGAAGTGAAGGGAGGAGGGAGGGAGAGGAGGAGGGAAGGGAGGAGGGAGAGGAAGGAGAGGGAAGGGGGAGAGGAGAGTGAAGTGAGCCAAGGGGAGGGGGAAGTGAGAAGGTGGGGAGGAGAGAGAAGTGAGGGAAGGTGGGCCAATGTGGGGAGAGAGGGAGAATGAGGAAAGGTGGGAGGAGAGGAGAGGGAGAGGGAGAGAAGTGAAGATGTAGAGGTGAGAGGGAGAGAAGTGAGGGAAAGGTGGGAGAGGGAGGTGAGGGATGGGAGAGGGAGAGAGAAGTGAGGGAAGGTGGGAGAGGAGAGAAGTGAAGATGTAGAGGTGAGGCAGAAGGGAGAAGAGAGGATGAGGGAGGGGGAGAAGAGAAAGGGGGGGGAGGTAGGAGGAGATGAGGAGGGAGAGATGAGGAACAGAGAAGGAAAAGGGTATCGGGGAAGGGGAGAGAAAGGGGGGGGAGAAAGGAGAGGGAGAGAGGAAGGACGGAAAATTAAGTGAGGCAAGCAGGGAGGGAGGGGAGGAGAACGTGAGTGGAACGAGGAATGTGAGGTGGGAGAGGATGGAATGAGGTAGGAGGAAGGAGGGAGGGCGGGGAGGGGAGGACGGGGGAGCGGAAGGATGGGGGGGGGGGAGGATGGGGAGGATGGGGGAGCGGGAAGGGAGGGGGGGAGGATGGGGGAACGGAAGGGAGGGGGGAGGATGGGGGAACGGGGAGAGACAGGGAGGGTGAGCGGGAGGAATTGAGGAAGGTAAATCCGTTTTTAAAATTGGATATTGGTTATCTAACTGTACCTGGCAGTGTAGAGAACCCTAAATATTCTCCCGTGAACACAACAGCAAGTGGAATATTTTTCAGCTACGCCTCACTCAGTCAACGGCTCCAGCACTCTAGGTCACCAAGTATTGACTTAAAATGTGTCTAGAATGTCATTTCGCTTATACAGGTCACACAAACACGGATAATTTTATTGTTTCGTGAGCAATGGGTGACGGGATGAGGTATGTTGGATCACCTGGAGATTAATGTAGCCCTCACCGGCTTATTTTACCTGATGATTATTAACCCGAACGTCAGCCTAACCTAACTTAACCTGACCACTCTAATGCAAACCTAACCTAACCTGACCACTCTAATGCTAACCTAACCTAACTTGACCACTCTAATGCTAACCTAACCTAACTTGACCACTCTAATGCTAACCTAACCTAACTTGACCACTCTAATGCTAACCTAACCTAACTTGACCACTCTAATGCTAATCTAACCTCACGCTAACTTAATCCAACCATCCTAATGTTAACCTAACCATCTTAGCCACCCTAATTATTACCTAATTTAACCTAACCTAACCCACCAAGGTAGCTTCAAGTGCTTAATCTTCAGGTGAAATAAGTGAGGGTGGTTACTCTTCAGGTAAAGTAAAATGAGGGTGGTTACTCTTCAGTGTTCCAATGCCTTAAAGTTTTACTGATAGTCTGAATGAAAATATATGCATTCAATCGCTCGTTATGCGGCAACTCAATTTAGGACTTTTGCTATAACGTAACGTATAAATTAAAGACCTGATTCGGTTTACATAAATTCATTTTTTGGGGAGATATTGAAGCTCTGAATATACGGTAAATCTCTCCCCTCCCCCCCCCTCTAATACTGCCGCTCCCCTCCCTCTCTATTACTGCCCCTCCCTTCCCTCTCTATTACTGCCCCTCCCTCTCCTTCCCACTACCGTCCCTCCTCCTCCTCCCACTACTGTCCCTCCTCCTCCTCCTCCTCCTCCCCAGCACTACCCCTCTCCCCAGCACTGCCCTCCTCCTCCTCCTCCTCCTCCTCCTCTCCTCCTCCCCAGCACTACCCCTCTCCCCAGCACTGCCCCTCCTCCTCCTCCTCCCCAGCACTGCCCCTCCTACCTCACACAACAATCACAACAGTTTTTAATAATTTTTACATACCTTGAGCCCTATTATTACTATTTCATCATAACGTTATTGAATTTCGTTTAAAATATTTGTTGTAGAAGAATTTTTTGTATATTTTCAGTGTTTTAATAATGGAAGTCAGTGGGAACTAGTGTTAGGTATAATGGAATATTGCTTTCAGAAAAACTTGTTCACACACTCACACACACACACACACACACACACACACACACACACACACACACACACACACACACACACACACACACACACACACACACACACACACAGGGCCGCCGGTAAAAATCGTAAATGGATAACAAGAAATAAATAAATATAGTGTCGTTCAATAGTGAAGTGTTACTGTAGTGTCCACCTGTAGTGTCATGAGTTTAACTTAAGGGCGCTGCACCTCTACATAAACGCAGCGTCTCAGAAAATTTTATACATACTGCCTCGGGGACTTTCGTGTAGATGGTGTGGATGTGTGTATGAGTATTAACAACATCATTGTCCCCTTGGGTTGATGAGTGAGGTTTCCCACAAGTAAGGACAATGTTGCTGTGGTAATGCAAGTATTCATTCACCTAATCTCCATCAAAATCCCTCAGGCATTATCTATTCCTTTTTGAGACATTCCCCCGAGCATATACTGTAGAGAGCGTCACAAGAGCACAGAACTAGCAAATCTGCCAATACATTCACAGCGTTCACACGTGTTAGTGACATCGACTTCCGGCATCACACAAGAGTTAACATCAAGTTGGATCTAGGTGACCCAGTTCCTGTGGCCATTATAACTATTCTTCTGGTCTGTATCAAGAATAGGTAAGAAAGAAAACGTTTGGAGACTCGTGTGTTAACGTTTTGATTTTGTCCCTCGCGCTGTAACTAACAAAATTTAAAACATTAGTGTGGTACTGTATTATGAACATTTATGATATCTTTAAATTAATATATCACTAGTTCTCCTTTGAGCTTAGCAGTGATGATGATTTCGGGCAAGTGAAGACCGACATTCCTGAGAGAGATCGGGAACACAGGGTGGAATCTCCTGATCTATGGCGGGATTTGCTCACCGGTTTGAAAAATTGCCAGATTAGGTGCTCGTATGACTCCGCCTTAATATGATAACCTCCACGTATTTTTCTTTCATTTCTGACTGAACATAGACGATCATGTAGATCATCATAATACATATAAATTTATTTGTTCCATAGAAAATATAATAATCTTATCTAACTTAACCCAACCACAACTTAAGGTATATTTTGGGTATCCTATAATGGTAAACAGAACAAACTTTACCCAACACAAATTAATTTTCATAAATTGAAGCCATAAAAAAGAAAACGTTATCCCTACTGGAAACAAATATTAGTTGTTTTTAAAAGCTTAATTTTAGAACGAAAAATTACGTGAAAATAATGAATTGAACGTTGCGTAACTGTGATCTCTCGAGTAAGTTTCAATGGAGTATTACCGAGATATTTGTATAATAGTAGTTATTTAAATTAATTCATTAGATATAGGCTTGTTGAAATCATTTAGGCGATTAACTAAATATTCTTGTATTTTCAACTAACTTTTATTGTTAAACATATACTTAACTTTATATTATTTTGGTGAATAATTTGTTATTCTGCATACTCTTTTTTTTATATTACTATATGGCAACGAATCAGCCAGGGGAGTTTTTGCACAATGGAAGATGATGAACTATTACTAGTGTGTGTGTGTGTGTGTGTGTGTGTGTGTGTGCGTGTGTGTGTGTCTGTGTGTGTGTGTGCCCTATATATTATAATGGTGTTCCTCGTGTACGAAGATGGCTGGTCATAAGGCCAATTGGTGTTGTGGAGATCTTCAACATAAACACACCCTTAGCTAACGAGGCGTGTGACGCGGTGTGGAGTAATAACCCAGCAAGGCCGAGTATTATCCATCTCCACTGGATAACCATTACGGTAACTCAGAACATGATCCACCAGTCACTTCACATCTCAGTCCCCAATTACTGTTGAGTAAACAGAGACACCCGTGTGTGTGTATTATATCACAACTAGTTAGAGTAATTCATGAGTGAGGTGCACTTGGCCACATACCAACAGGCGGTGCACTGGTAAAACAGCCACACGGTCAGATACAGGGTTTTTAAAACATCCGCATTATTGCATTGCTTTCCAAATTTAATACATCCGTACTCGCATTATTGTCAGCGTCGTAAGAAATATGATGCAGACTGACTATGTTTGTGGAGCTCGTTATGTAAATGGTTAGAGCATATTTTGTCTGTGTGAACGTTAAAAGCATGTTATATCTCCGGCCATCCTTTATATTGCACAACTTCGGGTTCGTTTGAATTTGTAAAATGTCGAGGAAGGATTTACTAATGCACGCTACTTTTATTGTTCCTGGCACAGGGTTTAAGTAGCGTCAGGTGGGAGGGAGCTTTATCTCACAGCTTTCTGTTCTCTTAAAGCTTAAGTCTCACCTGGCAGCTCTATCAATACCAGACCTGACTAACCATTGGAGAAAGCGTACCCATCAGCACTAACTTCTTTTATTAAATCACATTAGGTTCGTGGGTTACAATCATGTGGTGTTTGGTAAGGGGGATCATAACACAGTAGAACCTGACTAAGGGGGGAAGGGGCGTCCGGGACAAGAGGTTGTCCACCTTGGAGCATTTTTTTCTCCCAAAAGACCTCCATTTAAAGAAAAATCGAGTACAACACCAAAGTATCCAAGTTTTATGAAAGAAATACGTGTTTTTTAATCATGAAAAATTAATTTTATGAAAGTACTGTACACTTACCTTTAGTTCACTGATAAGTCTTAGGCTTAACCTCCTCATCACCCTTATGGATACCGAACACTTTCCTAGGGCCATGATTATTGTTTACATTTTCAATATTAATACAAACAAATATGAATGCTACCTCAGCCTACGGTGAATGTACTAAATGCATAAAACGATAAATTATTACAAAAAACAAAAAAAAATACAATACCGTATTTTACGGTAGGGAGTATTTAGGTAAAAAACTTGTGTGTATTTTCCTCCTGGAGCCATAGTTTTCTTAAAATAATACACAGTACCAGGAAATGTGAGGAATAAATAAAATACAAAAAAATACTGTATCGCCAAATCAGTAAATAAAAGCCAATGAAAGTTGAACACAGCCGCTATTTGCATATTACTTCCTGTTTCACCATAGTAACGAACATCAGGTGGTTAGGAAAATTCCCTAGCAACGCTCCCCCCTCCCCCCCCCCCTCACTTAGCCGGCTAATTCGTGTGCAAAGAAATGTATATTCCATTTATGTGTTTACCCTTAGGACAATTATTTCTTTTACTTTTTTCACAATATGTATGTTGGATGGTGTGTGAGTGTAACTGAATAGTAATAAATGAAGAAAGTTACGTATATCTACCCGAAAATACGAGTTGAAAAACAACCATAACACCACAGTTTGGCCTAGTAGCCTGGTGGTTACAGTGACAAGTTTAACCAGGCTGCTGTGCCATGATTAATCACTATTATATCAGTAAACACTAATAATAACAGTAAATCCAGCGAAATGTGACAGAGAGGGAGGAGAGACAACCGCAGACGACGCTTTAACTCCCAGGCTCCCGTTGCCAGGCGTACGATCCAAATACAGATCTTAGAGTCTAAATTTGAAAACGGTGATGGGCACAGAGATAAACAAAGTATATAAACCAAGCATTTAACTATGATAACATAATAATAAACATTGTATCATTACTAGAGTGAATGAAATAATATTGATAACTCTCGGGCGCCTGTGACAAAAAGGTCTTGGTCCCTTGAAATTCTGCAGACATGTCATCGGAGGCCAAATTTTTTCTTATTTTGTGTTTTAATGTTTGAATTATTTTTAAGAAGATAATTTAGTCCGGCTTAAGCGACACCCGCCTTAACGTAAATTGTATAAATTGGTAGTTGGTTAATAAGACTGTTTGGTAAATTGGAGTAGTTTGTTAATTGTATCTTTATGAGGGGACGAAATAGAGAGATTTGGGGCAGGATTCAGGATTAATTGGTAATTTTTAGTTAAATAGGTAGATTTTGGGCATGAAGGATTAATTATGTTTCCAATTATATAGGGAGATTTTGAAGTAATGCAGTTTCTAATTAAATATAAATAAATCGGACACTGATAAAATTCTAAAACTGCTAAAAGTTATTAATGTCGTGTTTAATTAATTGGTGTTTTTTGTGTATCCTTTTTCAGAGCTTCTATAATGGCGTAATTAAAGCGAGTCATTATAATCACCTGCAAAATATCAAGACACCTGGATTACATCAAGGTATAGCAGAGATTATACTGAAGCTCTGATAATGGTCGTGTGTTTGTATGTGTTATGTATGTATGTATGTATGTATGTATGTATGTATGTATGTATGTATGTATGTATGTATGTATGTATGTATGTATGTCTTTATATGTGCGCGTGTATGTACAGTATGTTATGTATGTGTGTAAGAGTACACCAGTGAACAAGCTTCCGTAAGCACATTAATGCATGTAAATTATGATTCCTATTTTTTAACCCTCTCCCGCTCGCCCGTCGCAGTTATTTCTCCAACGCCATTCAGTAATTGCATATTGTCATTTTTCCGTGGCTCGTGGAGGGTTGGCGACCACAACCTCGAACCTCAATGAATTTCACAACATTCAACCACAAACTATACTCCATTATTTCTCCTCTCCAGCTGACACAATGACTAACTGTTTCAATATTCAAGAGAAACTCCCACCACAACACAGGTATAAAATAAAAGTGATATTTAGCGTCTGCTGTTACCTCAGTTATATAAGTAGTCTGTGTGTGTGTGTCAATGTTCAGCAGACAGCCAGAAGAGAAAATGAAACTTTTTTTTAATTTCTTTTTTGTGGGGAAGGGGGGCGGGGAGGGGGGGGGCAGGGTTCTCAGGCTCGAGTATAGCATTCTGTATTAACAATTTCATATGACTAGTATTTGAAGGTCTTAAAACATAACCGAATATCCACTGGAAATATTCGCGAGACAATGCCAAAGCACAGACGAAAATAAACATTAGTAGTCTTTTGGGAGTTCATATAAATCAAGAAATTCCCGTCAAGATTCACGACACACAACCAACATGCGAATGAACACAAAATATTAAAGACATTCCGAGTTCCTACAAATCGAGAATGCTGTGTAAACGCCGGGACCATTTTCTTGTTTATAATGTTACCTGTCTCTGAATAAGTGAGCTTCAAATAATTTGCAATGCGTTGAATTCCACATTGGATTCAGCTGTACAGGAATATATTTTGTGGCATTTACGTTGTTTGTAAGTGGTGTGTGTGCACGCGCGTGGTGAGGAAGTGGTACAGTCACCCAAAAAAGT
Organism: Homarus americanus; assembly: GCF_018991925.1. Classification (NCBI taxonomy): domain Eukaryota; kingdom Metazoa; phylum Arthropoda; class Malacostraca; order Decapoda; family Nephropidae; genus Homarus; species Homarus americanus. The sequence goes on from NW_024733778.1 coordinate 82,012, forward strand.
CCTTTCGCGAACCCCGAGATTAAGACTCGTGAACCCGAAGCAGTAGATAGACACCGATACATTATTCAATCCATAAATGCTTCGGATTCAAGAGTTTGAATCTCGGGGTTCGCGAAAGGACTTTTTTAGGTGACTGTACACTGTACATACTGTACGGTGTAGGGATTAAAATCTTACCTTCAACACCTAGGTAATATATTATGATAAGTTTTTGCTATAACTTTTATTAAATGTCGCGATAAATTTTTCCTTTAGGACACGAGTCCCTAGGGGTTGATCAATATGTTTTTCCAGTGTATTTTAAACGAATCTGACCTTCATTTTTGGAGGAAATTGCTAGTTTTTGCCCCCCCCCCCCAAATAATGGGGGAGAGCCTGGGAAATCGGGGTTTTTGGGTGGGGGAGAAAACGAGTCATCTGACCTAACAAAACCTAACCCAACTCCTACCCGGTAAGTCTAGCTTAAACTAACCTAAATGTTTCAGTAATTAAAAACTTTTGGGCGCGCCATGTCCGAAAGTGCTATACCTTAGTTAGAAGTGGAAGGCCCAGGGATACGTAAGAATTGGATAGAATAATCGTCTTTCTCGTAAAACTTGACAATAAACTTAAAATAATCGTAGGCACACAAACGACAACCAACGTCTGTGGTACCACGGCCATTGTGAAACAATTCACTGAAATTAAAATCGTACCCAGGCTATTTCCTTTGAAAAAAATTTAAATGTGATTGGTCGAAAAAAATTCGCGTGATGATATAGATGCCTCATTGGTCACGACTGGTTGACGTTAGTCAACATTGTGCATGCGTGATGCGCAGATATCTCGAGACGAAGACTGAAAACTACTTAAAATCAATTAAATTTAATTGTGTCGCTATTATCCATTTCCGCCATGTATATATGGGGTTCAAAATGCTCAGTGTAGCGAGATCTACCTGTAAATTTTTCAGCAGTTTATAACTTTCGGGAGCGCTATGTCCGAAAGTAAAATAATACCAATGTTGCTTCTTGGAAACAATAGTATAGTACAGTATAAGAATAATGATTATTTTGGTTGGGCTGTTTATCTAACAATTGATTCTATTGTAATTGTACAGAGACAATATCAAAGAAATACGAGTGTAAACGAAAATTTCATTCATTAGCTGCTATAAATAAACAATTTATTATGCGACAAATTACGGACTGATCGACTCGAAATTTAAACTGCAACAGTATTATTGTTTCCGGGTGATGTGTTATCGCGGAGTAAATACCATAAACCTATTTTAACGTTGAATTTAACTCACAAACTGAATTTTCAATGTCTGTTATTTAATAAGTATTACGAGTATTACAGGTACAAAAATCTGTCTTTGGGCGAGATTAGTTTTACGGTTTTACTTATGAATCATACTTTATGTATTCACACACCAACACACAGGCTCCGTTCATCAGACCAGCAGAATACCGAGAGAAAACCATAACATAACATTTCGTAGTTTAATTAATGTGTAGGGTGTTATTACAAGTTTTAATATTCCGTTCATTCTTGTGCATCACCAGGAGAGGAGGCTTAGTATCGCGTGGTGAGAGGCAGTAGTAATATTATCTTTACGGGTGTAAACATGGCTGAGTAGAGAACAGAGAGTAGTTTACCAGAAAATGGGTTTCAACTTGTAAGCACTAACTTACTAGGGGATAAACAATGCTGATTCTTAAGGTCAGTTTAAGCATGAGCAGGTCTCGCGATTACCAGTGGTTCGGGGGCAAGTTAAAAAACAATTTGAAGTTGGCTCATAGTTTTCATCTTCGGTTCCCCGGAAAAAAATATTAGAGAGATATATTACCACCAGACGATATCCCGCTACACAAAATACTACGTCTTAACTCTCTTAAAAGGTATATCTCGTTCGGTTAGGACAGTGTTACATTGTCTCATCATCAGACTACTTCACAACTTCTATTTCACCACAGCTACCGGGTCAGGAGATTGTCTGAGGAGGTGAAGTCTCTAATTACAAATCCGTCACGTCTCTACATCAGTGTCACGACTATGGGAAGCTTAGCATTTTCTTGAACACTAATAATAATAATAATCACGATTCTAAGATGTCAAAGGTTCGGTCCTTGCTGCACAATAAAAGTTCATTAGGTCTCGCTAGGGTTGGGTCCTACAAGATTAAAAGTTAACAAACCTACATAAATTATTTCCTGAATTTTACACAAGACACGGTTAATAGTTAGGGTAATTATTCCAGGTAAAATTGCAGATTACGGCAAACAAAGGATTTGATAAAAAAAAGTGTTTTTCTGATGGTTTTTGATGTGATTGGTTCAAATCTGACATTCGTTTTTATCGGAAATCACTCGTTTTGGATTTAGCCCCCCCCCCCCTCATAAAAGTTCTATCGATTGCGTGTTCTTTAATCCCCGGTACTCTGTGATTGCTAACTTATACAATATAACCAAACTGAACCTTACCCAACCACCTATCAGGGGGCTCCGCCCCCGGACCCCCGGTGACTCTCGTGGTCAGCCCCCACGAGAATGTAAATAGCCGTTACAGTATTTCTTTGCTTACTCTGAGTCAGGGACCAGAATTACATCGCGGGTTCCTCTGTTCTCTAAAGTTTCCTTATTTTTAGGATGAAATAATACAATAAACTTCCAATAATCGAAATCGCACCCAGCACATAATGGCTCCAAGTTGCAACTGATTAAAAATGTCCAGCATCCTGCCAATCACGCAGAATAACGAACGCTCATCGGTTGAATCAAACGTTGCGATTTATTATTGGATTTGATAGCCCCTTCCCCTCCCCCCGCGCGTAAGGTAACCGAACGTACGAACACACAATTTGAGCAACAATTGAAGGGTCTCGTTGTCTTTATCCCTAAATTCGCAAATTACGTCCATACAAGACCGGTGACAACCTTCACACGTCATGCTGAAAATGAAACTGCCTCGGGCGCGGGGAATAGCACCGCAGCAGAGCGCGGCCCCATTACCGCCGGGAAGACAAATTATTGCGTGCTTAGGCGCCTACAGTAATTATCTACAAAACGAAACATTTGCGCAAGAAATGATTACTATATCAGAACTCACTGATGAAAATAAACAGTAATACAAGTAACTCATCCACGCGTTAGTCCAACACAGGGACTCCGTATCAAACTAATCTAAGTACAACAAAAATTATGTACTTACCGTGGACATGCACAGCTGTTGCGCTAGACGCACGGTAATTTTCAGGGTGCAATGTTCAAGATACACAGCGGTAGCCTAATCTTCAAAGTACACATCGGTAATTTTCACACCTTAATATTTTTCAATGTTCGCAGTCACCATGGTTTCTCACTGTTCGTCTACAAATGCAACACCATTACAGCCAGCCTGGCGTTGGGGAATCTGGTAAACTCCCACCAGCTTGTCTAATGTGAGTACTACTGAGATAGAATGTTCGGCAAATTACTTCCATACCATCACAACACGAGTACTCACAGCCAGTCTTGGGCACGAGATATTTAAAACTCCCTGCCAGACTGTTTAACACGAGTACTGCACAGAAATGTGCGCTGCGAAAATAACTGAGAGGTTTCTTATGAAAAGACAGAATGATTAAGTACGGTATTGCTTAACACCCACTCCTGCCGGTGTCTCTGACTCTCCAAACGCACTGGCTAAGGTCCCGCCAGAATAATGAGAAATGAGGGGGAGGAGCTAGTTGGTGACTGGTGGTTATAGCTAGTTAAGCAGTTGAAACTCGTCGATGAGCAATAGCGGGATCCCGACGCTGCTACCCACCGCACGTACACGTGTATACAAAAAATATACACACGTGCGGACTAATAATAAAAAAAAAGTAACGTCTTGAGTCTGGAAATTTCCACTTACTAGTACGCCGCTCGCTTGTAACTATTTTATAAATATGTCAACAGCAACTAGATTAAACTACACTTGCCAGATGATTCTGGTGTCATTGTACAGGGGTACCTAGTGACAGCACTAGGATCCCGCTTCCTCTATCAAGGAATAAACAATTGAAATTGAATTGAATTGATTAAACTGCACAAGGAACACAGTTTCTGGGGAGAAATTCAAGTCTTCATAATCAGACATTCCAGGGATACATTAATTTGAAGCAGTGACAAACCTAAGATATTAAGGCACATTGTGGTAACACGGACTTATTAGAAGCCAGGGTAAAAGTTACCATCTAATATAAGGTTTGAATGAGTACAAACTTGTCCTTCTGTCTTGGAAATCTGTAGATCAAGTGTTTGTGAAACGCTCGACACTTTAGCTTCATTGTTAATACTGGCTGCCATACAACGTGACTTGTACCTAAGTTGAGGTTCTTTCCTTCATATTCCTCTACTTCATAAAAGAAAATTACAATGCGGTAGAAAAATAGTGAAATGCTGAAGGCTATCAAGGCTGTGACGGCTCTACCCACGAGGCTTTGAGAACCTCCACCCTCTTAATAATAATTTATATATTTTTTCCGTTGATATTTTAACCAAAGCCCACATTATTTTCAAACCACTATATGTTAATGAGCTACTGGTTAGTTTCGATAATGGTCGTAAAGTTGATTACATCTGAGGTATGAATTCCAACTGTAAATAATTTCTAATACCCTTTATTTTATAGCTATCTAGTTATCCTTGCATCAGTGTGTAAGGCCTGATGTTAGCTAAGCTGTTAGTATATTATTATTCCCAGTTTCATACATAATCTTTATTTTTAAAGATTTTACAGAGAATTTTAGTTATTTAGTATTCTACAACCTTGTCTATCGCGAAACCTAAGCTCAGTACACGTCTAGCCTAGCTTGTCATGTTTGTCTTCATCAATATCATAGTCTTGATTATTAGCCTTTGATCAGCCTAGCCTGTAGTGAACGACATACAGAGGCGTACTGTATATATATATATACTTTAGTTTAGTTGAATAGGAACAGTTACTTAATAAGACAATTATTCCGCCCCACCCGAGGAAAGTAACAGCCTAGTCCCTAGTAAGCCTTTTTTTACGGGAAATAGTCCACCCAGGCACAGGCCATCGACCCACAACGGGGCCTAGGGGGCAAAAAAATAAGAGTAAAAAGAAATTAAAAACAGTAAAGAAAAATATTATATTAATGTACACCAAGAAGAGGACGGAAAAACAGCTTTTTGAAGTGAGACAGATTGTATGGGTATGGAAACACAGAAACCAGAACATTCCACAGTTTGGCTGAGTGAGGAAAGAAGAATGTACTCTAAAGCCCCCCATAGATTCCTGCTTACCCCCAAGAAAGAGTCGCCCACAGACTTTCCGGCGGCCTGTTGCGGCGAGCTTCAGTCTTGTCAGGCTGTTATACTGTGCAGACATGGCCTCCTCGCTCTAAGGTCTGACTTTCTTAGCGCTAGGAGCTGCTGCTGCCGTTTACGCTGTAGCAGAAATAGAGAAAACAAAGAGAAGGAGAAGGAAGTGGGTGAAACAGTGGCTGAATGAACTACCTCATGACTCTTTACTTAATGAACTGAAACTCGAACCAGGGGACTGGTTCAATTACCTCAGGATGGATGAGGAAACTTACTTACTCTTGAAGTATATCATATGCAGCTTTTCCTTTATCACTATAGTCTTTCGACTTTATCTTCCAGAGACACAGGTATTGTTTGTGTAAGTCGATGAATTCCCCCAAAAAAAATCTTTGTAACATGATGTGCTTGTCATTTTCTAGATGTTTACTCACTGGGAGTTGCTTTGAAACAGACGCTCATCGTACGACAGCCCCAAAGACAATCCGTCAGGCCGGCGCCTGAAGTGGGACGGAAGGCAGAAATCTAGTGCCGACAGATTCTGAGCTCGCCAGTCCGACTGCTGGACTCCGCCCACAATTGGCAGTACGATGCCCCCCTACACGATCGGTTTTACTTACGATTCCGGCGGACGTATCGTCTATGGGGGGCTTAACGGGTTATTCTAGTGTGACCGACAGCCACAGAGAAACGGTAGGCCTTGCCGGAGGTAAGCCGGATGACAAATCCACCGAACATTGCCCGTTAAAGTACCTGTAAAAGAGAGAGAGTGAAGCAACATTGCGGCGGAGAAAAGGGGGAGAAAGATTATCAACTTAAGGAGGAGAGTCAATAAGACGAAATGCCTTTGATTCCACCCTATCTAACAGTTGTACAGAAGAAGAGCCACCCCAAATATGAGAGCAGTACTCCAAGTTAGGACGAATGAATCCCTTATAAACTTGAAGTAACTGCTCAGGAGTAAAGTAACTACGGCATCTGTACAGCATTCCCAGCTTTCGGGAGGCAGCTTTAGCAATGTTGTGGATGTGTGGCTTCCATAACATTTTAGAGGAAATGGTGAGACCTAGCATATATATTTTAGAAGTTGGCAAAATGATTGCGTCCTGAAATGTGATTGGTGGGAGATCATCTAATTTGGAAAGTGTAATTGGTAAATAATGAGTTTTATTACTATTGAAGTTAACCAAGTTTCTACCTCCCCATTCGGAGATGCTGTATAGATTTGCATTGATAGATGAAATGATATCAGCGCTAAAAACAGATCTAGTTTGAGAATTTGGAGGAAAGGGAAATGTAAAGAAGAATGAAGAGTAGAATTATCAGCATAAGAATGGATAGAAATAGTCGTAGTGTGAAGTAAATCATTTATAAATAGAAGGAAGAGAGTAGGTGACAGAACAGAACCCTGTTGGAGACCACTATAGTAGAGAAAGAGCGAGAGATCGATCCCTCGACAACAACTGCCATGGATCGGTTCTCAAGGAAGCTAGAAATTAGAGAACATAGTGGGGGAGAGAAACCAAAAGAGGGAAGTTTAGAAAGCAAAGGCTTGTGCCATACCCTGTCAAATGCTTTGGAGATGTCTAGGGCCACGACGAAAGTTTCCTCATAATCCCAAAGAGAGAATGACCAAAGATTGATGCAGTAGGAGAACAGATCACCAGTAGATCTCGCTTGGTGAAAGCCATACTGGTGATCCGACAAAAGAGTTCAAGGTGATGGAGAAAATGAGAGTTTAAGATAGTTTCGAAAATCTTAGAGAGGGATGAAGTTAGGGCAATGGGGCGATAGGTAGAGGGGGTTAGAATGTTCACCCTTCTTCGGGATGGGCTTTGGATAAGTTTAAAAACTAATCAAACTCTTAGTCGGTTTCCCTCTACAAAATAAAATTTATTCTAAGCCAAACTAAGGAGAGTTTTTTTTTAGGGTATATTAGATATCTAACTTTTTCATCATATTGACTTCCAGTTTTATTGGTAAACATGCTGATATTATTTACATTAATTTATTTTCAAAAGACTGTTTCTGAATTTATGTGAGGCCCCAGAGTTCATTAATTACAACATATCAGCGAGGGTCAGTAATATTAAAGGTTCATACGATAGATTTCCACCGCAACAGTAAATGCTACATCTCACTGGCTCACTCCTTACGACACCCAGACTGTAGCTCTAACTGCACCGAGACTCCCAAGGCGGGGATGCTTTCTGTTGTATCTAATTAAGGCAAACATATTTAACTTAAGAATCTTTGTGAATCGGGCTTTCGGGCGTAATAATTGTTTAGCTAATAGTAGTCGAACACCAGTGGGTCCTGGAAGGGGGAAGGAAGGCGTTGTCAGATCTAACAGTCAGTAGCGAGTAGAATGTCAATTGATAATGAAAAATCCTGAGTTATATAAAATCTGGAGTGTATAAGTTTTTACATACGGCAAGGATCCTCACCCCTCTCTACTGTACACCACCACGTTCACGGTAGTAATTTTAAGGTTATATATTCGTTACCTTACTTACCCTTCTGGCGGTAATTGAAGGTAGAAAAGAAAATTTATCTATTATCCAAATATAATTTTCATATATTTTCTTACGTCCCAAGTCACACTCATGCACAAACACACTTACAGTTTAACCTAAAATAGCGACAATTGAAAAACATTGACTTGACGTAAGTATATATGCGGGTATAATATTTCTTGTGTAAATTGGCGATGTCTACACGCTGGAGATTCATATTTTTAAAGGTAATAGAAAATGAAGGTAAAGTAATCTCATCATACCGGGGCTGAAGAGTTTAACGATCCTACCAAAACTGACGTGGAGACTTTTCCACCAAAACACTATACTGTATCAGTCATATTATGTCAATGATCCTTATTTATGAATATTACAATGGTCACATTATTTGTCTGTGATTCCTTTAGTGAGAAATCCGATCTGATTACATATCCGGAAAAAAAAAACATTCTACACTTTCTGATACGCGCGGCTACATGTATGCAAACTTCATATTTGTAATTTGTATTTGACAGAATAATATTCACCAATGGTAAATAGCTTTATAAAACAGTAGACAGAACAGATATTCATATTTTGCATTATTTATTTCTTGCATTGATTTCCACCCCCCGTGAGTGTGAAGTGAGAACAGTTATTTTTAGTCAGGTCGTCTCAGTATATTTTCGACGATATTTTGGCCGTCGTCTTTGGTTGTTACAAATAATAGTCAGTTAGATGTATTATAGCATCACCAGTTAGGGCAGACATATTAGAGTACTAATCCCTTAGAATCTTGACCAGGGAGTGTACCTGAAGGTGTAGTGTAATGTAGTGTTGACGGGACAGGCTTAACACGCGATCTATCGTTTTATCATATTGTTGATGTATTTCAATAATTTACATTGTGTCATTATTTCTTCTCTCTCTTTCTTTATGTTTTTTATGCTCCTGGCGTAATATTTTGTTGCTTTAAACATCTGGATTTCGTGTCGTGTCAATACTGTGATATTTTCGCTCACGATATAACGTGAGACGTGAGCTGACGATATATATTTTTATATGGTTCTCTTTTTTAATGTTACACACACACACATACACACACACACACACACGCACACGCACACACACATACACACACGCACACACACGCACGCACACAGACAGACATACTGCAGACAGGTTTACTCCAGACTTTTTTTGCAGTAGTGTTGGAACTTTTCATAAGGTCGATAAAAACTTTGTTTTCGTAACAATACTTTAGTGAATAGAAAAAACAAAATCCAACGCATGTTATCAGAGGTACTGGTGAACAATGAACTTGATTCTGAGAGTACTAAGAAGCAAATTGATTTGATTAGGTACAGTTACATAGAAATTAGACAGCATATCGCAACTTGAGGACAATAATTTAAATGAAATAAATACGCGCTCTATGACACCTGAACTAATATTAATGGACTACCTCGCAGTCACTCACAGTCGGCTCACAACAAGCGGATTTGCTGTCATACAAACATCACTCGGTGTGAAGATTCTCTCACGGTTGTCAAACGTGACTCATTAAAACGTATTGAATTAGTTACCATTGTATTTTAGCATTATTAAGATTGTTGGTCTTAATGTAGAGGCAATACCTGTATTATCAAGATTACCTTTAACGAGTAGAGCTGAGAATTATAAGATAGATTATTTTCAAAACAAGACAATGTTGTCAATCTGTCACCTCTTAAGTAACGTCATCAGACACCTGGTCAAGTCTTAACTGCTTTGTACAGCAGCTTATATGTTTTTAAATTTTGAACAAATTGTTCGGTATTTATTTTTTTTTTGTGAGAGGGAGACATGTAATCTGTAATGTCACCTTGAGTCTTAGAGTGTCACTTGAGGACTTTTTCCTCTTGACGTGTTTATTAAAGTAAAAAAAAAATATATATATATATATATATATATATATATATATATATATATATATATATATATATATATATATATATATATATATATATATATATATATATATATATATATTAATTAAAGATAAAATACAGTGCATAAAAATAAAAAGAAGAGAAGCGAGACGAAATGTCCTATTCTGAATTTTTTTAACTAACGTTTTTGTCTTAATTCTAATTAAAAATTTGTGTACAACAGAAAAACAAAATCGTGAACTTACTGTCTCTCAGTTTAACTCCACATAACTTTTACAAAAAGTTCGTTTTGGAAATTACTGTCCGACCTTTATCACTGGCGAGACCACTTTCTGGGTCGTACAGTACACACACACACACACACACACACACACACACACACACATATATATATATATATATATATATATATATATATATATATATATATATATATATATATATATATATATATATATATATTTCATTAGCCCAATAGCACCGGACTTACTACATACAATCAATCCTGGCGGGTTGAGGTGTTAGTGTGTGTGTATATATATATATATATATATATATATATATATATATATATATATATATATATATATATATATATATATATATATATATATATATATATATATATATATATATATATATATATATATATATATATATATATATATATATATATATATATATATATATATATATATATATATATATATATATATATATATATCCTTAGATAAAGTGAACACCATGGTAAACCCTAGTCAAGTAAAAGTTCTGAGCCACTCTCAACAACTCTCAATGTAAACAACCCAGGTTTCCGGTGAGTCTTGGTGGTGAATGTTCCAGCGGTCTGTGTGAGAGCCCTCTACCTTTTTGTCCTCCTCTGGCCAGTAAATTCACGGAGAAATTTCCTGTGGAATACAGAGAGAGTCTAACCCCTGAGGACCAAACTGATGACTTAAATAATTAACTCCTCCACGAAGACCAAACACATGGGTGGCTCACAAATTACCCACATGGAACAACCCGCCTCAGATATTCTCAAGGGAGCTCCGTCACAATCATCAACAGATAGCAGTGGATGACGTCAGTTTGTGCTGACCATCACAACCTCCTCGCCAGGCGTCGCTTACGCCCGCAGTTTCAAACACCCTCATCTGTTGAAGAGGGTCGTCGTGTTTCAACCTGAGTTTAAATAAAAAGGGTGTCCTGAAGAATACAGTAGTGCAGTACTTAACGGTGGTGTGGCGGTAAAAATAACTAATTCCAATATTATAAATTAATTTTATTGGAATTGATTATTTTTACCGCCACACCACCCCGTTAAGTACTGCACTACTGTATTCTTCAGGACACCCTTTTTATTTAAACTCGGGTTGAAACACGACGATCCTCTTCAACAGATGAGTGTGTTTAAAACCCCGGTCGCTTAGTCTTACATGATTAAGCTATTACAATTCGCCCCTCCTCTAGCCACTGAATGTTGATGTTGTGTCTACATAAACTACAAGACCAACACATCAACTGTAGACCAAACAAATCTTTAACTATGTTCATGAGACGGATAAAATAACAATAAGGAGAAGGATGAGACAATAGGGAGAGTTTGGCGGTGATTAACGGGTTGGAGGTGAAGAGATTGTTGAATGTACAGAGACAGTAGAGGGCATTAATACACACCTGGAAAGACGCCAGGCTTATCGTGATGAAATGTGTGTGTGTGTGGCGTGCGTGTGCTGTGCGTGCGTTTATGTGTGTGTGTGTGTCTGTATAGTTTTGTGTATGTGATTTCTAACAGTGTTTATTTTGATTACATATATTTTGTCTCCTTCGGCAGGTATGTACGTCAAGCGTGTGTTTTGTTGAGTGTGGTGAGTACGGTACGATGACGTGGTTGCTGTTGTTATTCTCACGGGATCTATTAACGTTCTTCGTTGCCATTGTCACCTCAACCACCACCCACCATTGCCATCACCACCACAAAACCACTACCATCACTACCAGAGGGCCACCACCATTACCACCCACCACTACTAGCATCACCACCAACAGTAAAACTCCAACGTCACCACTAGCATCAAAAATATTACAAAGGCTACGACTATTACTACTACTACTACTGCTACTACTACTTCTCACGGTATATTACTATTACTACTACTTCTAACGGACTACTACTACTACTACTACTACAGTAACGTCACCACTTAACAATAAGACTCATCATCACCCCTAATTAGTCGTAACGTCAGAGCTAAATAAACTTTCCTGCCTTAAAAAAAAATAGCATAATCAAGCCGACCGTAAAACATAACTTGACGATTAATTAATTCAATTTGAAACATGTCAGTGGAACAACAAAATATAACTGTGATTTTTCGTTTTCCTCTAAAAATAGACAGAATTTGATAGTTTTGATATTTTGTTGGTGTTACTGAACTAAGCTACTAAAACTTCTTATATTAAAATTATATTATATTGTTTTCCTTTAAATTGTTTACACAGTTTCTTGGATGGTAAAAATATAATTTAAACTATAAGAAACACCATTAAATTATAGATATAATTTGCTATGAGATTTATATTTTCTCAAGTAAATTGTGCATAAGTTTGAATTTAATATTGCTTTATAAAGTTGTTGTTTATGACTGTGCTTCATCAAGTAAAGTCTTTAAGCACGTAAACTAAGTTGGTATATACGATCAGCAACAAGTCGTAAGTATTCCTTGGTGTGTATAATGAACTCGACTGAGCGTTGTGTTGACTATAGTATGTCGCCATGTTTATGACTGACTGTCTCTTGGTTACCATTCTCTTAATTTTCCTCCACTTATTTTCCTTCGTTTTTTTACTTGCATGTATGTCCAGATCTTAATATATAACCCACTAAACTCTTGGCATTCTCTTTCGATGATTGTATATTACATTAGCTCTGGGTAAAGTGGCGGGCTTCAGTACAATCTCAGATATTAAAAGACTTCCTGAAACCGATCTCAACAAGTCGAATTAATTTCAAACTAGCACGATCGTGACAGCTTTAACACGAAAAAAATATCGGCTTGTCAGGAACCCCATAATTGGCTCTCCAACAGATACGTCAAGCCCTTGAAATCAACAGAAAGACCAACTAGGAATGTGAGAGAGAAAGAGTGGCAATAACGCGGGCATTTCCATGATGAATTCCCAGATTTCTTCATTCAGGCGCTGCCGACTGTGTCATTTGTTTTGAAAATGCTTATTCGATACGGCGGGAGACGTTCACCGGCTCCACTGTAGTAATACCTCCAGAATTATACTTGGCTCACATTGTGTAATATGAAGCGTCGGGAAAGAGCGTTTCTCTCACTTTCTCTCCCTCCTTTCTCTTTCTCTCTTCGTCTCTTTCACTCTGCTTTCCACTCTGTCTCTTATCTCTCCGTCAATATCATATCAAACCAAGGGATATGTGCTGAGAATCGACCTACTGTACTGTTTCCTGTGTGATGTGTTCATGGCGCGACATCGTTCCTAAGTTGTGTGTGGTTGACGTGCCTTCCTTCCTCTGTGGTGAACAGCCCTAGAGAGAGTTTGATTATCGAAACAAATGCTCTTATATATACACCATTTAGGCATAAACTTGCCAGGATTCATGACTTATTTTCAGGGGTTGCTAGAAGATTCCCCGTCACCACCAGCAAGACTTCGGTTTGCGTCACCGGCCATCTACACAATTCTCCTCACCTGACCTAACTGAGGGTGACGGGGAACGGTCAGCCTGGCTGTTGGTGACGGTAAATCGACCATTAGTGACGGCGAAACGACTTGACGGTATAATCTTTTCGAAGGAGAAACGACCAACTTCCTTTTCAGGACAAATATAAAGAGAAGTGCTGAGTCCACCAGCTGATGAGAGGAAAAGAGATTTGCGAAATAGCGTTCGTTGTCGAATTAGAGCAGGACCAAACATTAATTGTGTGTTGCTGCGATCGTCTAAGATAACTAACTAGTCTATTTTCTGCTTTATGAGTATTTTGTTGTTTTGTAAATAGAAAAATATTAATCGTAAGATATATTTTTAAAGTGTTATACCTCGGGGTAAAATAAAAATAATAATGTAGTGCTGTGATTTTTTTTCTAGGTAGGAAATTAATCAACAGTACACAGTACACTTGCTTGGCCCAGAAGCCACGCCCCCTTTTTACGCTAAAACGTAGCTGATTGGTCCATAAAAAGTGTTCGCTTACCTCTGCATTTATCATACTAATATGTTCACAATTTATAATTAGACCAGTTCTTCTCAATAATAATGTTAAAACATATGATTTAAAGGCATTAGCACTTCAAAGAGGATGTTAAAAATGTTAAAATATTTACGTATCACGAACGGTCGAAGTCAAGGACAAAAGTTGCATTCGGATGAAGCCTTCCTATTATTTCTTTGTTTTATATCAAACAGAAACAAATGACACCAAACACAGAGCACCATAGACAATTACCTACAGTTTGTAAAGGCCAGGTATATCGCAAATCTATCACAAGGAGCCCAAATTTTAGCATTGGATTCTTGAAAGTTTTTGCATTTTATATATATATATATATATATAATCAACGACCTCACCAGCAAGGAATCGAACCCTCGACCTACTGGGTGTGACTAGGGAACGCTTACCGGCTAGGCCACAAGGACACTAAAAGCAGTTCTAGACTCTGTTATATTTCACACAAAGCCTGTTCATCGAGCTGATGGCGCCGTGAACCTCAATGGGAAACTGCCCGTGCCTCTTATGTGGTGTCAGTAGCATTTTACCGAATCCAGCTGGTATGAAACGCGAGGTACATATATATACTTCATTTTTAGTCCATATAACACGCGGACTTTGAACATATAATCAAACCTCATGTGACTATGGTGAGGTATTATATATATATATATATATATATATATATATATATATATATATATATATATATATATATATATATATATATATATATATATATATATGCACGCCCTTTCGAAGGAGCCCAATTTGGCGAGTAAACAGCGGTTTGGCAACACTGGCAGCGAAGTGATCACCACAGACCACTGTTTCGTTGTCAGGGTTGCCATATCTAGACTTTTCTGCTGGCGATAATGTAAATGTTCGATGTTTGTAAGCAATGTATCATGAACTATAATGCATTGCTGTGTTTCATGCATAATTATAATAATAATCAAGTTTAATTCTTTAGAAAATGTATATAAACATCGATGTTATTAAAGCATACTGTAATGGCGAGAAAAAAAATCTGGAAATTTGACATATATTATCGTATTCCCAAGCAAGATGTCACGGGTTCGATTCCCGGGCAAGCGGAAGTTGTTTGGACACTCTTCCTTGCCCCCTTGGTCCCTGTTCACCTATCAGTAAAGTAGGTACCTGTTGTAAATCGAAAGGTTGCGAATTCGTATTCAGGGAAAGTTGTTGGAGCTTCTAAACTTGAACTGAACCAGGGAGACCATTCTACTCTGACCTGCAGGACCAGCAAGATCTCTCCCCAGCACCTCACCACCCAGCTTCCTCAGAGAGCTCCTCGCCCTACAGGAACTCTAAGCAAGCTACACCTCACCTAGTAACTCCTTAGCACTACTCTGTACAATATATATATATATATATATACAGAAAACGCATCGTGAGTTTCTATTCTACCTCATTCCTGAGTGTGAGATATCTACATGTACGTACGTTGTGTGGCCATACAAAGAGATGATAGACATCAAAAGATAATTGACTACTGGCCACAATACAGTAC
>NW_024733778.1:102500-110000 GCF_018991925.1 Homarus americanus
ACTTAATTTATTGATTTTTTTTTTGTCAAATTTTCTTCATGAACGTGTATAGTATTTTTTTTCATTCATTCATTCATAAACAAATATAATGTTTTATCATCCATTCATCCACAAACAAATACACTGTTTTATCATCCATTCATCCACAAACAAATACACTGTTTTATCATCCATTCATCCACAAACAAATACACTGTTTTATCATCCATTCATCCACAAACAAATACACTGTTTTATCATCCATTCATCCACAAACAAATACACTGTTTTATCATCCATTCATCCACAAACAAATACACCCTCCAAACAATAACAAAATGTCAAGTGTCTCCTAACATACTGTACAATATCCTCAGTCATATCCCAACCATGAAATATAAACATCATATATCTCTCTACCTGGTCATTACCTTCACTCAGGTATAATATTAAGACGTCAATCCATCAAGACCTAAATACACTGTAGTGACTGTACACACACACACACACACAGACGACAACTTTACGACACACAAGGAGTTATTCATCTTGTGATAGAACGTCCTCCTCTCTCCCCCTCCCTCCCCACCCCCTGCTGATTACAAGAGTTTAAAGACTAGCTCAGGTGATGGAAGATGATGAAAAGGCAAGGAGGGTAATTTTTCAAGCCTTATTGCAATAATTGTGGGATATTACTGTATTTATATACCTTCAAAGGCCTGCACGATTTGCAAGGATTAGACGGCATTGCAATAATAACAAAGTCCCTCTCCTCCTCCTCCCCCACTCTCCAAGTCCCCCACTCTCCAAGTCCCCCCCCTCATCAAGTCCCCTCCCCCAAGATTATATATCATATTTTAAAAGGAGGGGAGGAGGGGGAAGAATGTTTTAATTAGGGTTGTTTCGGCGTAATAATGTAAGCTCTAATTAGGGGATAATTAGGCTTGATGTAGAGTCTTATGCCCTGTCCAGTGTTGAGGGATGTGTGAAGTGTTAGAGGTAGGTGGTGAGTCTTATAGTCTGTCTGTTTCTGTTTCTGTCTCTCTGTCTTTTCGTAGTCTCTTAACACACACACACACACACACACACACACACACACACACACACACACACACACACACACACACATACTTCAACATCATCGGTGGACATAACTTTATTCATTCCCCCATTTCGTCTTTATCTCTGTACATTATCTTATCATCTATCCCGCCTTCCTCTTGTCATGTACACAACTTAGTTAACATAATGAGGGTTGATAGATCCTTAACTTATATCACAATACTGGATGTTTTTTTAATATGTTTAATTAGGACAGTAGTCATGTTGATATAAGTAGTTAATAATAATGATACTAATAATAATAATAATAATAATAATAATAATAATAATAATAATAAGCGTAGCTTACCCCGTATAATTTCGAGGAGAATTATATCATTATAGAAAATTACCACCTGATATATGTGGGAATATTAAAACGATTAGACCCCCTCCTCCCTCCCCCACCCATTAATTATACCATTGATCATTTTCTCTAGGGAAGTTTACATAATTTGGGGGCTGATTGTGACATTTTGTTGGGGGCTTATTGGGTGTTTGTATTTTTGTTTTATTCTGTGTGTGTATGTGTGCGTGTGCGTGTGTGTGTGTGTGTGTGTGTGTCTCTCTCTCTCTCTCTCTCTCTCTCTCTCTCTCTCAATATTGAATCTTGTTTAACTGTTTATTTTTTTCTCTCTCCTTTTTTCTCTGTTTTATTTATTCCTTCGTCCCTCTCTTCCTGCCTTCGTTCTTTTCTTCCTGCTTTCATTCATTCATTCGTTCGTTCATTCCGTTCTTTGTCTTCTTCAGTTCATTTATATCTCCTATCCAATCTTCATTCATTCAATCCTTCCTTCTTTATTTCCTTCCAAACTTCCTTCCTTCTCTGTTTCCTTTCATCCTTATTTCCTTTCTTTCATACCTCACTCTTTCCTTCCTTTCATCCATCCCTCCTTCCTTCCTTCCATTCATACCTCCCTCCTTCCCTTATTTTCTTCCTTTTATACATCCCTCCTTCCTTCCTTCCTTCCTTTCATACCTCCCTCCCTCTTTCCTTACATTTCTCCCTCCCTTCCTTCCTATCCTTCCTTTTACTAGTACAGGTCAACCCCAGGCTCAAGGTGTTAATAAGGACCCAAGCACCTGACTGAACAAAGCACCTTTAGTCACCGTGTTCCTTATCATAGCCCTACACCTTCTCCTCAACTTTTAACACGGGGAAAGTCTGGTGATACTCCCGATTATAAGTCTTGACAAAGTTTCATAGTATAAGTTCCCGATATATACGTTCTTCTGCGCTTGTTTTACAGTTTGTGAAGGGTATAAGAGGGAGGTGGGTATACAAGGGGTGTGTGTGTATAAGCTTTTATCGGCGTCTCAAAATAAAAAAATATATATACAATGTCTTACAGATTTTGATGATTTAAGGGTGAAGTTTGTATGAAAGTTTGTATTATAATTCCTGTTTTGTTTTATCATTTATGGGGGAGACTTTTCATACACGTCAACAAGTCTGGATAATGTTGTTATAGTATCAACATTCACGTGAGCAAGTAAATCTTTATATGACAGTGTGTATACATTTTTCTGAGACACATTGTAGTTTATGGTAGGAGAGACAAGCAATTTTAAGAGAACGGTATAAGTAAGGTAACTATATTAGTAAGATGATATTAATAAGAAAATAAAAGATAACAATATCAGTAAGATAATAACATCCCTTTCCAATATTTTTTTTTCCAAACTTCCAAATTAAAAAGATGGTCGAGTGTGTGTAACGCCTTCCCTGAGGACGAAAAGTATTCCTGTTCGATAAATACTTTGCATTTTTCTTTAAGGAAGGATATTGAAAGCAGATGCCAGCCCTATTACCCTTCTAAAACTTTTAAACTTTTTTTTTCATTTTTCTTGATCGTGTTGATTTAAGTTTTCCTGGTGGGGAGGGTGAGGTAGAGTTAATTAATCTTCGCTTTGTCTATAATAGTCATTGAGAGGTTGCTGGTTGCAGTGGTTTTTGTGTTAAGTAAAGATTACTTTTAAGAAGAAAATTTTTGTTAATTTTCATACTAATGCATTTTTTTATTTATTTTTTTTTTTAGAAATATTTCGATTTATAGTTAATTTATTTATTTATTTATTTTTATTTTTTCGTTCATACGTGTTTGAGTTTTAGTGTTGTTATTATTATTATTATTATTATAAAAAAGTAAATGACGTATATCTTCTTCTATACATATTAATTCATACATATTGTCCTTCCTATACATATTTCTAAAGTTATATAATACCTGATTATCTACTGTACATAATACCTGATTGTCTATATAATACCTGATTGGCTTGATACTACCTGATTGTCTTAATTCTATATCTCAGAATCACTCATAGTTATTAGGAAGTTACCTGTAATTTCCTTCGTTTACCTCTGATGGGCCAGTTACCTGTATATAATAGCCAGTGTTTTTCGCAAAATACCTGCTTGATTTTCTTACCTTTTCCCAAATTTCCTGCTTGATTTTCCCCAATAGCTATATTTCATAAACGACAATAGAGAGTATTAATCAATGACATTTAGCGGCAAGTTTATTGGGTCAACATCTAGGTCAAAGGTCATAGTTGTTTCATCCACACACAACACACACACACAAATACACACACAGACACACACACACATACATAATTTACCATCATATAAGTTCTATAAATACTATTCTAATGTATTTTTCTTGATCATACAAAACAAAATAATAATAATAATAAAGTGAGAAATAAACCAAATTACTTTTCCTTTCAAACTTTTCAAATATAAGACTATTCTTTTATTCGTGGTGATAATGGGGGCTTTTTTGTAAACTTTTCCACCATTCATGTTTGCTGGAAAAAAAAAAGAAAAAAAAATGCAATTCATTTTTTTATTTTTTAATGATGAAAATTGAAATGAGAACCCACGCATTAAACCGGATTAAGTAGAACGTTTTTTTTTGTCCTATTATCGTTCGTTCCTTTAACTTTAAGAGTGAAACTTTTACTTATTTATTCTATCTAGTTTATTATATCACCAGAAGATTAGCCCCCATTTTTTTTTATATATTTTCCTCTTCTGATTAAACGCCCTAATAATAATCTTTAAGGGGTTAGGTTAGGTTGGGTTTGGGTAACGTCAGGTTAGTTTAAGTTAAGTTACAGTACGTTAATTAGGGAAGGTTAGGTTGGGTTAAATTTATGTTACCTTATGTTAGGTTGGGTTAAATTAGGGTGGTTGATCTTAAGGTAAACTAATTAGGGAGATAATCTTCAGGTGATCCCTCATACTTCTCAACCAGGGACCCACAGACGACAGTTATGGCGGCCAATTATTGTTAACTATACTAACCTTTGTGGTTCAGTTCAGCTTTCTTCTCTTAATAAAGTGATAAAGATTGGTATAACCTGAGGCAGAGCAGAGGATAATTATGGTAATGATTGATGTAATAATAATGATATTACTACTACTACTACTACTACTACTACTACTACTACTACTACTACCACTACGACTACTACCACTACTAATACTAATAATCATCATAATAATAATAATAATAATAATAATAATAATAATAATAATAATAACAATAATAATAATAATAATAATAGTATAAATACGTTTAATAACAACAGCTTTAATAATAACAACAACAATAATAATAATAATACGTTTAATAACAACAGCTTTAATAATAACAATAATAACAGTAATAATAATACGATTAATAACAATAACACTAACACCGGCGCCACACACTACCAGGCACTACACACCTAAAACCAATTCTCAAAAACAGATCACCAAAATCATTACCGAGGACCACCACCATCGAAATTGAGGACTCCTGAAATAGTTTACCTGCAAATGATCCCTGAATCACCCCGTTAGCTTTTAGTGATACAGTAATTAACGTCAAGAATGTGATTACGAGTGTCAGGCATCTATCATTATGGACAGTTGTTGAGTGAAATATGTGTGTGTGTGTGTGTGTGTGTGTATGTGTGTGTGTGTGTGTGTGTGTGTGTGTGTGTGTGTGTTAGAGGAAGGATTGATCGCCTGTATTAGTCTGTCTTTAAACTATCTGCTCGTTTTCTGTTGGTCAGGATTTCCATAAATTGTGCACTGATTTTAGTATTGGAGTTACGGTAGGTGTGGACTTCTCATACAGCGGCGTTACATCAATTTGAAAACGACAATGACTTACCACGACGGAGAGAGATATTAGGGTCTATATACTGATATAGAGTCTATAATCATATTATAGGTATAAGTGTCCAGCTAACTCTGAGTATATTATGTCATGAACTTAAAGAGAGAGAGAGAGAGAGAGAGAGAGAGAAGAGAGAAGAAGAGAGAGAGAGAGAGAGAGACTGCAACCTTGACATGTGGAATTTATATACATATATAAATTATGTATGAATCAATCGCTGGAGGAACTTTCATGGTGAGGTGAGGTCAAGGTCACAGCGTCACCCCAGCAGGAGTTTGTCACTGCTCGATGAAGTCTGGGTTTATTTAATTTATATAGATCGCCTCCTCTCCATCCCTACTTTCTCTCCTCCCTCACCTTCTGGCCCCCTCCTCCCTACTCTCCCCAACCTCACCTCTGCCCCCATCTCTCTCCTCTGCACAACCCTTACCCACCTGCCTCCCACACACTTCCGCACCACCACCCCCCAACACAACACACACACACTGAATGTCATGGTAAGTGATGTCTATGTTCCTCCTGCTTCATGTAAGTGGTAAGTGATGTCTATGTTTCTGCTTCATGTAAGTGGTAAGTGATGTCTATGTTCCTCCTGCTTCATGTAAGTGGTAAGTGATGTCTATGTCTCTCCTGCTTCATGTAAGTGGTAAGTGATGTCTATGTTCCTCCTGCTTCATGTAAGTGGTAAGTAATGTCACTTAAATAAACATGATGGATGGGGGGAAACTCATTTAAATAATGTCTCACGTCGTTGGATGGTGACAGTAGTTAGGAAGTTATGTCACAGTTCGGGGAATATTATTTAGTCCAATATATTATGAGAGATTAATTATATCTATGTAATGTTGAAGGTATTTTTTGGTTTATTATTATTATTATTATTATTATTATTATTATTATTATTATTATTATTATTATTACAGTAAAAATCTCAGCAAAAATGGCGTCGAAGGCCAATTGCAAGAACAGTAGTTGGGTGTACGGCGCTATTTCGGCAGACCTCTTGCCCTGGTCTTTTTCAGCAATATCGCTTAACACATGGAATTCTGCATTTTTCGAAGCTTTGAGGAGTCTAAACAAGTTTCCTTGGGAATTATTAGCTAGTGCTGTACTCAAATATCGAAACCCTGAGATCCTCCAGAGCTCCATGGAAACAAGATCAGGCAGAAGGTCATCGTAAATGGCGTCGTACACCCAACGACTGTTCTTGCAATTGGCCCTTTAAAGACACACCGAGACTGAGGAGTGTGTACTGTCTCCCTCACATTTAGCTGAGTAGAAGCTTAACGTGTGAGTCCTTGAGGGTCCAGTACCTAACCTAACCAGCATAATTCAACCCAACCTGACCCAACCAAATTTAGCCTAGCCTGACCTGATCTAACCCAACCCAACCCAACCTAACCTAACCTAACCTGAACCGAACTCAACCCAACCCACACCTCGACAGAACTGGCAGGCAACAACGTTATTGGACGATATTAAAAATGTTTTCCTAGTCTAACTTTGCCTTTCCTGAAGAGTTCCTTTCGTCATGGATACACTGCCAAGACATGTTATTGGAGAGAGAGAGAGAGAGAGAGAGAGAGAGAGAGAGAGAGAGAGAGAGAGGAGAGAGAGAGAGAGAGAGAGAGAGAGAGAGAGAGAGAGAGAGAGAGAGAGAGAAATTGTTTGAGTAATACTGATGTCATAATATTAATGATGAACTGAGAGTTATTGAACTGTATTTGTATAACTGGCAAACTATAAGATACATATGTATACACTCACTGATACATTAAGGAATACATAAATACAGGCAGATATACTTACTTATACTTATTACACACATACAGACAGACATACAGATTCTATTTTGCAATTATTCATGTACATATACATACATACATACATACATACATACGACTATATACACACATACATACTGTAATACATACATACATACATACATACATACGCCATAATACATACATACACACATACATACGCCACATAATACATACATACATACAACCGAATATACATACATACATACCATGACGAATACAAAAGTTATATATCGAACGTAACAAAACATCGTAATAAAAATTAATCCCGAACCAGTGTCCCAGAGTCCCACTCAACACAGCCCACGTGATCAAACCCCTCTCTCTTTGTCTCTCTTCTGTCTGTCTTGTCTCTCTGTCCTGTCTCTCTCTCTCTTTCTTTGTCTTTCTCTCTCTCTCATTCTGTCTCTCTCTTGTCC
>NW_024733778.1:112500-130000 GCF_018991925.1 Homarus americanus
CCGTCATCCTCGTAACCCACCTCCCTCATCTCCGTAACCCACCTCCTCATCCCAACCCACCTCCTTGGAACCACCTCCCCACAATCCTCTCACAACCCTCACCTTTAACTATTCACACTTATGTAAAAATGTTAAAAATGTTGTGTCAAAGGCGGAGTACGTTTGATGTTGGCCGGCGTCAGTCATCACCCTGTTATGACACGCGTAATATTCCCTGTTGATCAGTTTATATCATTTCAGTATGTGTGTGTGGGGTGGTGTGTGGGGTGGTGTGTGTGGGATGGTGTGTGTGGGATGGTGGGGTGGGGATGGTGTGTGGGGATGGTGTGGGGTGGTGGGAAGGTGTGGGGGTGGGATGTGTGGGGGTGTGGGATGGTGTGGGGGTGGTGTGTGGGGTGGTGTGTGTGTGTGGGGTGGTGTGTGGGGGTGGTGTGTGGGGTGGTGTGGGGATGGTGTGGGATAGTGTGGATGGGGGTGGGGGGTGGTGTGTGTGTGTGTGTATGTGGGAGTGTGCGCGGAGGAGTCATGTATGTATGCATGTATGTATGTATGTATGTATGTATGTATGTATGTATGTATGTATGTATGTATGTTTACAGTACCTAAATCCAATGGTTAAGAGACCTACATTGCCCGGGTTTACTTCCCTGCTTCCCTGCCCCTCAGAAATATATACCACGACCATATCTCTTCCAGGTCATGTTAAGTAAGCAATATATTTCGTGATTATTGAGAGGATGAATACTAGAAATAGATCCAACTAAATTATTATATTTCATAGAGAGTAATGACCACATCAGAGAGTATTGTCACACACACACACACACACACACACATATACATACATACATACATACATACCGTACATACATAGACATATACATACACACTATAAACTGTAGTAATTCGTACAACCTCTCCCTCCTTCCTACCTTTCCTCCTTCTCTCCTTTCTACCTTCATTCCCGCTCTCCTACCATGCCTCCTTTCCTCCCTCACCCCTGCCTTGCTGGTTTTCTTCTTTCCCTCCTTCATTCCTCTCTTTCCCTCCTTCCCTCCTTCATTCCTCTCTTTCCCTCCTTCTCTCCAGTCGTTTCCATTTCCTATCTTATTCTTTTCTTCCTAATCTCCTACCCTCCTTCTCCCTTCCTCCCTCTTCTTTTCCCTTCTTCCCTCCATCGTCCATCCATCTATCCCTTCCCTCCTTCCTTCTCCCTTTCGCTCTTCCTCCCCCCATCTATCCATCCTCTGTCTACTTTCCTTTCCCTCCCTCCCTCCCTCCCTCCCATCCCCTCCCACCCAGCAGCACCACTTAATATCCCGGATGTGTGTTGACAGCAGTACACACACACACACGCACACACACACGCACACACACACACGCACACACACGCACGCACACACACGCACGCACAGGCTCCCCACTGGTGTACTTCCATCAACAAGCATCGCGCCAGACGAATGGAATTAAATCGAGTCCCAGAGTAAACACGGGAATGCGAACATTACGGTACAATACAGTAAACATCTCTCTGTAGGTCAGCCAGGAGTAGGTTCAAAGCATTTTTTTTTTATGGTTTTGCTGTTGAAAAGTAAGAATGGAAGCGCTATTTTTTTTTACCGGTTATCTATTCATTTTTTCCCAGTTTGCTATTTATTTTTTTCCAAATTGGCTATTTTTTTTTCCAGTTGGCTATTTATTTTTTCCCAGTTGGCTATTTTTTTTCTCAGTTGGCTATTCATAAGTGAATAATAAAGGACTATTTTACAGTTGGTTGTTTATATAAATAAGAAATGAAGGCTATTTTCAAATTGCCTATTCTTAAGTAACTAGTAACGGGCTATTTTTTTTTTATTTACTTCCGATATGCACTAGTAAAGGAAGAACTGGGATATTTTATAATTATCCTAAGCATAAATTAAATGAAAATTATCCTATAGTTTTTTATACATACACAATTGCAACTAATTTCTTTTGTTTTGTTGTATGGAAATAAAAGACCCAAACACGTCTCCTAACATACAATTGTGTACATATGAAAAAAAAAGGAGTAAAACTTTTATATAGTTTCACAAAAGACCGTGTAAAATAAACTACCCAGGGATGTATTTTTGTTTTGATATGTACGAGTAAAAAGAAAGAGTAAATTAGATTTTTTTTTTTTTTTTTTTTTTTTTGCTACACGTTAAAAATAATGATGCAGATAGTGTTCCAATATTCCAAGGTTTAGGGTAAAATATTTTAACCTACATATCTTTGAGAATCGTACAGTAGTTTAAAGTGGGTCAATTGGGTGGAATTATTATTATTTGTTATTAATATTTTTAGTTTAGGGGTTAAATTAATGTATATATTTTGAGAATACATTTTTTTTTATCTTAGTTTCTGTGCTTTATGTTTAATTACTTGCTAAATTAATCACTCACTCATTCACTAACTCACTAACTCATTCACTCACTCACTAACCCATTCATTCGCTCATTCACTCACTCATTACCTGGATAGCTCACTAACTAGTTCACTCACTCACTTACACACACATTCGTTCGCTCACTCACTCATTCACTCACTCACCCTTCAATGTACAGTACCTGAACCAAGGCTAATGTTGGTCAAATCTGGTCTTAAATGAGCTCCCCCCCCCCACACACACACTGGATCCCGTCACAACATTGTCCGGCAGGTTAAATTTCACGAGCTCACATTTCTCACCCCAAAGAAGTCAGCTTAACTTTAATTAAATGCGTTCTTACATCCTCAGTTAATGGAAATCCAGACTTAGCTTAATTGAACTAGTTAGCTGCGTCCTCACACCTCCTCCTCTCCTTCCAGTTGGTGAGAAGAAATAAATAAAAAATATAGGTAAAATATGAACCCTAGTGAATATGGCTCAAGGTTCACTGTTTTGATGTGTTAGTGAATAATTTATATAATCCTTTAAGGGTGAATTTTTAACTTAAGTGACCAATTTGGATACGTTTTTTTTTTATTTTTTACACCTTCAGCTGTTAGGGATGAAGTTTTGAGAATCTAGATAATCAGAAGTTTAGGTTGGAATTAACGTAATTTTTTTTAAGGGAATCGTAAGTTAATGAGCGAGTTAGATACGTTTATTTATTTCTTACTTCATCTCTAGTTATATAAATAAAAAGTAGGTTCTTAACTTCTTAGAAACCGATCCAAAGTTTAATTTGAGGATTATTACTAAAAAAAAAATGAATGAAACTTTAACAATCCCCAGTCCTAACTTTACAGAATCTGACCCCAAGTTTAACGGTGCAAATACCCCCCACACACACACAAATAATAATAATAATAAATCGTAGGAAAATATTTAGAATCGAGTCTTAACTTAAGTGAACCTAACCCAAAGTTTAACACTGGGAATTAAAACAAAAACAATAATAAAATAAAACGAACGAAACAGTAACAATCAGAATGAAAACGTAACTTAGGAACTCTGACCTGAAGACGCAGAGAACCCGTGTCGTGGAGAGGTTGAGACGACAGAGACGAGACCTTGTACAACACGGCTGAGTCTCTGTTATTACATTGTACACAACACAGCAGCTGTTAAGAGTCCACCTAATCCTATCAACCCCAGAGTTAGGAGTCCTGCTAGTGAGGGAGGAGGAGGAGGAGGAATAGTACTGGCTTCGTCTGTGACCTGTGATGACCTGTGGTGACCTTTAGAGACTTGTGATGACGTGTGGTGAAGTGACCTGTGATGATCTAGCTGTGGAGGACTTATTAAAAACGGCAAGACAATAGAGTATTAATTCATTATTCTTACTGAAAGATTTACACACGCACACACACACACACAGACACACACACACACACACAAACACACACACACACTTCCCAACACAGTGTTAAATACCCTCTCTCTCTCTCTCTCTCTCTCTCTCTCTCTCTCCCTCCCTCCCCACTCCAACATCAATACCAATAATAATTAATACCTTCACCTAATTACCGTGTGAAATTAATCCCAATACACGAAGAATTAGTTTAAACTCATCAGCTACATTGAATGAGCTAAGTGTGTGTGGTAATCCTCCTCTCAAATGCTCTTAATTGACCCAGATTAGGAAACCCCGATTAATTGTTTTCGTTCTATTCCTTAATTAATTGGTCAATGTTGTTTTGTTTAATTTGCTTTGATCTATCTTATTGGCTGGTGAGAATTTTTAAAAGCCATTTTTTTTTGGTTTAGGTTTAAAATTTTAGCTCGAGGTTTTTAATTCGTTTTAATGGGTCTTTTATGCCTGGTGGTGAGGTATATTGGTCTTTTGATACAAGGGGTCGGGATTTTTTTTTCTTTTTTAATTTCCTTTGATGTATTTTTATAACTGGTGATGATTTTTAAAAAGATCTTAGGATTTATAATTTTTTGGGGGGTCTGTTGGGTGGAGGGGTGGGGAGAGGGGAGAGGGGTGGTGTTGGGGGGTGGGGGGGGTGTGTGGAGGAGAGGGGTGGAGGAGGGTGGGATGAGAGGGGGTGTTGGGGTGGGGTGTGAGAGGGTGGTGTTGGGGTGGGGTGAGAGGGGGTGGTGTTGGGGTTGGGTGAGAGGGGGGTGGTGTCGGGGTGTGGTTGGGGGGTCAATATATTAATCGCTTTCATGTTTCTGTTATACCTATTAATGATTTTAAAGACCTTTGGAGGTTTTTTTTTTGATGGGTGAATACTTTTGATTATTTTTTTTTCTGGTAATAATGGTTGATGATGATTTAAATTCACTCTGAGGAATTTGTCTGTTTGTCTGTCTGTCTGTCCGTCCGTCTGTCTGTCTGTCTATCCGTCTGTCCGTCAGTCTGTCTGTCTGTAATTTTCCTTTTCGCTTTAAATTCAGTTATCGTATATTACCACAATTGTCCATTTCACTTAACTATCAATTTTCTACCTGAGTAATTTCATTTAATGACTTTTTGTCACCATTAGTCTTTTATTAGTGAATTAATTCCTTAACGTCCAATTATTTTTTCTATTATACTCTCAATAAACAACAGTTATATTGCCATTAATGATTCTGTTTATTGAGTATATAATAATATTGGCCTTTTCTGTATTATTTTATTTTTTATTATTATTTACATTTTTTTTCATTTTTTTGGATGATGGGAAAAATATACAGGGTGTCTCAGAATAATGTATACACACTGCCATACATGTTTCGGTGGAGATTGGGTTAACTATTGTATTATTACAGCAATATTGTCCTCATTTATGGAAGACTCTGTATACATTATGACGTGAGGACAATGTTGGTGTTGAACTAAAAACATTGATGTGGTCTTTTATGAACGGAGTGTGCATACATTTTTCTGAGTGTGTGTGTGTGTGTGTGTGTGTGTGTGTGTGTGTGTGTGTGTGTGTGTGTGTGTGTTTATATTTAATACAGTGGATTCTCAGTTAATCCGTTCAACGATTTAAGTACGTTTTATTTACTCTAGATCCAACTCTATTTTCTAGCCTCCTCAAACCTTCTATTTATAACAACAGGGGAAGATTTTTAGTGTTATTCAAATTTCTTGCTTGACCAAACACAGCTGTACCCTAGGCTGTGAGTAGGTTAGGTTAGGGTAAGTCAGGTTAGAATAGGTTAGGTTAGGGTAAGTCAGGTTAGAATAGGTTAGGTTAGGGTAAGTCAGGTTAGAATAGGTTAGGTTAGGGTAAGTCAGGTTAGAATAGGTTAGGTTAGGGTAAGTCAGGTTAGAATAGGTTAGGTTAGGGTAAGTCAGGTTAGAAGGTAGGTAAGGGTAAGTCAGGTTAGAATAGGTTAGGTTAGGGTAAGTCAGGTTAGAATAGGAAGGAAGTTAGGGTGTCGTAAGCAGAATAGGTTAAATTAGTGTTTGTGTTAGAAGAAGAAGAAAAGCCAGGTTAGAATAGTTAGGTTAGTGTCAGGTTAGAAGAAGTTAAATTAGTGTTAGGTTAGAAGAAGAAGAAAAGCTGTGTTAGAATAGGTTAGGTTAGGGTAAGTCAGGTTAGAATAGGTTAAATTAGTGTTAGGTTAGGTTAGGTTAGTGAATCTTAAAGTGAAATATCATTGAAGCGAGCAGTCCAAGATCCCTTAGTCAGTACAAAGCACTAATCAGGAGAAAAGAAAGTACATCTATGGCAGTGTCAGCACCAAGCACTCAGGAAAAAGTGTAAGCACCAAGTAGTCAGGAAAAAGTGTCAGCACCAAGAAGTCAGGAAAAAGTGTCCTCACCAAGCAGTCAGGAGAAAGTGTCAGGACCAAGTACTCAGGAAAAAGTGTCAGCACCAAGAAGTCAGGAAAAAGTGTCAGCACCAAAAAGTCAGAAGAAAGTGTCAGGACCAAGCACTCAGGAAAAAGTGTCAGCACCAAGAAGTCAGGTGAAAGTGTCAGCACCAAGCAGTCAGGAAAAAGTGTCAGCACCAAGCAGTCAGTGTTTACTTGGCCTTAACGCTAGAAAAACAAACAATGGCTCTGGGTCTTTTATTTCACCTATGACTGGGGCGGAAGCCTATTGAAACGCTTTTATGAGTTCACCGTGCATGTGTG
Source organism: Homarus americanus (assembly GCF_018991925.1). Taxonomy (NCBI): domain Eukaryota; kingdom Metazoa; phylum Arthropoda; class Malacostraca; order Decapoda; family Nephropidae; genus Homarus; species Homarus americanus. Next base: position 119,027 of record NW_024733778.1, read on the forward strand.
TGTGTGTGTGTGTGGATTATTATTTTTTGCTTGTGTCTGTGTTTTTCAAGTATGTATGTATGTATGTATGAATGTATGTATGTATGTATGTATGTACAGTAGGTATGTAGACAAGAGGGCAGAGAGCACACACACACACACACCTAGAAGACCCTCCTCCTCTTTGACATTAAAACCAACACATTGCCTATAGTCAGCAGAGGTGGCGGGGAGGGGCGACCTGAGTTATTAAAGATTACAACACTCGTCAAATATCGCTCAGTGGGTCATGTTAGAAGGGTACACCTACAGCGATTGACGGAGGAGATGAGTTACAGTAAGGAAGAGGGGAAGACGAGGGAGAAAACAGAGAAGTGAATGTAAAAGGAGACAGTGGGGGAGAGACAGACAGACAGACCGAGATAGAAAATAAAGACAGATAAATAGAAAAACAGATAAACAGATAGGAGAGAAAGACAGACAGACAGACAGATATAGAGAGACAGGAAAGAGTGAGAAGTAGATAGAGAGAGAAACAAGAAAGAGAGAGTAAAGAGAGAGACAGACAGTAGACAGAGAAAGGAAAGAGAAAAAGAGAGAGCGATTACAGAACGAGAGACTCTACCCCCTGTACCAATAAAAGTAACACTGTATCAACCACCTCATAACACTACTGTACACACACAAGAGGAAGAAAACTCACATGTATAAACACTACCACTACCTACCACTACCACTCCCTACCACTATTACCTACCACTATTACCTACCACTACCACTCCCTACCACTATGACTCTCGTGGGGATAAGGTTGGAGTCAGTACCACCTCCCCTCCCCTCACACCCGATAGCTGGACTCTCCTGTAGGCAGGCGGGCAGGGAGGCAGGCAGGGAGGCAGGGAGGCAGGAGGCAGGCAGGGGAGGCAGGAGGGAGGAGGAGGGGCAGGAGGCAGGGAGGCAGGGGAGGCAGGGGGAGCAGGGAGGCAGGGAGGCAGAGGGGAGGGGAGGGAGGAGGGAGGGAGGCAGGGAGGGAGGGAGGAGGGGAGGGGGGGGAGGGGAGGGGAGGCAGGAGGGAGGAGGGGAGGCAGGGAGGCAGGGGAGGCAGGGGAGGCAGGCAGGGGAGGCAGGCAGGGGAGGCAGGGGAGGCAGGGGAGGCAGGGGAGGCAGGGAGGCAGGGAGGCAGGCAGGGGGGAGGCAGGGGAGGAGGGGGGAGCCAGGGGAGGGGCAGGCAGGGGAGGGAGGGGGGAGGGAGGGAGGCAGGGGAGGCAGGGGGCAGGCAGGCAGGGGAGGCAGGCAGGGGAGGCAGGGAGGCAGGGAGGCAGGGGAGGCGGCAGGGAGGCAGGCAGGGAGGCGGAGAGGCAGGGAAGGGCAGGCAGGGGAGGCAGGGGGGAGGCAGGCAGGGAGGCAGGCAGGGAGACAGGGAGGCAGGCAGGAGGAGGGGAGGCAGGAGGCGGGCAGGGAGGGCAGGGAGGGAGGCAGGCAGGGAGGGAGGCAGGGAGGCAGGCAGGCAGGCAGGGAGGGAGGCAGGGAGGCATTATCAACACTGGAGATAAGTAAATGGACAAACATTAATATCATTGGCGCAGGCAGTTAGTAGAGCCAATATCCAGAGTCGCTTATAATAGATTCTGACAATGACTGAGGCAGAGAGGACAACTTATGCCCAAACTGGAGACATTTAACATAATTATTGTCAATGGTGGACACACAAAACCCGACTATTGACATAATCCATAGCGCCTGGATTAACTATAGCCGATACTGAAGGGGTTGTGAAATGAGTCAATAGTTATGAATTCCTAAATAACTGTTTAGTGTTGTAGAAAAGCGGATAAACCGACTGTTGCCAGTTATGAAGGTTTGGCAAATGACCGCCATTGTGTTATCATCTAATCTCACTTGGGCTAATGAATCATTCGGTATATCAGAAAAGATGGAGGTGATTGTTGTTCATGTTATCGCAGGTTACTGTTTATGATGACATACTGTACTGACATACATACATACATACATACATACATACATACATACATACATACATACATACATCACCCCCCCATACACACACACACACACACACACACACCTACACCCTCCCCCACACACACTCCTCACCCCCCCTACACACCCATCACCCCTCCATACACACACCCATCCCTCCCCTACGCACCCATCACCCACCCCACCCATCCTCCCTACACACCCATCACCACTACCTCGGTTAGAACAAGTAAATCAAGTAGTACTCACTATAGCATGGTGTATCATAAGCAGTCATCCCTCTCCTCCTCCCGCCTCTTCCTCTTCCCTGCAACCGAGAAAAATGCTAAGACGCCATAAATTCCCCGTGTATAATGCTTGTCGCTCTCATTCTCGGGCTCTGGCGATAAAAGAGCCGGAGAGAAAATAGCGGGTCGTCTCTTTTTTCTCGTTCATAACAAACACCGTACATTTTCTCCCTCAGTTCTGCATGTGATTTGTACAGTTTTAATGTATGATGAAGCTTCTCAATCTCTCGTGGTGATGGTGTAGTGGTAGTGGGAGTAGCAATGATGGGATTGGTTTTAGTGGTGGTGTTAGATGTGGCAATAGTGGTGATGGAACAATATTGGTGATGTTTTGTGTAAGGAATAAAATAAGGATGTTGTAAGAGACGGACATAATAGAGGACTAGTAAGGGTAGGAGGCAAGAGGGGGCAGCTGACACCACCCCCCCCCCCTGGTGTTGTCGTGAGCACCCCCACATAAAGTGCTGTGCTCCGGCATATATACGACTCCCGCTGTGTCGTTTATATCCGGGTAGAGGCGCCCTCTGCCTGCTGATGACAAAAAAGGGTTCCTTGGGCAGCAGTAAGGGTCCAAGAAGAGCAGCCCCTCAGCGTGCCCGGGGGACGTAACTCACTGTTTACTGTGCCGTAACGCTGCTCTACATATACTATTATTACCCGGCGTCTTAGGTTTGTAAACACGGAAGAGAGACACGATAACACACCGACACACTCTATGGGTTATAAACTTCCTATCTATACACTGCTGTCCACTGCTATCTATACACTGCCGTCGAATTGATTCATATATTTCTAAACACATGATATTTTTACCTTATTAATTCCCGTATCTCTGCGTATTATAGGTGATAACTTGATGTGATTAAGCTGGTGTAACACGAGAGACGAATCATTATAATTTGAAGAGATCTGTATGTATGTCTGAGCGTGTACAGTAGGAAGTTCACTCTTATTACCGAACTAACTCTTAAGGTTTACAAAAATACGCCATTCATTAACCGCGGTCAAATGAGTAACTCTTCGCGTGACACGGGATCAATTCTCAAGGTTTACACTACTTCACATCCATCACTATATCACCCAGCTTAACTCTTACGTATGTAAACAATGGCGTTTTCCCACTGTAAGCTGAGCTGGTCTGAGCCGCGCCCTGCTGATATAACTTCACTGCTGAGTTACGATAACCGTCTTGGTGGTTTATTACTGCTTGTAGATAAAGTTCTTTGCTCACTGTATACATAAGAAATGTGACTTGACTTACTCTCTACATTATATCATTCCTGACGCTCTATTTGGTGATGCGCAAAAGAGGAAAATTATTGCATGCGTCTACGGGGTATAATGAACAAGAGATCGTATTTGTTAATTCAATGAGGGATTATGTGTGTAAAATCAGTGAAGGATTATATGTGTGTAAAATTAACAAGCGTATGTTTTTTTTTCCCTTTATGTCCCATCTAGAAATAAAAAACAATTAAATAGTAAGATATACTGTGAGCTCGACACTATCACCAAAACATTGAAATAAGAATAAATTTTGAAATATATCGTTATTTTACAGCATCAGTAATTAAGAATAAATTGTGAAATATATGTTATTTCTACAATAATATATACGAATAAATAATTAATTTAATCGCGTTTTCTGTATTGTCTAAACATGAATATTGAAATATATATTTTTACATCATAGGAAATGTACAAGACAGAGAAAGAAATGGGTAGAGAGAGAGACAGGGAAAGAAATGGGTAGAGAGAGAGACAGGGAAAGAAATGGGTAGAGAGAGAGACAGGGAAATAGGAAGGGAGAGAGAGAGACAGGGAAATAGGAAGGAAGAGAGAGAGAGCCTTGATAGTCGATGAATCAGCTCAATTTATCCAGTATCGGGCGACCAGAAAATTTCCCCATTCTTTTGCTTTTTTCCTCCGGAGAGAAAATTTGAGTAAGAAATATGTTTGGTAGGACGAGGAGCGAGACGGCGCCCCCATCCAATTTTGTACCACCACGATTGTTAGGTACGATGCTGACGCCCCCGCTGACACCCCTGCTGACGCTGCCGCTGACGCTACATTATGACCACATCGATCTCCCGTATACGGAAACTGAACGACGGATGTGCGCGTACACACACACACACACACACACATACACACATGATACCAGAAGCGAATGTGCTTTTCACGCTGGCAATGGTCATCGTTAGATTAATTGTCAAATTTAAAATATGCAAACACATATCATCGTCAGATTGTCATGTATACAGTCACATATATATCTGCATGTTCACGAATTTATAAACATACTAGGTGAGGTACATGGGTTGGCCCTGGTTATTAATGAAACAAAATTCCGGACATATTCATATTAAACACCTGATTTGAGTTTTTTCTACTAGCTAATGTGAGCAAGAGTCGTTCATGCCTTGTTTGAATGTCGCGAGTCCACACCCAAAAAATGTGGTACAGGTGGGTGGGGGGGGTAAGGGGGTGCAGGTCAGTCCCACAGAGGTTCGATCGGCACGACCATCTTTTTGGCCACCCGCACCTCCCTACCAAATTCCAGCTATCTATCTTCAAAACTATAGAAATACAATAGAAACATACAAACGCACAATGTATTTTATGTATATACTGTATATATATATATAGACGCAACCAATGAAAATCCAGCTGTACGGGAAGATAAAACAGAAAAAGAGAACAGTATGTGTTTTGACCGTAATATACGACCGAAGAGGACCGGTCGTAATATACACTGTTCACTTTCCCTGTGTTTTATATTCTACAGTGGGTCTCTAGTGTTGGGGTTTATCTGTTGCAACATAATTTCTTCAGTTATATAGACGTACACACAAATGTACCTGCACACGCACACATGACCACATCAAGTTACGTTCCTGTACACGCAGAAGAGGGAGGAAGGGGGATGGGGGGAGGGGACCGAGAGGTGGGAGGGGGGTAGAAGGTGCAGGAGAGGGGGGGGAGAGGAGGTGGAGGTAGAAGGTGAGAGAGCCGCTTAAGGAAGGAATGAGTGGGTCAGTGCTCCTGTTCGTGGTACTTGACCTTGCGGTTAACTGGGGTTAGTTGGGTGAAGTGTGATGGCGTTGGTCACTCACTGGGAAGGGATTAGCTGCTTGGTGCTAGTTGGAGGTGTGTGTGTATGTGTGTGTATGTGTGTGTTTGTGCATGAGTGTATGTGTGTATGTAAAGAACAACCAGAACAACAATAAACAAACAAGACCACATACAAGAATCCAAACAATAAAACAACAAAAACAATCCTTTACAATTTACTTAAACAACTAACACCAGAAACAAGCATAACCCACAAACAACCCCTAACTACCCAGGACACATGCCATCAGGTGTTGTATGAGAAACAAGCAAAACCCACAAACAACCCCTAACTACCCAAGACACATGCCATCAGGTGTTGTATGAGAAACAAGCATAACCCACAAACAACCCCTAACTACCCAGGACACATGCCATGAGGTGTTGTATCAGAAACAAGCATAACCCACAAACAACCCCTAACTACCTAGGACACATGCAATCAGGTGTTGTATGAGAAACAAGCATAACCCACAAACAACTCCTAACTACCCAGGACACATGCCATGAGGTGTTGTATCAGAAACAAGCATAACCCACAAACAACCCCTAACTACCCAGGACACATGCAATCAGGTGTTGTATGAGAAACAAGCATAACCCACAAACAACTCCTAACTACCCAGGACACATGCCATGAGGTGTTGTATCAGAAACAAGCATAACCCACAAACAACCCCTAACTACCCAGGACACATGCCATGAGGTGTTGTATCAGAAACAAGCATAACCCACAAACAACCCCTAACTACCCAAGACACATGCCATCAGGTGTTGTATCAGAAACAAGCATAACCCACAAACAACCCCTAACTACCCAAGACACATGCCATCAGGTGTTGTATCAGAAACCAACAACACTGGCGGCCATTTTGAATTTCTAATGCTGAACGGAACACGTCACTTCTGTGTTTACAAGTTCGGCGCTCGTGTCACTCTCTATATATATATATATATATATATATATATATATATATATATATATATATATATATATATATATATTTCAAGTGTTTATTTTCAAAATAATCTGAAGAATGGTGGTAAGTTGAGAAAACGTGATAATTGTGATTTATGATATTGATAGCACTGAGAATAATAATAATAATAATAATAATAATAATAATAATAATAATAATAATAATAATAATAATAATCAGTACCGAAGGCCGGGTGGGAGTGTTGCCAGTTTTCGGAATATTTTCAAATTTGTTAAACGCTTTTTGGATTAGTAGAGTTACAGGATTAATTCCATTGTGGAGTTTGTCAAGAAAATTTTAGTTTTTCTTCCCTAACAAAAATTTAATTAGATAATGACTGTCCTTTCTGGTGTGTGTGTGTGTGTGTGTGTGTGTGTGTGTGCCAGCATTGTTATATGAATGTTCTTCTTTCTAGTTTATCAGTAAGTTTATAGTAATAAACTTCCACTGGCTTCTACAACCATAGAAAACGGAATCTTAGGAGAATCACAGAGGGTAGACAGTGGTTTTTTTTTTTTATTAATTTTTAACGCGAGTAAGTGAAACGTGGCTGGTTGCAACCGTAGACTTTTTCACGCTGGTGGTCGCGGAAGCCCTGACTATTAGCATTAATACTCCTATATAGTAGACCCCAATTCAAATAGTTAATTAATTTTAGGTCAGGTTAGAGCCTATTAGAACAGCTTCTATTGGAGTTATTGTCATGCGCCTTGATGTTATTATTAAGCTACAACCGATATGACAAAACATAGAAGATCATTCCTCTGTCTCAAGCATCTAATAAACTCTGACAGGACCATCAGTGTGTCCTGCTGACGGTGGAACACAATTTGTTATGCATTAACTGACCTCTGACGCAGTTCCCGCCACTATTACCCCCACTGTAGGTACACAAATATAAAATATATCAAACGATGCTTCGGTTTTACACACAGTCAAGTTGTATCAAAGAATATCGTTTTTTTTTATTATAATCTAAAACCCAATATATATTTTTGTTAACTTGCCACGGCATATGATATTTTTTGTTTATATTGGAACATTAATAGGTGTTGTGTTGCGTTAGTTTTGCCTCCAATATGTTGTTGTTGTTGTTTCTCCTCGCTCCTACATTAAAGGCGTGTGTACAGGGAGAGGTTGATATAAAGACCAGGCAGAGAAAAATATTTATTAGTCTTTCATAGAGGGATCACGGCATATTATTATGATTATTATTATTATTATTATTATTATTATTATTATTATTATTATTATCATCAAAAGTTTATCAAACAATTTCCCACCAGGTAAAACCCTCTCCCCCATCTCCTCACAAACATACACACACACACACTCACAGACACACACACACACATACACACACGGCGTACGTACTGTAGGTTCGTTCCAATCATTATCTGGCAATACTGAAGCCTACACGAGCACCATTACCAAAATTAAAACCATCGAGGCTAAAGTAGCGGTGTATTTTAAGTTTACGAGAAGCGCCATTACCACAGTCCTGTTCTCCCATTAATGGTCAGCTGCCCGGCGTGTGTGTGTGTGTGTGTTTGTCCGGGTTAATGCATGTTGTACGTGTTTGTTCACAGTACGTGTTTAATGTGGTGGAGTTTGTGTTGACGAGTAGTTAGTCATTGATTGATTAATGGGAATACTTTTAGTTTTCATTTGTTTGTTGTTATTCTTTACAATGGCTGTTTGACTATAGTTTTTCATTTGTGTTCATTGGATATAGTTTTTTAAAGTGTGTTATTATCGTGACTGTTCTATGCTAAGTGTTCGTTCAAACTTCATGTCTTCAATTAATAGGTAAGTCAAGACGATTTATATTCGAGTGTTCGTGCCTGATGGACGTGTGTGTGTGTGTGTGTGTGTGTGTGTGTGTGTGCATTTTTTAGGAGTATTTCAGATGCAATTTTATATTTTACGCCCATACTTACTGGACCTATGAGAGTGCTTGTTCAAACGACTTAATTTACCCTTCCCAGTTATGACCGCTTCGATACAGCTTGTTATATTATCTTCGTTATAAGTTTCTATTTAATGTGTAGTACCTCTGTGTGTGTGTATGTATGTATGTATGTATGTATGTATGTATGTATGTATGTATGTGTGTGTGTGTGTATACTATATTGCTGTTTGCTTGTCGGATGAGTCTGCCTGTTTATTTTTCTGTTAATTGATAGTTAAATAATATACTGTATGTTCCTTCTTGTTATACCCGCATCATATGTTCCTACTCAGTAATAACACCAATCACCGTCATTCAATACTCCCCAGCGTCCTCATACTGCCCAGAGTGTTTGCCTTTTCAATATTCTTCTTTCTTACTGTTTTTTTTTTAATCCTTGTCCTACAGTTATCGCGCCATTTCTTTCCTCTCCTGCCTACCAATCTTCCCAGGACCATTCTAGTGGTCGTCCTTCGTGGCTAATGACCGCACTGAGCTGCACCACCACACTACAAAAATGCAAAAATAATGGTTAGTGTACTTGTAGATTTTGGTCTCTGGTGTGGTGGTGGTGGTGCTACTGCTGGTGGTGGTGGTGGCGCTACTGCTGGTGGTGCTACTGCTGGTGGTGATGGTGGTGGTGATACTACTGATGGTGATGCTACTGGTGGTGGTGGTGAAGGTGGTGGTAGTGGTGCTACTGCTGGTGGTGCTACTACTGGTGGTGATGGTGGTGATACTACTGATGGTGATGCTACTACTGGTGGTGGTGGTGAAGGTGGTGGTGCTACTGCTGGTGATGGTGGTGATTTGGTTAATTTCTGGGCTTCAGGTAGACGTGTAGGTGGGTAATTATCGAGTACTTAATTGTCCCGGAAATTATTACTTTGGGGGTTAAGGGGTGTGTGTGTGGGGGGGGGGGAGGCTGTATTTGTCCGGGAGTGTTTATGTGTGTGTGTATGTGTGTAATAATAATAATAATTAACGGTTTATTGAAAGAGCAAAGCAGCCAGAAGGCTGAAAATATACAGTTACATAATTGGGGAATGGGTTTCGATTTACAAATAATATACAAGTAACATAAGTGATACAACTAAGATATATAATAACTAGGTGGGGAAAGCTCAAACTACAGGGCATTTCAACATAGTGACAGTGCAAGGAGTAGGATTTACTGGGAATGTGTGTGTGTGTGTGTGTGTGTGTATGTGTGTGTGTGTGTGTGTGTGTGTGTGTGTGTGTGTGTGTGTGTGTGTGTGTGTGTGTGGGGGTATTTGTCCGGGTGTGTGGGTGTGTGTGTGTGTATTTGTCTGGGATGTGTGTGTGTGTGTGTGTGTGTGTGTGTGTGTGTGTGTGTGAGTGTGTGTGTGTGTGTGTGTGTGTGTGTGTGTTATCTGGCATATGACTGTCTTCAGGCTAAATGTGTCAAGAGACTGTTGTAAGTCAATGGTTAGCTGGGAGAGCAACATTCCGGTACAGACTTTTTCCTGTAATTACTAACACACACACACACACACACACACACACACACAAGCCCATACCTTACATACACACATGAAGTACTTGATATCACTAAATGAACCAAAACTGAAATAAATAACCAAAAATTATAATTAAATATTCATAAAAATTAAATAAAACTACTTTCAAACTTTTTTACCACATATACACAAGGATTTGACCAGATAATGTAGACCATACAAACAATTAACCCTGATTGTATTATAATTCTAAATCCATAATACCTGTACCTGTTGTTTCTGAATTATGATACATGAATGAGCTAATAGTACAGACGTTACAGTAGTAGTGGATACATAATTCTCTACTGTGGCTAATTGCTGGAGAACTTCCGGTGTAAATGTACGCTACAGAACTACACCAGATGCACAACATAATACTGTATTCTCTTCCTTATTAACCTGTGTGTGTGTGGAGGATAAGGTCAGACAGCCAGAGTTAAACCTTACCCCTTGATACTAATCCCAAACAACCTGTCACTTCAGAAACTCGAACCATACGAATAATATTACCAAACTCAGTATAGTAACCATTCTGCCACCGCTATTGGAATAACTATGTAGTACTTGTTGTTGTGTCGTCATGGAAACCACAGACCGTCCATAAGTCCTTCATATTGTTGTGTGTTAAGGTTATGTTGACAGTAATATAGTGTGACCAGGTAGGAGGGGAGGGGGGGGTAATGAGGCCTCTGTCATATTGTGTAGTTCACGTGGAGGGCTTCTGCACTGTTACCTCCCACCTCAGTACACACGCATGTTGTAATGATGATGATGATGATGATGAAGGTGATAATGATGATGATGATGGTGATGATGGTGATGATGGTGATGATGATGATGATACGTTGTAGTAATAATGCTAATTCAGTCATGTACACACACACACACACACACACACACTATACAGGTGATGAGAGAGAGAGAGAGAGAGAGAGAGAGAGAGAGAGAGAGAGAGAGAGAGAGAGAGAGAGAGAGAGTACTCTTCCATTAACAACATAACAAAGGAACAATTAATTTCAAGGGTTCACACGAGAGGTTTCATGTGTCACGAATGTATACATGGTCTCAAATGTTTACATGAGTCACGCACACATACATACATACATACATAGATATATATACAGTACTTACATACATAC
>NW_024733778.1:135000-155704 GCF_018991925.1 Homarus americanus
TGCTCTCACTCCTTCTCCTCTGGTTTTATTTCTGTGATGATCAGAGCAACCAGATGTGGGTTGAGGGTGGGGTGAAGTTGAGTTGGGGTGCTGGGGTGAGGGTGAGGATTGGGGTTGGGGATTGAGTTGGTGGGATGGAGTTGCTGGGGTTGGGGATGGGGTTGGTTGGGGTTGGGTTGAGTTGCTGGGGTGAGATTGGGTTGCTGGGGTTGGGGTTGGGATTGGTGGGTTGGGGTTGCTGGGTGGGGTTGAGGTTGCTGGGTGGGGTTGGGTTGCTGGGGATGAGTTGGGGTTGCTTGGGTGGGGATGGGGTTGGGGGTTGGGGTTGCTGGAGGTGGAAGTTGCTGGGGTTGGGGTTGGGGTTGGTGGGGTTGGGGTGGGGTTGGGGATTGGTGGGGTGGGGTGCTGGGGTTGGGGTGGGGTGCTGGGGTGGGGTTGCTGGGGGTGGTGCTGGGGTTGGGGTGGGTTGCTGGGGTGGGGTGCTGGGGTGGGGTGGGATGCTTGGGGTTGGGTTGCAGGGGTTGGGGTTCAGGGTTGGGGTTGGTGGGCAGGGTTGGTGGGTTGGGTTGCTGGGGTTGGGGTTGCTGGGGTTGGGTTGGGGTTGGGGTTGCTGGGGTTGGGTTGGTGCTGGGTTGGGTTGGGGTTGCTGGGGGTGGGGTGCTGGGGGAGGTGGGGTGCTAGGGGAGTTGGGGTGCTGGGGGTGGGGTTGCTAGGGGAGGGTGGGGTGCTGGGGTGGGTGGGGTGCTGGGGTGGGGTGCTAGGGAGTGGGGTGCTGGGGTGGGTTGGTTGCTGGGGTTGGGGTTGCTGGGGTGGGGTTGCTGGGGTTGGTTGGGTTGCTGGGGTTTGCTGGGGTGGGGTTGCCTGGGGTTGGGGTTGCTGGGGTTGGGGTTGCTGGGGTGGGGTTGCTGGGGATTGGGGTGCTGGGATAGGGGTGGGTTGCTGGGTTGGGGTTGGGGTGCTGGGGTTGGGTTGGGGTTGCTGGGGTTGGGGTTGGGGTGGGGTTGAGTTGCTGGGGTGGGGTTGCTGGGTTGGGGTGCAGGGGTTGGTTGGGGTGGGGTGGTGGGGTGGGGTTGGGGTGCTGGGTGGGGTTGGGGTTGCTGGGGTTGGGGTTGCTGGGTTGGGGTTGGGGTTGGGGTTGCTGGGGTGGGTGCTGGGGTTGGGGTTGCTGGGGTTGGGTTGCTGGGGTGGGGTTGCTGGGGTTGGGGTTGCTGGGGTTGGGGTTGCTGGGGTTGGGGTGCTGGGGGTTGCTGGGGTTGGGGTGCTGGGGTTGGGTTGGGGTGCTGGGGTGGGGTGCTGGGGGGTGGGGTGCTGGGGTGGGGTGGGGTGCTGGGGGGTGGGGTGCTGGGGGTGGGGGTGGGGTGCTAGGGTGGGGTGGGGTGCTAGGGGAGGGTGGGGTGCTGGGGGTGGGGTGCTGGGGTGGGGTGGGGTTGCTGGGGAGTTGGGTTGCTGGGGTGGGGTGCTGGGGTGGGTTGCTGGGGGTGGGGTGCTGGGGTTGGGTTGGGTTGCTGGGGTGGAGTGCTGGGGTTGGGTTGGGGTTGGTTGCTGGGGTGGGTTGGGGTTGGGGTTGGGGTTGAGTTGCTGGGGTTGGGGTGGGGTGCTGGGGTGGGGATGGGTGCTGGGGTGGGGTGGGGTGCTAGGGGTTGGGGTGGGTGCTGGGGGTTGGGGTGCTGGGGTGGGGTGCTGGGGTGGGGGGTGGGGTGGGTGGTGGTCTGGGGTGGGGTGGTAGTGCTGGGGTGGTGGTGCTAGGTAGGGTGGGGAGGTGGGGGTGCTAGGGTGGGGTGGGGTGCTGGGAGGGTGGGGTGCTGGGGGGAGTGAGGGTGCTGGGGTTGGGGTGGGGTTGCTGGGGTGGGGTTGCTGGGGTGGGGTGCTGGGGTGGGTGGGGTGCTGGGGTGGGTTGCTGGGGTGGGGTTGCTGGGGTTGGGGTTGCTGGGGTTGGGGTTGCTGGGGATGGGGTGGGTTGCTGGGGTGGAGTGCTGGGGTTGGGGTGGGGTTGAGTTGCTGGGGTTGGGGTTGGGGTTGCTGGGTTGGGGTGGGGTGCTAGGTTGGGGTTGGGGTGTGGGGTGGGGTGGGGTGCTGGGGTGGGGTGGAGTGCTGGGGGGGTGGGGTGCTGGGGGTGGGGTGCTGGGGGTGGGTGCTGGGGGTGGGGTGCTGGGGTGGGGTGGGGTGCTGGGGTGGGGTGGGATTGCAGGGTGCTGGGTGAGGATTGGTTGCTGGGGTTGGGATTGGGTGCTGGGGAGTTGCAGTGCTGAGATGGGGTGGGTGCTGGGGTTGGGGTTGCTGGGGTGGGGTTGCTGGGGTGGTTGGGGTGCTGGGGTGAGTGCTAGGGTGGGGTGGGGTGCTGGGGTGGGGAGGTGAGGTGCTGGGGGTGGGGGTGCTAGGGGTGGGGTGGGTGCTGGGTGGGGTGGGGTGCCTGGGGGTGGGGTTGCTAGGGGTGGGGTGGGGTGCTGGGGGTGGGGTGCTAGGGTGTGGGGGTGCTGGGAGGGTGGGGTGCTGGGGGTTGGGGTCAGGACTGGGGTGGGGTGGGTTGCTGGGTTGGTGCTGGGGTCAGAGTGCTGGGTTGGGGTTGAGTTGCTGGGGTTGGTTGGGGTTGGTGGCGGTTGGGGTTGGGTTGCTGGGTTGGGTTGTGGTTGGGTTGGGTTCAGGTTGGGGTTGGGGTTGCTGGGTTGGGGTTGGGGTGCTGGGGTTGGGGTTGGGGATTGCTGGGTTGGGGTTGGGGTGCTATGGGGTGGAGTGTGGGTTCAATCCTATCTTTCTATCTCATCTATATTATCTATCTTTCTGCTCGTCTGTATGTCTGTCTGTCTGTCACAGCATGTCTGTCTGTCTGTCTGTCTGTCTGTCTGTCCTATCTAATCATAATGTGGTATGTATGTATGTATGTATGTATGTATCAATCTGTCTATCAATCTATATATCTATACATTAAGCATGCTAATACTGTGTCTAAGATGTGCACACGTTTACATGATGATGATCTCTATAAGAAGCATATACATTGAAATCATATTCATAAGGCTTATATCTAATACATACATACATTCATACATACATACATACATACATACATACATACATAAATACATATAGACTATACATGAACAGTAATGGTTTACGGATGAGAACTAACTTGACGTACTGTATACAATTCTATGTGAGATGATCTTATAAATTTCATACATGAGGATCTGTAGTGAAAAATGTTATTCAGTCTAATTTGTGTATTTTTTCTGTTAGAAGAAATCATAAGGTAAAGATTTTTTGGATTGGAGGAAGAGTAATATAGTGTGAGGTGAAGAATGTTGATAGGGCTGAGGGCGTTGGTGTTGGTGGTGAGGTGGTGTTGGGGTGGTGGTGGTGGTAGTGATGGTGGTGGTGGTGGTGGGTTGGTGGTGGTGGTGGTGGTGGTGGTGATGGTGGTGGTGGTGATGAAGGGGTGGTGAGTGGTGGTGGTGAGGTGGTGGTGGTGATGGGGTGGTGAGGTGGTGGTGGTGAGGTGGGTGAGATGGTGGTGGTGGTGGTGATGAGATATAGTGAGTGATGTGGTGTGGTGGTAAGTGGTGGTGGTGATGTGGGTGGTTGTTGTGGTGGTGGTGGTAGTGGTGGTGGTGAGGTCGTGGTGGTGTGGTGTTGTGGTGGTGGTGGAGTGGTGGTGGTGGTGGTGGTGGTGGGTGGTGGTGGGGTTGGTGGTGGTGGTGGTGGGTTGGTGGTGGTGTGGTTGGTTGGTTGGTGGGAGTTGGTGGGGTGGTGGTTGGTTGAGGTGGTGGGATGTGGGGTGGGTGGTGGTGATGGGATGGTGGTGGTGATGGTGTGGTGGTAGGGTGGTGGTGGTGATGTGGTGGTGGTGTTGTGAGGTGGTGGTGGAGGTGGTGGTGGTGGTGGTGAGGAGTGGTGGTGGTTGTTGGTGTTGTGGTGGTGAGGTGGGTGGTGGTGGTGGTGGGTGGAGTGTGGTGTGGTGAGATGGTGGGGTGGTGGGTGGTGGAGTTGGTGAGGTGGTGGTGGGGTGGTGAGATGGTGGTGGTGGGGTGGTGAGATAGTGGTAGTGATGGTTGGTGGGGTGGTTGGTTGGTGTGGTTGTGGTTGGTGGTTGGGGTGGTGGTGGTGGTGGTGGGGTGGTGGTGTGGTGGTGAGGAGGTGGTGGTGAGGTGGTGAGGTGGTTGGTGGTGGTGGTGATGAGATATTGGTAGTGATGGTGTGGTTGGTGAGGTGGTGAGGTGGTGGTGTGTGTGGTGTTGTGGTGGTGGTGGAGTGGTGGTGATGGTGGTGGGGTGGTGGTGTGGTGTGGTTGGTGAGGGGTGATAGGCGTAAATATCAAAATAGTCGTTATTATAAAACATAGTCACCACTGGAATGTCTCTTAACATCGCAACCACCGGGAAAAAAAATGTGATATGTTATCACTTTCATCACTTGGTCAATTCTGTCACGATATCTAACAAACTTTATCACGTGTACCGCATCGCCTGCTGATCAAACCTACAAAGTTCAGTACAAGTTTGCAAACCCCGCTCTTGAGTTATATTGAAGGGGAAGGGCACAAAAACAGACAGACCAGCAAATATCCTGACACCAGAGTTACAAGAGAGGTAATAAGATGTGGATTAGGAGGAGTTACATCACAAAGACAAAAGATTTCTGTATCGAAATGTGGCTGAGAGAGAATATGAACGGTGTTGTTGTTGACGACCAATAAATCATCAAAGACATTGTACCAGAACACTGAAGGTCAACATCCCCTCTTTCTTCTCCCTCCTCCCTTCCACCCTTCTTCTCTCCCCAGACCCCAACCACCCTTTCCGACCCCTTCACCTCTATTCTCTCCCTTTGTCATTCCTCTTCCATCCCTCTCCCCGACGCCTGCTTTTCGCACTCCCTTCCACCTCTCCGTTCCACTCCTCTTCTATCCCTCTCTCCGACCCTTCCACCTCTCCCCTTCCATCCCTCTCTCCACCTTCCATCCCTCTCTCCAACAATCTCCACGGGTTTACCACGACAATCAACCACTGCATAAAAATTAATGTTGTCTTTTACACACTTGAAAGAACTTCATCACACAATTTCTGAGACTAACAACCACCCTCCACCCTCGCCTCACCCCTCCGCCCCCTCCACCCTCACTCCCCTCCACTCCCTCCTTCACCCACCTCAAACCCATCCACCCATGACCCTTCCACCCCCTCCCTTTACCATTTTCCCTCCTCCACCACACATCCATCACCCATTCCACCTCCCCTCTACCCACAACATCACCCTCTCCACCAAACTTCAATCCCCTCTTTACTCCTTCCCTCCACCCACTCCCCTTCCCCTCCTCTTTTTCTAAACCAGAAGGATTTTTTTTTCCTTCTTCTTCTTCTCAGGATGAACAAGAACCTCCATCTCTTTGTAGCAGTACACGATGGAAGGAGTCAATATTGGACCAAGGTAAACACTCGACTCGATAAACTTAAGCAAAGATCCTCAATTTGCTCTCAGGCGTTTGTGTACGGTGTGCAGACCTGCATTGATTCTTTAAATCAATAATTAAACCTTTGGGTGTTGGGGGAGGGGGAAGAGGAAGGAGGGGGGCTTTGATTACCTCTGCTTTACTTAGAGTGAAGGTAAGAAGGAGTTGTTTTGGTTTGATGCGTTTTTTGTGCATTTTTTCCTCTTCAGATCCTGATTCTAATTTGTGTAATGTGTGTGTGTGTGTGTGTTGTGTGTATGTGTTTATTGTGTGTGTATGTGTGCGTGTTTGTATGTGTGTGTGTGTTGTGTATGGGCAGCATGCTAGCCTTAGCGGGCTGGGTTCGATCCCCGGGCAGTGTAAAACTATGGGCCAGTTTCTTCACGCCATTTGCCTGTCTTCCCAGCAGTAATTGGGAACCTGGATGTTAATCGATTTGCGGATCGTGTTCGAGGGTAATGGTTAGCCAGTGCAGTTGGCGAGTTGTCCGGTCTTCTTGGACTATTCCTTGACACTGGGTCACGCAGCTCGTTAACTCGGGGTGTGGTTGTTGTGTTGGCGACAGCTTCTACACCTTAAACAAATTCAAGCCCAAGTGACCCTAGGGCCGACCATCCTTGTTACACGAGGGGCAACCATTATTAAGTAAGTGAATCACCAGTTACACTTCTCAAAGTCCATGAGAAAAATACTGCAAATAACCTCCCATGTCTCCCTATAAACAAAACTATCATACATTTTATCTTAATTAGTGTGTTGTTAAATCCTCCCCCTCACTAAAGTATTACTGTCACAGGATTAAATGTGAACTTTTCAATGTGTTTACAAATATCATATACAACTTAGTTTCAGGGGCGTAGAGAGATAGGTATTATTGGTGGGTTAATTTGCATAAACAATATACAGTATATCGTTTTTATGGGCTGCGTCGTTAGCTCTATGATAACAGTCTTGATTTATGTACTGGTTCACTGACTCATTTATTAACCCACTGACTGACTCACTCATTTATTCACTGATTATTTAACTGACTTGCCCGCTGACTCACTCACTTATTCATTTACTCGCTTATTAACCAAACACTTGCTTCAAACACTCACCATCAACCAGACACTTAAACACCCACCATCAACCAGACACTTGCTTCAAACACCCACCATCAACCAGACACTTCAAAAACCCACCATCAACCGAACTTGCTTCAAACACCCACCATCAACAGACACTTGCTTCAAACACCCACCATCAACCAGACACTTGCTTCAAAAACCCACCATCAACCAGAAACTTGCTTCAAACACCACCATTAACCGAACACTTGCTTCAACACCCACCATCAACCAGACACTGCTTCAGCACCCACCATCAACCGGACACTTGCTTCCAAACACCCACCATCAACCAGACACTTGCTTCAACACCACCATCAACCAAACACTTGCTTCAAACACTCACCATCAACCAAACACTTGCTTCAAACACCCACCATCAACCAGACACTTGCTTCAAACACCCACCAACAACCAGACACTTGCTTCGAACACCCACCATCAACCTGACACTTGCTTCAAACACCCACCATCAACCAGCACTTGCTTCAAACACCCACCATCAACCAGACACTTGCTTCAAACACCCACCATCAACCAAACACTTGCTTCAAACCACCATCAACAGACACTTGCTTCAAACACCCATCAACCAGACACTTGCTTCAAACACCCACTATCAACAAGACACTTGCTTCAAACTGCCACCATCAAGCAAACACTTGCTTCAAACACCCATCAACCAGACACTTACTTTAAACACCATCAACAAGACACTTGCTTCAAACACCCACCATCAACAAGACACTTGCTTCAAACACCCACCATCAACCAAACACTTGCTTCAAACACCCACCATCAACCAAACACTTGCTTCAAACACCCACCATCAACCAGACACTTGCTTCAAACACCCACCATCAACCAAACACTTGCCTCAAACACCCACCATCAACCAAACACTTGCTTCAAACACCCACCATAAAGACGAGACACTCATCTAGTCGGAACATCCTTGGCTGGTGCAGACACGTCATTGAATTAAAGTCAAAGAGTAAGAGAGAGAGAGAGAGAGAGAGAGAGAGAGAGATAATAATAGGAGAGAATGAGAGAGTAAAGGTGACAAAATAGAGATAACGAGAGAGAGAGAGAGAGAGGATCGTTAAGAAACTTCTCCATCAGTGAGTTCGGGAAAATATTAATACTAACAAATTCTATTACCTGTATCCTTCACAACTCTACTATTAAACGATGAATCAAACAGCTCTTGTAACCACTGACAACACGATTATTTGTTAACATCCTCTTGTGCTCTCCCTTAACCCTTCGTCATCACCTACCTGTCATTAACACACTCTACCTGGCCTGAGCTACACCTTGATGACGCTTTAATTGTGGTGGTAAATCGAACTTATTTGAATCTAGGGAATATTAAGAGGATTTAAGATTGATAACATTGATGAAACTCGGAGATAATTTTAGTAGATTGAGTATTGATTCTGAGGAGTAGCAGGTTAGGTTAGGTTAGGTCAGGTCAGGTTAGGTTAGGTTAGGTCAGGTTAGGTTTTGGTTAGGTTAGGTTAGGTTAGGTTAGGTTAGGTCAGGTTAGGTTAAGTTAGGTTAGGTTCAGATAAGAGAAGAGTTTATATTCATCTAACAAGTATTTATGCGCCATACAGTTAGGGTTGGTGGCTACAGGAGGCTCTGGCAACACAATATCCTCCCCAGAAGTCTCCATCACTCTCAGTTCGCCCATCAGTGCGCCAGATCCTCGCTACAATGTCTCTCTTGATACTGTAAAGACCAAATCAATTTGTTTGGAATTCTAATCCATTTCCTGACTATCTTGTCTTCACAGCCTCCGTGAGTGGATAGCTTGAACATTATGATCAGGTGGACATCCATCAGAGGAGTGACAGTTGCTGGTCATCCATCAGAATAAGAGCGATTGGTCAGTCATCAGATTGACAGCAATGTGATAGTAGGTGTTCGGCCATCCGCGAGAGTGGTCCGTCGTCCCATTAGCCTGACAGCAGCTGGGTGCCCATCAGAATAACTGTTACGGGCGTGGTCCATCAGACGAACAACAGCTGGCCGTCGTCCAATCAGAGTAGCAACATTCTCAAACTCACAAACTCAGCTCAATATCGAGAAGACGAAGCGCCAATGACAAGTTTCAAGTTTCCTACAAAAAAAAAGAGGCGAAAACGCCGTCTGCGCCACATCTGGCAGGACTCCAACTTCCTCCTACCCCGTATTACGCAAACGACCGCCAGAATGTCTCTCTCAGGCGAGGTTTGGTGGCGAGTTGCGAGATCAGACGCCACTTAACACCAGGGAAAAATTCCCTCTGGAGAGTGGCGAGGCTATGGAACAACTCCTTCAGTGTAGCAATAAACGGAAGCCAGAATTGAAACGCTTACCTCACCAGATGGAGTCAACAGCTGATGGTTTGGGCCACATCAACAAAAAACTCCATTAATAGCAGCCAAAGTTATAATGATACATATAACAGTAAACGTCCATCAAAATACCACATGCGGATTTATCTTGTGAACGACTATTTCATAACCAGTCACGGCGCGCTAAGTCATACGCTATTTGCATTTTGATAGGACATAATTCGTCATGGGAGTTGACGTTTTAATTTTTCATACTGAATTAAAACTAGAGCTTCACGTATACCGAGAGAGAGAGAGAGAGAGAGAGAGAGAGAGAGAGAGAGAGAGAGAGAGAGAGAGAGAGAGAGAGAGAGAGAGAGAGAGAGAGAGAGAGAGAGAGAGAGAGAGAGAGATTCGCAACATTAAACTGGTTCTAGCCCAAGTTTGATAGTGATCCACCGTAAAATACTAACTACTAATTACACTCTCAGTCTTAATGGTTTGCAAACAGGAGGGAAAAATTTAAATAAAAAAAACAAAAACAAATGTCAATTGTGTTTATATTTAAAAGTACTGTACTCGACAAAAGTCTCCCACCCTTGTATGCAAATTGTAAACACATTATAAAGAGGCTTCAGTGGGTTTAATTTGGAGAACTTTAGAGAGTTTTCTACTTTTTTCACATAAATATTAACGTATAATACCTCACCCCTCCCTTGCATCACCTCACTTCCCTCCCCACTGAATATTAATATAAACACAAACCTCTCTCTCTCTCTCTCTCTCTCTCTACACTCATCCTCTCTCCTTTCCGTCTATCTTTACCTCTTATACGTGTCTCAAATATATCTCAACATCTCTTACGTCTTCAGTACCATCGTAAAGACTAACAAACCGTCCTCTCCCCATCCTTCCCCTCCCCTTACTATCCTCATCTCCCCTCCAGCCCTCTCATCACCCCCCACTTTCTCTTGTTACTGACACACATTGCCTCCGTGGTGCATATCGTTCATGGTTGCCGACTGTGTTTATTTCTACACAGACACAAGCTAAACAGATCGTGCAAAAAGACATTCACTATAAGAGCTGTGAGTAAGGGAGAACATCGCTCACTTTTAAAACTTCTTCGTTATGGATTTTACAGGAGAAATTATTAAGTGTTATTGAAGGTAATTTTTAAGAAGTGGCAAGTTTAGAATTTCTTTTGTATGTGCAGGAAATTGAGTATTAAGGTAAAATAAGGCGAAGTAACAGGCAGAAGCAACACGTAAGTATCCATAAAGTAAGCCGAGAGAGGAGGAGAATGCGTAAAGTTGGTACGAAGTCAGGTTACAGGGTCGTAAGGGAGGAGAGAGAGAGAGTGAGAGAGAGAAAGGGTACAGAGAGACAGAGTGAGAAAAAAGAATGTTAGCAGGTGGGAAAGTTGAGTTGTGAATAATAATAATAATAAACTTTATAGCCTAACGCGGAGTTGCGATATTACTCGTCTATTAAGAAGTGAACATGAGAAAGACAAAACACATAGAATGCTGAAGTCTCCCCTCTGACCGACCCTTTAAGAAGGAGAATGGACCCTTCTTAATTTTTACTAAGAGGAAACGGGAAAATGACGCCACTCTCATATACACAGACTCACTACACATTTTGCAAGGAAGAATTTGCTGCCGAGGTGATAAATCTGCTGCTCTGAGCTGCAAATGGGGTGACCTCCCTGTGAATTCGTGGAGAGAGAGGAGGTACCATATATTATTACAATGTCACATATATTATGGGGGTCACGTCATGTAAGGCAGGGGAACGAGAGGATAGTTTTGTTATAATAGTAAAACAGCGACGTCTCCAGAGTCTCTCTCTCTCTCTCTCTCTCTCTCTCTCTCTCTCTCTCTCTCTCTCTCTCTGTCTCTCTCTCTCTCTCTCTCTCTCTCTCTCTCTCTCTCTCTCTCTCTCTCTCTCTCTCTCTCCACATAACATCGATAAATTTTCTTGAGTCAGCAGAAAACTACGACAGACCCACTGACTGACAGCTCTAATGGTCTTTTTCCCAACTCTCCCGGTGTGGCGTATAGTGCCAGCATGAGCCACGCCTTCTATGAGCCATTGTGTGCTTTCATCCATACTTTCTGTCAGAGCCATTATGTGACGTCATTCAGGATGATGTGGTCCATTGTCTGACGTCATCCTTGTCTAACAGTCACCACACATGTCTAACGCAGTCACCACCCATGTCTAACACAGTCACCACCCATGTCTAGCACACAGTCACACCATGTCTAACACAGTCACCACCACATGTCTAACACAGTCACCACACATGTCTAACAGTCACCACCATAATCTAACACAGTGAGTCACCACCATGTCTAACACAGTCACCACACATGTCTAACACAGTCACCACATGTCTAACACAGTCACCACCCTTGTCTAACACAGTCACCACCCATGTCTGCCCACAGTCACCACCCATGTCTAACACAGTCACCACCCATGTCTATAACACAGTCACCACCATGTGTCTAGCAGTCACCACCCATGTCTTACAGTCACCACCCATGTCTAACACAGTCACCACCCATGTCTAACACAGTCACCACCCATGTCTAACACAGTCACCACCCATGTCTAACACAGTCACCACCCATGTCTAACACAGTCACCACCCATGTCTAACACAGTCACCACCCATGTCTAACAGTCACCACCCATGTCTAACACAATCACCACCCATGTCTAACACAGTCACCACCCATGTCTAACACAGTCACCACCACTGTCTAACAGTCACCACCACATATCTACTGATCATCACCCATGTCTAACACAGTCATCACCCATATACCACAGTCACCACCATGTCTAACACAATCACCACCATGTCTACCCCAGTCACCACCTATAACCACAACAGTCACCACCCATGTCTAACACAGTCACCACCATGTCTAACACAGTCACCACCCATATCTAACACAGTCACCACCCATATCTACTTTTAATCACCACCCATGTCTAACAGTCACCACCACATGTCTAACACAATCACCACCCATGTCTAACACAGTCACCACCCATGTCTAACACGAGAGACACATGTACCCAACTCGTCTACTTTTCAATTACTCAAAACAATGTCATGTACTCAAGTGTCAGCTGCTAAGGGCATCTCTCTCTCTCTCTCTCTCTCTCTCTCTCTCTCTCTCTCTCTCTCTCTCTCTTGTTTAGTGGACAGAGATGGATAGGAATGATTGCGTGGCTGGAAATGGATAGACAAATACTTAGTAGCCAGGAATGGATAGAAAAGACAGGGTGGATAGGGATGGATAACTGCAGAAAAGATCCGTAAAGTTGATTCCTTTAATATTAAGTAATTCAACTGTGAGGACGATCATTTATTGAATATAATTTCCTTAAAGAGTTCGTTATTGTTATCGATAAGAGTAATGGGGCGGTGGTTTGGTGTTCTGATGGGGAATATTAGATAAGGGTGTGTGAGTGTGAGTGTGTGTGTGCGTGAGTGAGTGTGTGTGTGAGTGAGTGTGTGTGTGAGTGTGTAGGGTAGTGAGTGCCCGCGCGCGTGTAAGTACAGTGTAGTGAGTGCCCGCGAGCGTGTAAGTATAGTGAGTGCCCGCGCGCGTGTGAGTATAGTGTAGTGAGTGCCCGCGCGCGTGTAAGTACAGTATAGTGAGTGCCCGCGCGCGTGTATGTATGTATAGTGTAGTGAGTGCCCGCGCGCGTGTATGGGTGTGTACATTTTCTCGTTAACTAATTATACATTGCGTTAATTAACATGTCGTGTGTAAAAACAGAGATAAACATAGTGACGGGATTATACCTGTGTGTGTCAATTAATCTACATATATATTAACATCAAATGTGAATTCTGTTGGTGTGTGTTTTTTATGCCGTTTTATGACCCTAGAGTAAATAAATGGTTTTGATTAATAAAAGGAATGGTTTTTTTAGTAGTGGTTAATGGTAATGTCTGTTTTAGAATTACTATCTACTATTACTACTAATGTTAAAACAATAATAACGGTAATAACGGCAATAATAATAATAATAATAATAATAATAATAATAATAATAATAATAATAATAATAATAATAATAATAATAATAATAATAATAATTCCTGTTTTCTGGGTCACTGATTCGAACACGGGGCATTCCCTTTCCACTGAACTATGGATACCTATCCTAACCTAACCTAACCTTACCTAACCTAACTTTACAGCTGAGGAAATGAAGGCTGTCGAGTTCTGTGCCGCCTCACGCTGCATCCACACATATCCTTAATGGTCCGCCGAGCATATGAGACTCACAGTGGAGGAGAAGACGAGGTGAAGAATAAGAGTTGAAGGGAAGAGGGGGAGGAGAGAGAGGGAGGAGAAGATTGAAAGGCAGGAGAAGAGAGGAGAAAAAAAAGAAAAAATCGAAGGAAAAGGAGAGAGAGAGAGAGAGAGAGAGAGAGAGAGAGAGAGAGAGAGAGAGAGAGAGAGAGAGAGAGAGAGAGAGAGAGAGAGAGAGAGAGAGAGAGAGAGAGGGGGGGGGTTAGAGGTGGAAAGACAATGAAGAAAATAAACAAAAAGACGGTGAAGCATAAAGGGTAGACAAAGGAAAGATGAGAAAAGAGAAAAAAACAAAGAAGAAAAAGAGAGAGAGAGAAAGAGAGAAAATGAAAGCAAGAGACAAAGAACAAAAACAGGAAGACATTAAAAAAGAGAACGGAGATGGAAGTTCAGGAAGAAGGGAGAGAGAAGGAAGACATTAGAGAAAACGGAGATTAAATAATACCATAATTAAGGGGAAACTATACAAGGGGTTTGGAAGAGAAGGAGAAAGGTCGCAACACAGGTAACTACAGGTATTAACTCGGCTGCTCTCGTGTAAGTGGCTTCCCTTTGAGGAATATCCTCCCTTAATACGCTCACCTACTTGATTACCTTCTCCCTTCACCATTAGGGAGTTTTGCACCTGTTGTGTGGACGTTTACGAGGGATTCAGAGGCATTTGGGGTCCAGTGTGTGTGTGTGTGTGTGTGTGTGTGTGTGTGTGTGTGTGTGTGGAGCGGAAGGGATAAGAAGAAGGGAGCGGGGAGGGAAGGTGAATGAGGGAGTGTGTAGATAAAGCGAGTGAGAGAGAGGTGGAGAAGTGAATGATAGAGTGCGTGGATAAGAGAGAGAGAGAGGGTGTGTTGTGTTAAGACTTGTTACAGTGGAAGAGAGGGAGGGGCGTAGTGTGGATGAGGGTGGAGTGAGGAAGTGTGTGGAGGCGAGGAAGGGCAGAGGATGAAACAAGACGGATACTGTACTACATAATAAGAATATCAAAATATTATACAAAAAAAAACATAAAATACAGGCAAAAGAATCCTCACATTTCATCCTTTTCCCACAAATGACAAAACCAGAGACAAAAAACCTGTTTGTAAATATGAAAACTAAACAAACAAAAAGAAAACAAATTCGCAGAGGTAAACAGCTGGCGGCAGACAAACTCAGCCAGTGAACGCGGTAGACAAAGACAATATTTTTAACTGGCTAAAAGTTTAAACTCGCCCCCCCACATAAATCTCAATTAAATACCAAAATATGAAATTTACTTCTCATTTGCGATAAAATTTACCTACATGTTGAAATTTATTGCCGGAACGTGCAGTGTTTTATCTGACACTGGTGGGTGCAGGTGTGCTGTGTTTATAGTGCTTATCATCTGTCCTGGGAATAAATTTACCATTTGAATCGGAGACACACACACACACACACCCCCCTCCCTCTCTCTACCTATCTATCTACAGGTATATCTCCTCTCTATCTCTCTCGTGTTTATTTCCGGTAATCGACCAACTTAACCTTCAACACCAAGACGGAGAGAGAGAGAGAGAGAGAGAGAGAGAGAGAGAGAGAGAGAGAGAGAGCGTTCCTTTACCCTGCATACGGATTCTTGTCGATTTATAAGTTTATTTCCGTATAAAAAACGTACCTACTTGGGATTCATTTTCATTGCATTTTCGTTGGCACCATTTCAGCGTTATCTTTGTGTCGTAGCTAAAGCGGCGTGGTGAGTGGCTGGTGGGGGTGTGATGTTTCTTTGTTGCATCACCACCATTGAGGGAGATAACAGTGCTTGTGAACGATGAAGGAGGGACATAATGTTGCTTGTGGATGACAGCGAGAGATTAATGCCTGCTTGTGAATACTGAAGGAGAATTTAATGTTGCTTGTAGACAGATAATGCGTTGTATTTAAGAGGGAGATTAATGCTAAAGCTTTGTGGGCTGCGGAAGAGAATAATGTTGCTGCGTCAGTAAAGAGGGAGATTACGTTGCTTGTGGGTCATAGAAGAGGAGATTAATGCTGCTTGTAATGCGAAGAGGAGATTAATGTTGTTTATGTGGATCATGGAAGAGGAGATTAATGCTTGCTTTGTGTGGGCCGTGGAAGAGGGAGATTAATGTTGCTTTGTACGCGGAAGAGGGAGATTAATGTTGCTTGTGGGTCATGGAAGAGGGAGATTAATGTTGCTTTCATGAATACTAAAGGATCAATATCTGGTTCCTGTCTGATAGCCTAGGTGTTCGATGTGTGTGTGTGTGTGTGTGTGTGTGTGTGTGTGTGTGTGTGTGTGTGTATGTGTGTGTGTGTGTGTATGTGTGTGTGTGTGTGTGTGTGTGTACAATGTTCTACCCATTTTCTTTTAGTAACTTATTTTTATAAATCTAATTATTAATAAACTAGTGATAAGGAAGCATTTTGTAAGTGAATGTTTTTTTTTTTTATTATCTCACAATTTGTCACTTGAAAGACCATGAAACTCCTTTTTATATTTTTATTATTTATCTTTTTCTTTATTCTCCCACACACACACACACACCACGCACGCACACATCACACACACACACACACACGCACACACGCACGCACTGAACACTATTAATATTTTTCTGGGTTGCTCTACACTATAGTTATAAGTGATGCTTGAGTCCCGTCACACCTGAAGCCCTGAGTCCTTCATCACCACTACACCTGATCTCACTATAGTGCTAAGTCTGCCTCTACCCCTCCCCTCCCTCTCTGTACCTTCCCCTCTCCCTCCATCTACTCCCGTCCCTTCCTGTACACTACTCTCTCCCCTTCCCTTCTTCACTCCCCGTCCCTCCCTCCCTACTTCTCTCTACTCCCTCCCCACCCCCTTCTCTCATTCACACTCTTACACAACAAGAACCATTTACATAAACATTCTTAAACGTCAACACCAGTCCCATTTCCCCTCAATATATTTTCAGTATTACAAATTTTAAGAACTATTTGTATGGCAACATTCTCAAGCTCTTGCCTCTGGGTGTGACGTCAGCAGAGATCTTCGACGGTCACCCACACTGTGACACCAACGACCCAGGAAATGTTACAGTTTAGCAATAATAAAGAATTTAGTTTTGTATAGAGCCTTGACATATTCTCTTCCTCACAGCCTTGACATATTTTCCTCTTCACAGCCTTGACATATTCTCCTCTTCACAGCCTTGACATACTCTCCTCCTCAGAGCCTTGACATACTCTCCTCCTCACAGCCCTGACATATTCTCCTCCTCACAGCCTTGACATACTCTCCTCTTCACAGCCTTGACATACTCTCCTCTTCACAGCCTTGACATACTCTCCTCCTCACAGCTCAAAGGTAACTAACCAACACAACACCTGCCCGGCCCAGACACACACAGGAATTGCCAAGACGTCATAAATTCGAAACTTATGTGTAAAATAAATGAATTAGCAATCACGATTCATCAACAGAATAAATATAGCTGCTCTTAATTTCAATTATCTTCAGAAATTGGCGTTGAAAACTATTAATATGATTTATTTGTATATGACGTTACGCCTGATGTTACCCTCACCCTGTGTTTACTTATTAAATTTGGAAAAGTGGAGGAGTGTGTTTTATATATTATCTAATATATATATGTTTGGGGGGTGGATGGGTTATTAATATGAGAAATGAAACTTATGTGTATTCAGGTGACGTTGTTAATTAAACACACACAGACACAAGGGTCGGTCAGCCTTAAGAGCAGTATATCTTTAGTGGGAGTCATTGTATGTGCGTATGTGTACAGTATATGTGTGTTTACTTTTTTCCTAATTTGCCTCGTAGGGAATTCATCACTGGATACACCAACAACAACTATGACACCTGAGTGATGAACAACACCTATCTACTGACAGCTAATATACTATACCCGGCCAGGGCTCCCACACCTCACTATCAATCTACACAGTCGACCAGCAGCTGAACTGGGTGAGGATGGCCACACAACTACACAACCTGTCCTCAAAATTCGACTTATGGGTCACGTGTCCTTACTGAGATAGTCCAATACCCGTAGATTTCTTTGTCATTAATGAAGAAGTTAGTGAGGTTGATTGGATGTTAAATACTTATGGTTTTACTGTATAGGGAGTGTTATATGCGTCAATACAACTACAGCATCAAAGTGAGAGTTAGACCAGCTGTCACGGCAGTCAGACCAGTAACTATTTTTTTCCAAGTTTGTACTGGATATTTTTTTCTTTAAACTTTAATGTGTTAACTTTTTTCTATTCGTCTATTTATTATTTTGTTACGATAATTACCTCACAAAACTTATAATTATTTGGTTCTTTAGCTGCGCCAATCTACATCAGGCATTCACTCACTCATTAACTTACTCATTCAATCACTCACTCGTGCACTCACTCTTTAAAACTCACACACTCACTGACGGAGAAAATATACTCCTCTGATTATACTATCTCAACCTAATAATTATAGCTGTGCCGCAGCCCTATGCATCACTGTCTCTCGCTTACACAGATAAATGTATTCCTATTAAAAAAATTACAATTTAATCAGTATTTTTACAACCACTATGATTCTTTACAGCGACCTGTACTAAAAAAAACATGTACCTGAATTTTTTGTTTTGGAATTTTTACAATTTTTATACAATTTTTCATTTTACTCTTTGAAATATATTTTTAAAAGTTAAATTTTTTAATACTTATTGATTTTGTTTTATAAATGAGTAGAATATCGTGTGTGTGTGTGTGTGTGTGTGTGTGTGTGTGTGTGTGTGTGTGTGTGTGTCAATTTGTCCATTTTGTTTTATGTTAAATATCTTTATCTCTTAAAATATATATAATATTAAAACTGTCAATATATGAATAATTTAACCCATTTAATAATGTTTCTTACGTTGCAGGAGTAACAGACAACGGCAGCCAGAGCAGATGCATGGTCGCTGAGGGTGGAGGGTGTGGTGGAGGGTGTGGGCGGCGTGCGTGGGCGTGTGGGCGGCGGCTGGTGCTAGGTATGGCGGTCAACGTCCTCATGCCACTCCTCATCCCACTGGGAGAACAGATCACCAACGGTAACTCCCTCAATGTGTTCTGTAATGATGAGTTGTTGATATGATTCATGTTTTATGGTCCACATACATGATAGTTATTTTTTATACACATACATATACATACACACACATACACACAAATACATACACACACATACGCACACACATATACACACACACATACATTAACGTACACACAAATTACTCATAAACACACATATAGTGATTCCATGGAGAAGTGAGAGAAGGTAGATCTCCCTGTGAGAGTGAGAGAAGGTAGAGATCTCCCTATAAGAGTGAGAGAAGGTAGAGATCTCCCTGTGAGAGTGAGAGAAGGCGAAGATCTCCCTGTGAGAGTGAGAGAAGAGAGAGTGAGAGAAGGTAGAGATCTCCTGTGTGAGAGGAGAGAGAAGGTAGAGATCTCCTGAGTGAGAGAAGGTAGAGATCTCCCTGAGGAGAAGGTGAGATCTCCTGTGAGAGTGGAGAAAGGTAGAGATCTCCTGTGAGAGTGAGAGAAGGTGAGAGATCTCCTGTGAGAGGTGAGGAGAGAGGTGAGAGAGATCTCCCTGTGGAGAGTGAGAGAGGTGAGACGCTCCCCAGAGGTGAGAGAGAGGTGAGATCTCCCTGTGAGAGTGAGAGAGGTAGAGATCTAGGTGAGGTAGAGAGTGAGGTGAGAGGGGAGATCTCTCCTGAGGAGAAGGTAGAGATCTGAGTGAGAGAGGTGAGATCTCCTGTGAGGTGAGGAGAGGTGAGATCTCTGTGGGAGAGTGGAGAAAGGTGAGAGACTCCCCTGTGAGAGTGAGAGTTGAGAGATCTCCCTGTGAGTGAGAGAAGGTAGAGATCTCCTGTGAGGTGAGAGAAGGTAGAGATCTCCTGTGAGGTGAGAGAGGTGAGATCTCCTGTGAGAGTGAGAGAAGGTAGAGATCTCCTGTGAGGTGAGAGAAGAGTAGAGATCTCCTGTGAGGTGGGAGAGGTGAGAGAGGTGAGAGTGAGATCTCCTGTGAGAGTGAGAGAGAGGTAGAGATCTCCCCAGAGAGTGAGAGAAGGAGAGATCTCCCTGTGAGAGTGAGAGAAGGTAGAGATCTCCCCTGGAGAGTGAGAGAAGGTTGGAGATCTCCCGTGAGAGTGGAGAAGGTAGAGATCTCCTGTGAGAGGTGAGATCTCCTGTGAAGTGAGAGAAGGTTGAGATCTCCTGTAGTGTGAGAGAGAGAGAGAAGGTAGAGATCTCCTGTGAGAGTGAGAGAGATCTGAGTGAGAGGTAGAGATCTCTCCTGTGTGAGAGAAGAGAGAGTGAGAGAGAAGATCTCCTGTGAGGTGAGATCTCCCTGTGAGGTAGAGATCTCCTGTGTGAGAGAAGAGAGGTAGAGATCTCCTGCAAGAGGTGAGATCTCCTAGGTAGAGATCTCCTGTGAGAGAGGTAGAGATCTCCCCTGGCGGATCTCCCTAGAGATCTCCCTGAGAAAGGTGAGAGATCTCCTGCAAGAGTGAGAGAAGGTGAGAGGGCGAAGATCTCCCTGTAAGAGTGAGAGGTAGAGAGGTGAGAGAAGGAGGGGAGGTGTGGCTTGGCCCCTTAAGATAAGAGTAAGGTAAAGGTTCAGTGATAGTTGGGCCACCTGCTGTGATTGTATCGCCGCCTTGCTGTGTTCATCTCCCTCTCTGCTCTGTTGTTTTCTCCTATCTTGTTCTTTTATTTGCTTTGTTGTGGTATTATTCACATTAGGTCAAGTTAAATTAGGTTAGATCTGGTAATGTAATGTTAGGTTCGGTTAGGTTTGGCAATATAAAGTAAGACATTAGGTTAAATTAGGTTAGGTTTGGCAATGTAAAGTTATGTTAGTTTAGGTTAAGGAAGTTTAAGTTAGGTTAAGTGAACTACAGCATTTTTAAGGGGTAACAATTGGGTCAGTAGAGGATCATATTTCTTCATTTAGTGACCAAATCCTTGACCCCGTGACCCGGCAAATATAACAGTATGGCTGGAGGTCATCACTAGACAGTGTATACACGTAGTCTGAGTTAATGTATACTAATGTGATTTATCACTGAATTACATTGCACACACACACACACACACACACACACACACACACACACACACACACAAAATCATTACTTGCTAGTACTTTGATTGGTGCCATGCAAGTGCCATACCAACATCATTCGCGTGCCACACTAGCGTCATACGAATTCCACACGAGTGCCATAAGAGTGCCACACGAGTGCCATATGAGTGCCACACGAGTGCCATAAGAGTGCCACACGAGTGCCATAAGAGTGCCACACGAGTGCCATAAACCAAAGATAGAGCACGAGGCTGGCAGGTCGGTCGCCGGATACTGGGCCACTTGGGGAAATTTAGCGCTGGCAGTAAACACCTTGACGCTCGACACATCCCGAAGGCTGTTATTGACCTCGTGATGCTGCCTGCCTGCCTGTCTGCCTG
>NW_024733779.1:0-5950 GCF_018991925.1 Homarus americanus
GGGGGGAGGCAAGTTGGGGTACTTTGATTGACAGATAGTGTCGTGAAGAATATTTTTTTTTTATTATTATTAACTGAAGATATTTGTTTTAGCTCATAAATTTCATTCAAATTACTGGACCAGAATATAATTTACATTGCTGGAATCCTTACAATATGATGATCATTTTGAATATAAACATCTGGATTTTGCATTAGACATACAAATTTTAGATCTAATGTAATAATTTGGTTTACACAAAGCAAGTATTTTATCTTTTGTGCAAAATATATGAAGTTTACATTCAAAATATTCCCTGACCTGCAAGGAATCCAGAAATGTCAATTATATTATCCTAACTTTAGTCTGAGGTATTATTTATTACTAAACGTTAAAATCTAGTGTTTCACCCAATCATTTCTCAGAGAGGTAGGGGCCAGTGAGCTGAGATGAGGGGGGAGGGGGGATTTGAGTCCATTATTTGAATGGACATTAACCTGGCGACTGTATTTCTCTTAAATATTAATTGTGTGAGCATACCATCATAAAATTTAGATGTTATTTTTACTACAACATAGGTATTGTGTCGGAAAAAGTGGAGTTTGGGGGTCGGCCAGTCTCTATCGGAATTAATCCCATATGTTCTGTTGTTCACTTTACGTGGTTTTCACTTTCCGAGGTACCCTGTGGGTTTAATTGACCGCGTAAATCAGGGTACTACTGTAATGCCTCACTTGCAACTGGCTTCTTCCCTCCCAAATCTAAAATAGCCAAAATCAGACTCATCCCGAAAGCAGGAAAGAATCATACCCAAGTAGAGAACTACAGACCTATCTCACTACTGGAAACACCCGGTAAAATATTGGAAAAAATAGTCAACCACAGACTCAGAAATTTTCTAGACCAAGAAAACAAATATAACCCGAGACAGCACGGCTTTCGGAAAAATCGAGGTAACATGACAGCAATAGCACTAATATACGAATCAATTGGAAATGCTGCAAGCAACAGAGACCAATGTAATATAATTCTAAGAGATGTGTCAAAAGCATTTGATAAAGTCTGGCATGAAGGATTGAAGTTGAAAATAATCAAATTGGACATGCCTACCAATATCACAACACTACTATGCAATTTCTTAGACAACAGAAAGGCCAAATTAATCATCGACAACCATCTAGGACAAACTTTCAACCTTCATAGTGGAGTTCCCCAAGGCAGTAATATATCGCCGACATTATACACTGTATACACAGCAGACATGCCGCAACCATGACAATCAGAATATATTGCATACGCAGATGATGTTGTAGGGGTATCGAGATATTAATGTTGTCTAGCACTCAGGATGGAAGGAAACTCTAATGTGGTTTTCTTGTATAATATAAGTTATATGATAGACAGTCTGGTGCTGGAGGTGCAGAATGAGAGTTGGTTGGTGAGGAAGCTCAGAGAAGGACAGCTGGTGGGTCGCCATGCTCGCTGGCGGGAGCGAGGACCGCCAGGCAGGCGAGGAGAAGCGAAGGGAGCCAGGCAACGGCGGAGGAGGAGGTGTTGCTTGTTCAAGAAGAATGGTCAGAATGAATCTCAATGGAGAGACAGAGCTTATATACCCCGCAGCAGCCGCTATGAGTCATGGTGGGAAAACCCGAGAAGTAGCCGGTGACTAGTTCCGTTGCTAAGATACAATAACATCTGGGGACAGCTCTCGCTTGGTTGCTAGGGGAGGCGGCACATTGGAATGCGATACGCAGTTGTAGGGGAGACGTCCACTACAATACTCCCCCTCCCCTCGAGGCGGTGTAGGAGACTTGTTGATTGTAGAGTTGCTTAGCACATGTGAGGAAGACCGGGCGGTGCATGCCTCATGTGAGACAACGGCGATGGCGTGATGAGCCGATCGCTGAAATACAACTGTCTAGATACACACTATCTGTGGGAGAAGGGAGAAAAAGGGTGTGTGGAGGCGATGAATGTTGTGCTTCCCTCACGACAGGTACAGGGTCGTCAGATGCGCCTGCTGGGGTGTGTGTGGGCCTGGATCAGGAGCAGGGGCTGGGTCAGCAGAAGCGGGTTAGGGCTCGTGACAGCAGCTGGGTCCACGACAGCAGCAGGGTGCAGGACATTAGCAGGGAGTACCTGAGGGAGAAAAGAGGGGGTGTGGAGGCGATGGATGTTGTGTGCTTCCCTCACAGCAGGTACTGCTGGGCCAGGGTCGGCGTCTGAGGCAGGACGGGTGTGCTGGGGTCGTCAGAATGTGGTGCGTGAGGCAGGAAGAGGAGCTGGTGTCTGCTTGAAGACTGGGAGCGTGATCAGTGTCTCCTCCATCCTGTGTGAGTGCTTATCTCCGGGAGTCACCATTTGTAGGGGTATCGATATGATATTAATGTTGTCTAGCACTCAGGATGGAAGGAAACTCTAATGTGGTTTTCTTGTATAATATATAAGTTATATGATAGACAGTCTGGTGCTGGAGGTGTTGCTTGTTCAGGAAGATGGGCAGAATGAGAGATGATTGGTGAGGAAGATCAGAGAAGGACAGCTGGTGGGTCGCCATGCTCGCTGGCGGGAGCGAGGGCCGCCAGGCAGGCGAGGAGAAGCGAAGGCTGCCAGGCAGCGCCGGAGGAGGAGGTGTTGCTTGTTCAAGAAGAATGGTCAGAATGAATCTCAATGGAAAGACAGAGCTTATATACCCCGCAGCAGCCGCCATGAGTCATGTTGGGAAAACCCGAGAAGTCGCCAGTGAATAGTTTCGTTGCTAAGATACGGTAACATCTGGTTGGTTGCTAGGGAAGGCGGCACATTGGAATGCGATACGCAGTTTGTAGGGGAGACGTCCACTACAATACTCCCCCTTCCCTCCAGGCGGTGTAGGAGACTTGTTGTTTGTAGAGTTGCTTAGCACATGTGAGGCAGACCGGGCGGTGCATGCCTCATGTGAGACAACGGCGATGGCGTGATGAGCCGATCGCTAAAATA
The DNA here is from genome assembly GCF_018991925.1 of Homarus americanus. Classification (NCBI taxonomy): domain Eukaryota; kingdom Metazoa; phylum Arthropoda; class Malacostraca; order Decapoda; family Nephropidae; genus Homarus; species Homarus americanus. Next base: position 2,959 of record NW_024733779.1, read on the forward strand.
CAACTGTCTAGATACACACTATCTGTGGGAGAAGGGAGAAAAAGGGTGTGTAGAGGCGATGATTGGTGTGCTTCCCTCACGACAGGTACAGGGTCGTCAGATGCGCCTGCTGGGGTGTGTGTGGGCCTGGGTCAGGAGCAGGGGCTGCGTCAGCAGAAGCGGATTAGGGCTCGTGACAGCAGCTGGGTCCATGACAGCAGCAGGGTGCAGGACATTAGCAGGGAGTACCTGAGGGAGAAAAGAGGGGTGTGTGTGGGTCTGGATTCAGGAACAGAGGCCGCATCAGGGGTTATTGCTGGGCCGGGGTCGGCGTCTGAGGCAGGACGGGTGTGCTGGGGTGGTCAGAATGTGGTGCGTGGGGCAGGAAGAGGAGCTGGTGTCTGCTTGAAGACTGGGAGCGTGATCAGTGTCTCCTCCATCCTGTGTGAGTGCTAATCTCCGGGAGTCACCATTGTAGGGGTATCGAGATATTAATGTTGTCTAGCACTCAGGATGGAAGGAAACTCTAATGTGGTTTTCTTGTATAATATAGTTATATGATAGACAGTCTGGTGCTGGAGGTGCTTGTTCAGGAAGATGGGCAGAATGAGAGTTGGTTGGTGAGGAAGCTCAGAGAAGGACAGCTGGTGGGTCGCCATGCTCGCTGGCGGGAGCGAGGACCGCCAGGCAGGCGAGGAGGAGCGAAGGCAGCCAGGCAGCGGCGGAGGAGGAGGTGTTGCTTGTTCAAGAAGAATGGTCTGAATGAATCTCAATGGAGAGACAGAGCTTATATACCCAGCAGCAGCCGCCAGTCCTCTATGAATCATGTTGGGAAAACCCAGAAAGTTGCCGGTGACTAGTTTCGTTGCTAAGCAACGGTAACATCTGGGGACAGCTCTCGCTTGGTTGCTAGGCAACGGCACGTTGGAATGTGGTGGCAGGTGGTGGCTGTGCCTACGCAGTTGTAAGCAGTTGTAGGGGAGACGTCCACTACAATGTCCATATCACCACAGAGTCCTCAACCCAATCAACACTATTGCTGAAAATACACCTGGATTAGTTCTCAAATACATAAAGTGTAGTGTAAGAGTGTGATTTCCTTACTTCATATTTTTCTTTCAGATTTATCCTTGTAGTATCTTGCATTATTTAGTGGGAGAATGACAAGCACAAGATCGGTCTGGCTGGGCGTTTATTCTATGCTCTTGGTTACAACGTGCCTAACACATTTCGTGTTTACACAAGCCTAAACACTTTCTGACTTTGGTAAGAAGTAACATAATATATAATATATATATATTCAATAAAGGCAGCATATAAACATACACATATATATAACACTATTTCTCCCTTTCAAAAGAGAGCATGGCTGCTACAAATCCTAAATGAACAAAATGTACGGAATTACCAATGGCAGGGAAGAAGAGAATAGAACACAACAAATATAACTTCCTAACTAAACAGTTTTGAAAGGCCTGTTCACAATTCAGATAATTAGAGGTCTAATTTAATTACAGGTCTCCTAACTCTGTTTGATCTTCTAGGACTATTCCCTCCATCAAGTTTTACAGGGGTTTCACTTGCACTCTGTGCATTATCAGTGACAGACATATCATCACTACAATCAGTTGACACAGTGAGTGGATGCTGGGAAACATCATCTTTGACATCATAATGATGATGATCATCTGAAACTGTATCAAGTTTATCATCATGTCCTGGTGCTACATTCATCTCGTCATGTGCCTGAATGATGTGATCCACATGAACATATCTCAAAGAGTTACCACATTTCACTAAATATGACCTAGATCCACATACCTTGTCAATAACACCAGTTATCCACTTTGCATGTACAGTACCATAACATTTAGCCATGTTCCTAACTCTCACCCTATCATTTACCTTGAACACTCTTTCACTGGAACTCTTATCATGATACATTTTTGTTGAGCTTGTTTCCTCTCTACAACTTCAAACAGACTTGGCTTAACTAAACTTAATCTTGTTCTCAACTGTCTCTTCACCATTAACTCTGCAGGAGTACATCCTGTCACACTATGTGGCGTGGTTCTGTATCTGAGTAAGAAATTTGCTAGTCTGTGTTTCATTGATTTTCCTACAGTTCCTTGAATTACCTGCTTGGAAAGTGCTTCCTTTATAATTCTAACTGATCTCTCAGCTGCACCATTAGAGGCAGGATGATAGGGTGGGGTCAGTACATGCCTTACACCGTTGAATCTCATGAAGTTTTTAAACTCTGATGATTGGAATGGAGGACCATTGTCAGAAACTACCTATTCTAGTATTCCATGTTCGGCAAATATTAATCTTAATTCATCAATGGTGCTACCAGCATTAATACTGTACATGTGCTTAACATCAATCTGTATGTATATTATGTATGCTGTATTATATATTATGTATGTATATTATGTATGTGCTCCATAAATATATATTATTTATTCAGCCTAGCTAGCAGCATGTGGCAATGTAATTACCATGTCCCACATGCTTAATTAATGTGCCTGGCGACATATGGAAGCTGCTAATGTATCACTTGCCATACGTCGCCTATAGAGCAGTTGACCAGCAGACAGGTTGAAGAGCGCTACTCTCCTTGTGTACATATCTCTTATCCAGTAAATCGAACCTACAAAACTATACAGGTGTTTGTGTTCGCTCCTGTATATTGAACTTATTACCCAGAACACGAACATGGCGCAGTGAACCGGTTTTACTGGATAATTACGAGTGACACTGCAAAGTTTGTGGAAAGCCGGCTTACGGACTCCTTCCCTGTGTCAACCAACCGCCGCCCGCCACCCCTCCTCGAAGAATTTAGCAACTTTGAGCAGTGTCAGTGACAGTGATTTTCTGTGAAGTGTTTAGTGCATTGTGTGTTTCGTGCCATACATGTGTGACCTTGTTCTAAAGGATTCCCAAGATACACGGCATGTTCTGGGCATTTGTAAGGAGTAAAGTTTTTCACATCCTTCTCTCTTCATGCCTC
>NW_024733780.1:0-7500 GCF_018991925.1 Homarus americanus
ACAGCTTCTACCTTAAAACAAATTCACATCTAGGTGACTGTAGGCCGGCCATCCTGCACACGAGGGGCAACCATTATATATGTACATGTGTGTGTGTGTGTGTGTGTGTGTGTGTGTGTGTGTGTGTGTGTGTGTGTGTGTGTGTGTGTGTGGGGGAAGATATTCATGAGCTATTGAACATCCTGGTCCTTATGGTTTATTCTTTACGCTACGGAAACACATATACAGAAACAAACGGACGCAGACGACATTTTATGGTCTCTGATGACACTAAAGTGAGATACAGAGAGAGAGAGAGAGAGAGGAGAGGAGAGAGAGAGAGGTGTGCTGTTTTAATCGTCGGATAAAACAATGCTGTTGATAGTGTTGTAAATGTCTGCTGGGGTTCATCATTCAGTACATGGACAGAAAAAAATATATGTAAGTAGTTTAGGTTAGGTTAGGTTTGATTAGTTTAGGTTAGGTTTTGATTAGTTTAGGTTAGGTTTTGATTAGTTTAGGTTAGGTTCTGTTAGTTTAATATTTTCGTGAAAGGTTTTATATAAAAAAAATAACTTATGTGCCGGAGTTCTACACCGTGTTAATGGGGGTTAATTAGGGTTTACCTGGGCTGGGTAGAGGCAGGTGTACCGTACGTGTTCACTATTTACTTCAGGTCAAAATTCATCAACCTGGGAGTTATTTGAGGATGGAGGAGAGAGGTGGGATGGGAAGGGTGGGATGGGAAGGGGGTGGGATGGGGGAGAGGTGGATGGGGAAGGGGTGGGATGGAAGGTGGGATGGGGAAGGGGTGGGATGGGGAAGGGGTGGGATGGAGGAGAGGTGGGATGGGAAGGGGGTGAGATGGAGGAAGGGGTGGTGGAGGGTGGGATGGAGGAAGGGGTGGGATGGAGGAGGGTGAGATGGAGAGGGTGGGATGGAGGAAGGGGTGGGATGAGGAGGTGGGATGGGGAAGGGTGGAATGGAGGAAGGGTGGGATGGAGAGGGGGTGAGATGGAGAGGGTGAGATGGAGGGTGGGATGGAGAGGGTGGGGATGGAGGAAGGGGGGTGAGATGGAGGAAGGGGGTGGGATGGAGGAAGGGGTGGGATGGAGGAGAGAAGGGATGGAGGAAGGGGTGGGATGGAAGGGGTGGGATGGAGGAAGGGGTGGGATGGAGGAAGTGGGATAGAAGGGGTGGGATGGAGGAAGGGGTGGGGATGGAGGAAGGGGTGGGATGGGGAAGGGGGTGGGATGGGGAAAGGGTGGGATGGGGAAGGGTGGGATGGAGGAAGGGGTTGGGATGAGGAAGGGTGGGATGGAGGAAGGATTGGGATGGAAGGGTGGGATGGAGGAAGGGGTGGGATGGGAAGGGTGGGATGGAGGAAGGTGATGGAGGAAGGTGATGGAGGAAGGGTGGGATGGAGGAAGGTGGATGGATGAAGGTGGATGGGGGAAGGGTGGGATGGAGGAAGGTGGATGGATGAAGGTGGGATGGGGGAAGGATGGGGAAGGTGGGATGGAGGAAGGTGGATGGAGGAAGGTGGATGGAGAAGGGTGGATGGAGGGTGGGATGGAGGAGGTGAGATGAAGGTGGATGGAGAAGGTGGGATGTGGAGGAGGTGGGATGGAGGAAGGGGTGATGGGGAAGGGGGTGGATGAGGAAGGTGGATGGAGGAAGGGGTGATGGAGAAGGGTGGATGGAGGAAGGTGGATGGAGGAAGGGTGGATGGAGGAAGGTGGATGAGGAAGGGGTGGATGAGGAAGGGTGATGAAGGTGGATGGGGAAGGTGGATTGAGGAAGGTGATGGAGGAAGGGTGATGGAGGAAGGGTGATGGAGGAAGGTGAGATGGAGAAGGGTGGGATGGAGGAAGGTGGGATGGAGGAAGGGTGGGATGGAGGAAGGTGGATGAGGAAGGGGATGGAGGAAGGTGGGATGGAGGAAGGGGGGGGGGTGGGATGGAGGAAGGGGTGGGATGATGAAGGGTGGGATGGAGGAAGGGTGATGGGGAGGGTGGGATGGAGGAAGGTGTGGGGGGGTGGGGAAGGGGTGGGGGGGATGGAGGAAGGGTGGGATGGAGGAAGGTGGATGGGAAGGGTGGGATGGAGGAAGGGTGGTGAGGGGGGGGATGGAGGAAGGGTGAGATGGAGAAGGGTGGGATGGAGGAAGGGGTGGGATGGAGGAAGGGGTGGGATGAGGAAGGGATGGAGGAAGGGTGGATGGAGGAAGGTGTGATGAAGGGGTGGGAAGGGGTGGATGGAGGAAGGTGATGGGAAGGTGATGGAGGAGGTGATGGGAAGGTGGATGGAGGAAGGTGATGGGGAAGGGTGGATGGAGGAAGGGTGTGGAGAAGGTGATGGAGGAAGGGTGGATGGAGGAAGGTGAGATGGAGAAGGTGGATGGAGGAAGGGGGAGGGTGAGATGGAGGAAGAGGTGGGATGGAGGAAGGGTGGGATGGAGGAAGGGTTGGATGGAGGAAGGGGTGGGATGGAGGAAGGGTGGATGGAGGGAAGGGTGGATGGAGGAAGGGTGGGATGGAGGAAGGGTGGGATGGAGGAAGGCGAGAGAGAAAGGGTGGATGGAGGAAGGTGGGATGAGGGTGAGGAGGGGGTGGATGGAGGTGGGGGGGTGGATGAGGAAGGTGAGATGGAGGAAGAGGTGGGATGGAGGAAGGGTGAGATGGAGGAAGAGGTGGATGGAGGAAGGTGGATGGAGGAAGGGGGGATGGAGGAAGGGGTGGGGAGGAAGGGGGAGATGGGGAAAGGGGGGGTGGGGAGAGGGGACCGGAGTGGTGTAGGGGACAAGACGAATGGACTACTTAGTCTCTACACTGCCGAAGGAAATTTTGGGTGGATGTCAGGTAGTGAGAAAGACTATTGGAGTATACCACCATCACCATCACCATTATCACCATCATCACTACACATCAATTACCATCATCACCAGAACCACTACCACCACCACCATCACCATTATACCATCATCACTACTACTATCACCATTTTCATCATCATTACTACTACTATCACCATTACCATCATCACCAGAACCACTAACTACCACCATCACCATTATCACCATCATCACTACTACTATCACCATTACATCATCACCAGAACCACTACCACCACCACCACCATTATCACCATCATCACTACTACTATCACCATTTTCATCATCATCACCATCACCATACCATCATCACCAGAACCACTACCACCACCACCATCACCATCACCACCATCATCACTACTACTATCACCATTACCATCATCACCAGAACCACTACCACCACCACCATCACCATTATCACCATCATCACTACTACTATCACCATTTTCATCATCATCACTACTACTATCACCATTACCATCATCACCAGAACCACTACCACCACCACCATCACCATCATCACCATCATCACTACTACTATCACCATTACATCATCACCAGAACCACTAACTACCACCACCATCATCAACATCATCACCACCACCATCACCATCATCACCACCACCATCACCATCATCACCATCATCACCCACAAGACCTTTTAACAGTACTAGCCATCAACTACACACTCACCATAACAACAACAGCAGCAACAACACAAACACATACACACACGCACACACACACACACGCACACACATACACACACGCACACATATACACACGCACACACATACACACACGCACACACATACACACACGCACACACATACACACACGCACACACATACACACACCTGCACACACAAACACACACGCACACACATACACACACACACACATACACACGCACACACATACACACACGCACACACATACACACACGCACACACATACACACACGCACACACATACACACACGCACACACATACACACACACACACACACACACACACGCACACACACATACACACACGCACACACACACACACGCACACACATACACACACACGCACACACACACACACACGCACACACACACATACACACACGCACACATACACACACGCACACACACACACACACGCACACACACACACACACGCACACACATACACACACACACATACACACACGCACACACATACACACACGCACACACAAACATTCCACCCACATATACAAACACACACGCACACACATACACACACACGCACACACACATACACACAGCACACACATACACACACGCACACACATACACACACACACACAACACACACGCACACACATACACACACCGCACACACATACACACACGCACACACACATACACACACACACACATACACACACGCACACACATACACACACACACACACACACACGCACACACACACACACGCACACACATACACACACACACACACATACACACACGCACACACATACACACACGCACACACATACACACACACACACATACACACACGCACACACATACACACGCACACACATACACACACGCACACACATACACACACACGCACACACATACACACGCGCACACATACACACACGCACACACATACACACACACGCACACAAATACATAACAGGAACAGGATATATACACCAGACCAGAATATAAACTGGAGATAATACTGTTCACTGACTATGCATTGTACATATATTCAGCATTGCATTAAGTGTTTTGTTGTAAGTTCAGAACAGGAGAAACGACACAAGCACACACACACACAGCACGCATACACACACACACACACACACACACACACACACACACACACACACACACACACAAATCCAGACAATCACAAGCATTTAGCATCTAATTAGAATACGAAATTATTCACACTGCAGCAACACCTGCCCTTGGAGAGAGAGAGAGAGAGAGAGAGAGAGAGAGAGAGAGAGAGAGATATTAGGTGTTCTCAGGTGTGACAGGCAAGCGAGTGTTAATTACTGTATAAAGGTAGAGGTGCAAACAGCCTGATGCAGCGGCCAGCGTGTGAGTTATGGACCGGCAGACACCAGACCCGCTACCCGAGGCTCTAGGTCACCGCAATATCCGGCTTCTACTGATCTATTGCTGAAATACTTCTGATACAACTGCCGGCTGCAATACTATCCGTGAGGTTCCAGGTGTGTGTGGGGGGTGGGGGACGACCTGTGGTATAACGGCTAGCCTGCTGCCGGGTAAGTGAGTGGTCCTGGTTCGATCTCGGCAGGGTGAAACTATGGGCAAGTTTTACGCCATTTGCCTCTGTCTACCCAGCAGTAATGGGGAACCTGGATGTTAATCTATTTGCGGATCGTGTTCCGGGGCAATGGTTAGCCAGTGCAGGAGTTGTCCGGTCTTCTCGACTAATCCTTGACACTGGGTCATGCAGCTCCGCTAACTTAGGGGTGGTTGTTGTGTTGGCGACAGCCTAACCAAACACTGGGTCATGCAGCTGTTAACTTAGGTGGTTGTTGTGTTGGCGACAGTCACACCTAAACACTGGGTCATGCAGCTCGTTAACTCAGGGTGTGGTTGTTGTGTTGGCGACAGCTTCACACCTTAAACACTGGGTCATGCAGCTCGTTAACTCAGGGTGTGGTTGTTGTGTTGGCGACAGCTTACACCTTAAACACTGGGTCATGCAGCTCGTTAACTTAGGTGTGGTTGTTGTGTTGGCGACAGCTTCTACACTTAAACACTGGGGTCATGCAGCTCGTTAACTCAGGGGTGTGGTTGTTGTGTTGGCGACAACTTCTACAATCTTAAACACTGGTCATGCAGCTTCGTTAACTCAGGGTGTGGTTGTTGTGTTGGCGACAGCCACACCTTAAACACTGGTCATGCAGCTTGTTAACTTAGGTGTGGTTGTTGTGTTGGCGACAGCTTCTACCCAAACACTGGGTCATGCAGCTCGTAACTCAGGATGTGGTTGTTGTGTTGGCGACAGCTTCTACACCTTAAACACTGGGTCATGCAGCTCGTTAACTCAGGGTGTGGTTGTTGTGTTGGCGACAGCTTCTATACCTTAGACAAATTCACGCCTAGGGTGGCTCTTGGGCCGGCTATCGTGGGCGAGGGCAACCATTATTGTTAGCCTATGTATGTATGTATGTATGTATGTATGTATGTGTGTGTCCATGGGAAGATCAAACACACACAGACACACAAACAAAATGTTCAAGTCCTCGATATAATAAAACACATTTGTATCGTCAACCACAATTTGCAGTTACCTGAGACAAGCGAAGGCAATTACCGAAATTCATTAAGGACCCCTAGCCCGTAGGAATTAATCAGGTGGAAGTTATTGGCACGTGAGATGTATCGTCATAATGTGTCTGTCTATCACAATCTATCAAGTAAAATGGAATCTATTGTGGCTCCGCAGGGCACCGCCTTCCTCTCACTCTGTCTTGGTCATTTGAACAAGGGGGCTGTTGTCTCTTATCTGACGCTCGTCGTGTGTGTGTGTGGTGGTGAAGCAGGTAGTAGTGGTAGCAGTAGTAGTAGTGGCAGTAGTAGTATTAGTAGTTGTAGTGGCAGTAGAGTCGTAGTAGTAGTGGCAGTAGTAGTAGTAGTAGTGGCAGTAGTAGTAGTAGTAGTAGCAGGTAGTAGTAGTAGAAGTAGTAGTAGTAGTAGTGGCAGTAGTCGTAGTAGTAGTAGTGAAGCCAATATAGATGAACAAGTGACGTGACGGATCACCACTTGAAGCATCACACTGAGAGGTGAATTAAACCACCGTGTCACTCACCTGGTAATTAATGGCGGCCGTTCATCACCTTCACTATACCTCAGGTGCCAACTGATATTTGAATTAATACTTTCACTTATAATGCATCAAATAATATCAGGTCAAATTTTACCTTCGTCTTGAGGTTATTTTTATATTTTAATCAACAACAATAACAAAACAATAACAGTAACAACGAAAAACAATAACAAAAAACATAACAGCAGTAACAATAACAACAACAAAAAACAATAACAACAAAACAATAACAACAATAAAACAACAATAATAATAATCAAACACACACACACAAAACACACACACACAATACACACAATAATAACAACAAACAACACACACATACACACACACACACACACACAACACACAAACATCCAAAAATACCATTTCAATATTCACAACAGTGATTTGTGGTTTAATAACGTACAGATTAGCGAATCCGATAATGGTTCAGGCGAGAGGACATCATTTGTATGTAGGGAGTATCACACACACACACACACACACACACACACACACACACACACACACACACACACACACACACACACACACACACATACACACACACACACACACACACACACACTCTAAGATCAAATGCCTTTTTTCTGCATAAATCACCTGAATGAACACGAGAACTATCAGCATAGCCATTAGTGAACAGTTGTAAATGAGTTTGCAATAAATAGTCTTTCCAGGTAATGAGCACAGGTAGTTTATTGTGTTGGGAGTTAATTATGTTAAATTACCTGCATTTATTTTACTGAAGGGCTGGTGTTGGTCTGGCT
>NW_024733780.1:15000-57500 GCF_018991925.1 Homarus americanus
CTCTCTCTCTCTCTCTCTCTCACCAACATCAATTACCGCCATAATACACAGGCCAAATATACACAGCTTACCTGAGGCCGGTGTGTTAGGGGGCGGCTCTGTCACCCTCCACATGGTAATTATTTCCACGTTGAAACAGGTAGGGCTAAAATCTATCTGTGTGTGTCTGTCTGTCTGTAGGTCTGTTAGTCTGTCTGTCTGTCTGTCTGTGGGTCTGTTAGTCTGTCTGTCTGTCTGTCTGTGGGTCTGCTAGTGTGTGTGTAATAAAGTATTAACAAATAAAAAAAATATGACGCAAAATATATTAATAAACAATAACACAAAACAAACACAATATATACCAACCGGTACAGTACACACACACCATAACTACACCATCATCACTATACCATCATCACTATATCACCATAACTACACCATCATAACTACACCATCATCACTATACCATCATCACTATATCATCATAACTACACCATCATAACTACACCATCATCACTATACCATCATCACTATATCATCATAACTACACCATCATCACTATACCATCATCACTATATCATTACTAGGCTATTATTACTACACCATCATCATTATACCATCATCACTATACCATCATCACTATATCATTACTAGGCTATTATTACTACACCACCATCACTATACCACATCACCATTACAACCCATCAACCGCAACACCACTACAACCCAACAACCACAACACCATCATAACCTCACCATCAACCACAACACCATCATAACCTCACCATCAACAGCAACCAGATATTACAACACCTTAATAGTTATATATGAAAGAGTATTTCCTGACCACCACCTCAGTCAGAGAGAGGTAACAGCCAGGTAGGTAAGGTAGGTTAGGTAGGTAAGGTAGGTTAAGGTAAGGTAGGTTAAGTAAGGTAAGGTAATGTAGGTAGGCAGGTTAGGTAAGGTAAGGTAAGGTAGGGAGGTAATGTCGGTAGGTAGCCAGCCAGGTAGGTAGGTACACACACAGGTAACTATTACTGGCGGGCCTCATAAAACACATGCATTAACTGTCTTAGATGCGATTAACGACGCCACAAGATGTTCACTATAAAAAAAATTAATCCTGATTTTGTGTTTTAACCCTCTTGAGGACGATGATTTAACCCTTAGAGGACGATGATTGAACCAGATTCAGATTCAGATTTGCCCCCGAGGGGGCTAGTTTATTGGGCACCCCCTTACATCCTGTGCAAGGTGAAGCGCAGAAGCGTTTACAGCGCCCAACAGGGAAGTATGAAAAGTTCATACTTGCCTTTATGACTCGTACATTAAGGGCGTAAAAGCCTGGAGGGTCATAGGTTTTGTCAAGTTACATAAAGTGAGAGAATGATGAGTGTGTGGGGGGAAAGTTCCCGGTACATTTCAACTGTTTATGGCAAAGAGTGGCAGGTCCCTAGTGCCAGGCCTGTGACTAGGAGGAGGGATACCTGGTCTGGGAGGGAAGAGGTGTTGGTAACGGCTGGGGACCTGTAGGAGGAGGTCCTAGGGCAAGTGAGGATGTAGTGAGAGAGGGTGTGAGAGTCGGGTTGATTGAACCCTTAGAGGAAGATGATTTAACCCCTAGAGGACGAGAGGGTTAAATCATCGTCCTCAAAGGGTTAAATCATCGTTCTCAAAGGGTTAAATCATCGTCCTCAAAGGGTTAAATCATCGTTCTCAAAGGGTTAAATCATCGTCCTCAAAGGGTTAAATCATCGTTCTCAAAGGGTTAAATCATCGTCCTCAAAGGGTTAAATCATCGTTCTCAAAGGGTTAAATCATCGTCCTCAAAGGGTTAAACCATCGTCCTCAAAGGGTTAAATCATCGTTCTCAAAGGGTTAAACCATCGTCCTCAAAGGGTTAAATCATCGTTCTCAAAGGGTTAAACCATCGTCCTCAAAGGGTTAAATCATCGTCCTCAAAGGGTTAAATCATCGTTCTCAAAGGGTTAAACCATCGTCCTCAAAGGGTTAAATCATCGTCCTCAAAGCGTTAAATCATCGTTCTCAAAGGGTTGAATCATCGTTCTCAAAGGGTTAAATCATTGTTCTCAAAGGGTTAAATCATTGTTCTCAAATGGTTAAATCATCGTCCTCAAAGGGTTAAATCATCGTTCTCAAAGGGTTGAATCATCGTTCTCAAAGGGTTAAATCATTGTTCTCAAAGGGTTAAATCATTGTTCTCAAAGGGTTAAATCATCGTTCTCAAAGGGTTGAATCATCGTTCTCAAAGGGTTAAATCATTGTTCTCAAAGGGTTAAATCATTGTTCTCAAAGGGTTAAATCATCGTTCTCAAAGGGTTAAATCATTGTTCTCAAAGGGTTAAATCATTGTTCTCAAAGGGTTAAATCATTGTTCTCAAAGGGTTAAATCATCGTTCTCAAAGGGTTAAATCATCGTTCTCAAAGGGTTAAATCATCGTTCTCAAAGGGTTGAATCATCGTTCTCAAAGGGTTAAATCATTGTTCTCAAATGGTTAAATCATCGTCCTCAAAGGGTTAAATCATCGTCCTCAAAGGGTTAAATCATCGTTCTCAAAGGGTTGAATCATCGTTCTCAAATGGTTAAATCATCGTCCTCAAAGGGTTAAATCATCGTCCTCAAAGGGTTAAATCATCGTTCTCAAAGGGTTAAACCATCGTCCTCAAAGGGTTAAATCATCGTTCTCAAAGGGTTAAACCATCGTCCTCAAAGGGTTAAATCATCGTCCTCAAAGGGTTAAATCATCGTTCTCAAAGGGTTAAACCATCGTCCTCAAAGGGTTAAATCATCGTCCTCAAAGCGTTAAATCATCGTCCTCAAAGGGTTAAATCATCGTTCTCAAAGGGTTAAATCATCGTCCTCAAAGGGTTAAATCATCGTTCTCAAAGGGTTAAATACTCGGCAAATACCTTAGTTCGCATTTTTGCCCAAGACCTGTCGTAATTGATTGTAACTACGTAGTTGATTGTAACTACGTAGTTGATCGTAACGACGTAGTTGATCGTAACGACGTAGTTGATCGTAATGACGTGGTTTTACTAAGTGGTTCTCTCATGCCTCGACCGCCGCTTCCTTTGAGTAATTACTTAACTTTTGTGTTATGTTATTTAAAACGTCTGTTGTGTGTTGAGCCGTCCCACCCACTGTGACGATGCTTAAGGCTGTCACTGAGTATTGTTTAGACTGTTTTGGGCACTGTTTAGACTGTCTGGGTACTGTTTAGACTGTCTGGGTACTGTTTAGAAGGTCTGGGTTTTGTTTAGACTGTTTGGGTACTGTATAGACTGTCTGGGTACTATTTAGACTGTCTGGGTACTATTTAGACTGTCTGGGTTTTGTTTAGACTGTCTGGGTACTGATTAGACTGTCTGGGTATTGTTTAGACTGTCTGGGTACTGTGTAGACTGTCTGGGTTTTGTTTAGACTGTTTGGGTACTGTTTAGACTGTCTGGGTACTATTTAGACTGTCTGGGTACTGTTTAGACTGTCTGGGTACTGTTTAGACTGTCTGGGTACTGTTTAGACTGTCTGGGTACTGATTAGACTGTCTGGGTACTGTTTAGACTGTCTGGGTACTGTTTAGACTGTTTGGGTACTATTTAAGCTGTCTGGGTACTGTTTAGACTGTCTGGGTACTGTTTAGACTATTTGGGACTATTTGGGTACTATTTAAGCTGTCTGGGTACTGTTTAGACTGTCTGGGTATTGTTTAGACTGTCTGGGTACTGTGTAGACTGTCTGGGTTTTGTTTAGACTGTTTGGGTACTGTTTAGACTGTCTGGGTACTATTTAGACTGTCTGGGTACTGTTTAGACTGTCTGGGTACTGTTTAGACTGTCTGGGTACTGTTTAGACTGTCTGGGTACTGATTAGACTGTCTGGGTACTGTTTAGACTGTCTGGGTACTGTTTAGACTGTTTGGGTACTATTTAAGCTGTCTGGGTACTGTTTAGACTGTCTGGGTACTGTTTAGACTGTCTGGGTTCTATTTAAGCTGTCTGGGTACTGTTTAAACTGTCTGGGTACTGTTTAGACTGTCTGGGTACTGTTTAGACTGTCTGGGTACTGTTTAGACTGTCTGGGTACTGTTTAGACTGTCTGGGTACTGTTTAGACTGTCTGGGTACTGTTTAGACTGTCTGGGTACTGTTTAGACTGGGCACTGTAGACGGGGTACTATGACGGTTCTGGTCAATTAGACAGTGATTCATTGTTTATATCCAGGTTTTGTCAAAGTTCTGTACTAATCAATGCAGGTTCTGTCTACATTCTGTCTCCCTGTCTCCCTGTACTGTCAATGGGAGTAGTGCTTAGGGAAGACAGTTGACTAGATTATAATAACATATATAATAGGGACAGACAGACAGAGAGCCAGACAGATAGAGAGACAGACTGACGGATACAGACAGACAGACAGACGGATAGATAGAGACAGATAGACTTAAAACACACATGAGCAAAGATCAAGTTATAATTACTGTCTAGTATATTTCTGTCTACAACATCAACCGTAAGTGAAATTCTATCTCTGTCTATTCTCATTAATTCTCTCTTCCTCTCCGTTTTGAGGTAGAAAAAAGGGGAAGTAGAGAAACGTGAAAGAAAGTGAGGAGAAGGAACCGTAGGTGAGAGTGATGTGTGAAGGACAGGTGTAGAAAGTGACAGTAAAGTGCTAGAAATTGACAGTAAAGTGCTAGAAATTGACAGTATGTTAGAAAGTGACAGTAAAGTGATTGAAAATGACATTAAAGTGCTAGAAAGTGACAGTAAAGTGTTGGGAAGTGACAGTAAAGTGCTAGAAAGTGACAGTATGCTAGAAAGTGACAGTAAAGTGATTGAAAATGACAGTAAAGTGCTATAAAGGACATTAAAGTGCTAGAAAGTGACAGTAAAGTGTTGGGAAGTGACAGTAAAGTGCTAGAAAGTGACAGTATGCTAGAAAGTGACAATATGCTAGAAAGTGACAGTAAAGTGCTAGAAAGTGACAGTATGCTAGGAAGTGACAGTATTCTAGAAAGTGACAGTAAAATGCTAGAAAAGTGACAGTAGAGTGCTAGAAAGTGACGGTAAAGTGCTATAAAGTGACAATATGCTAGAAAGTGACAGTAAAGTGCTAGAAAGTGACAGTATGCTAGGAAGTGACAGTATTCTAGAAAGTGACAGTAAAATGCTAGAAAAGTGACAGTAGAGTGCTAGAAAGTGACGGTAAAGTGCTATAAAAGTGACAGTAAAGTGCTAGAAAGTGATCTTCCCTCCACCTCCGTCCCTCCTCCACACTCCGTCCCTCCCTCCCTTCCTTCTTCCCTCCACACCCACACACGGACAGACACCCACACACGGACAGACACCCCACACGGACAGACACCCCTCACACGGACAGACACCCACACGGACAGACACCCACATGGACAGACACCCACACGGACAGACACCCACGCGGGACAGACCCACACACTGACAGACACCCACACACGGGACAGACACACCCACACACGGACAGACACTCCACACACGGACAGACACCTCACACTGGACAGACACTCCACACACGGGACAGACACCCACACGACAGACACCCACACGGAGCAGACACCCACACGTGACAGACACCCACACACGGACAGACCCACACACGGACAGACACCCACGGGACAGACCCACACAAGGACAGACACCCACACACGGACAGACACCCACACACGGGACAGACACCCACACAAGGAGAAGACACTCCACACAAGGAGAAGACACCCACACACGGACAGACACCCACACACGGACAGACACCCACACACGGACAGTAGGTAATAGGCAGTTACCAAACAGGGAGGTACTGGGAAGGTATTGGAAGCATAATGTGTTGGTAGACCCTGCTGCCATATGTGACCAAGTCCCAGGTTGATGATCTCACTTTCTGCCTCGTCTACACACAGCTCCAGGGTCTCAATTGTTTCTCACACAAACATATTTTTTCTCACCAATGATCTGTTTTTATCCTTATGGTTCCACATAACATACATATACATATACACACACACACAACTGATATACATCACTCACCATTCCCATTTGATTCTGAAGAAAAGAAAAACACGGACAGACACCCACACACACGGACAGACACCCACACACACGGACAGACACCCACACACACGGACAGACACCCACACACACGGACAGACACCCACACACACGGACAGACACCCACACACACGGACAGACACCCACACACACGGACAGACACCCACACACACGGACAGACACCCACACACACGGACAGAACACCCACACACACGGACAGACACCACACACACGGACAGACACCCACACACACGGACAGACACCCACACAACACGGACAGACACCCACACACACGGACAGACACCAACACGGGACGGGAAGAACGGACAGAAGGGAGGACAGACGGACAGGTCACCACACGTGGATATACGTACAGACGGAAGTAACTTAGTCTCATTTCACCTGTACAGATAGACAGACAGACAGACTGACAGACAGGATCACACTACGACATGAGGGAAATAGGAGCAAGGGGTACAGTTTCATTTCTCATTTTCCTCCTCCTCCTTCCCTCCTCCTCCTCACCTCCTCCTCATCCTCCTCACCTCATCCTCCTCACTCCCTCCCTTCCTCCTCACCCCTCCTCCTCACTCCCTCATCCTCCTCCTTCCCTCCTCCTCCTCACCTCCTCACCTCATCCTCCACACCCTCCTTCCTCCTCCCTCACCCCCATCCTCATCCTCCCTCACTCCTCCTTCCTCCTCCACCTCATCTCCTCCTCACCTCCTCACGCCCCCTCCTCACCTCCTCCCTCCTCCTCATTCTCACGCCCTCCTCCCTCACTCCTCCTCCTCCTCCTCCTCCTCACTCCCTCATCCTCCTCACTCCCTCCTTCCTCCCTCCCTCCTCACTCCTCCTCCTCCTTCCTCCCTCCTCACTCACCCCCATCCCTCCCCACCCCCCTTCCTCCCTCACCTCATCCTCCCCACCCTCCTTCCCCCAACCTCACCTCATCCTCCACCTCCCCCTCCTCCTCCCTCACCCCCCACACCCCCATCCTCCACACTCCTCCTTCCTCCTCCTCCCTCACCTCCCCACACCTCCTCCTCACCTCCTCCTCCTCCTCACGCCCTCCCCACTCCTCCTCCTCCCCCTCCTCACGCTCCTCCCTCACTTCCTCCCCACTCCCCTCACCTCCTCCTCCCTCCTCCTCACGCCCTCCCCCTCCTCCTCCTCACCTCACGCCCTCCTCCTCCTCCCTCCTCCCCCCCCACCCCCTCCCTCACCCTCCCGCTCCCCCCCTCCTCACTCCTCCTCCTCACCCCCCTCACTCCCCCTCCTCACTTCCCCTCACCCCTCCCCTCCCTCCTCCCTCACTCCCTCACGCCCCCTCCTCACTCTCCCCACCCCCCTCCTCCTCCTCCTCACCCTCACTCCCTCCCCAACTCCTCCTCCTCCTCACCTCACGCTCCCCCTCCTCACTTCTCCTCCCCACTTCCCCCCTCTCCCTCCTCCTCCCCTCCCTCACGCCCTCCCTCACTCCTCCTCACACCTCCTTCTCACACCTCCTCCTCACACCTCCTCCTCACACCTCCTCACACCTCCCCACACCTCCTCCTCACTCTACCCTCCTCCTCCACTCATGCCCCCTCACCTCCTCCTCACCCCACGCCCCCTCCCCCACTTCTCCTCCCCACCCCCCCTCCCTCCTCCTCCTCACCCCCACGCCCTCCCTCACTTCTCCTCACACCTCCTCCTACACCTCCTCCTCACACCCTCCTCACACCCTCCTCACACCTCCCCTCCTCACTCCTCCCTCCTCCTCCTCACTCCTCCCCTCCTCACTCCTCCTCCTCCTCACCTCACGCCCTCCTCACTTCTCACTCCCTCACCTCCTCCCTCCTCTCCCCTCCCCCTCCCTCACACCCTCCTCCTCACACCTCCCTCCCCACCCCTCCTCACACCTCCTCCTCACACCCCCTCCTCACCTCACTCCTCTCCTCCCCTCCCCACCCCCTCCCCTCCTCCTCCTCCCCACTCCCCTCAGCCCTCTCCTCCCTTTCCCCACTCCCCCCTCACCTCCTCCCTCCCCCACCCTCACGCCTCCCCCTCCTCACCCCCTCCTCCTCACACCTCCCTCCCTCACACCTCCCTCCCTCACACCCTCCCTCCTCACACCCTCCTCACACCTCCTCCCCACTTCCTCCTCACCTCACTCCCTCCTCCTCCCTCCACCTCCTCCTCCACACCTCCTCCTCACCCTCCCTCACACCTCCTCCTCACTTCTCCCTCACCCCTCCTCCCTCCCTCCTCACTCCCCCACCTCCAAAATAAACACTAGACCAGGTAAGACCATCAGCAACCTGTGTAGTGTTAATATACAGTACTGCTCTCCTCCTGCACACACACACACACACACACACACACACACACACACACACACACACACACACACACACAGACACACACACACACACACACACACACACACACACACACACACACACACACGTCAAAACACACACACTCACTCACCGCCTGCCCATAAAGTACCAGGGCCACCACACAGTACCAGGGCCACCATACAGTACCAGGGCCACCATACAGTACCAGGGCCACCACAGCACCAGGGCCACCATACAATCACCAGGGCCACCACGCACCAGGCCACCACACAATACCACAGGGCCACCACACACAGTACCAGGGCCACCACACAGTACCAGGCCACCACACAGTACCAGGGCCACCATACAGTACCAGGGCCACCACACAGTACCAGGGCCACCACACGTACCAGGGCCACCACACAACAGGGCCACCACACAGTACCAGGCCACCACACACACCAGGGCCACCACAGTGTACCAGGGCCACCACACAGTACCAGGGCCACCATATAGTACCAGGGCCACCATACAACAATACCAGGGCCACCACACAGTACCAGGGCCACCACACAGTACCAGGCACACAACACAGCCAACACAACACAGTATCAGGGCCACCATATCACTGAGGGCCACACACAGTACCAGGGCCACCATACAGTACCAGCGCCACCATACAGTACCAGGCCACCACACAGTACCAAGGCCACAACACAGTACCAACACAACACAGTATCAGGGCCACTCATACAGTACCAGGCCACAACAGGACCAGGGCCCACACAGTACCATGGCCACAACACAGTACCAGGGCCACTATAACAGTACCAGGGCCACAACACAGTACCAGGGCCACTATACAGTACCAGGCCACAACACAGTACCAGGGCCACAACACGGTACCAGGGCCACACACAGTACCAGGGCCACAACACAGTACCAGGGCCACAACACAGTACCAGGGCCACAACACAGCAATAGGGCCACACACAGTACCAGGGCCACAACACAGTACCAGGCCACAACACAGCATAGGGCCACAACATACCAGGGCCACAACACAGTACCAGGGCCACAATACAGTACCAGGGCCACACACAGTACCAGGGCCACAACACAGTACCAGGCCACACACAGTAACAATATAAGGCCAACACAGTAATAGCACAACAAATAGGCTACACATTACCAGGCCACAACACAGTACCAGGCCACACACAGTACCAGGCCACAAACACAGTATCAGGCTACAACACAGTACCAGGGCCACAATATACCAGGGGCTACAACACAGCATCTAGGGCCACAACACAGTACCAGGGCCAACACAGTACCAGGGCTACAAATAGCAATACACACACAGTACCAGGGCCACAACACATAATTAGGCCACAACAGTACAATAGGGCCACAATATAGCACTAGGCCACAACACAGTACCAGGGGCCACAACACAGTATCAGGGCCACAACACAGTATCAGGGCCACAACACAGCAACAGGGCCACAACACAGCACCAGCCACAACACAGTACCAGGGCCAACACAACATTGTTTACACAGCCTCATGGAAGGTATCTAATAAATAATCTAATCTTATACCACCGTCAGTGGTCAGGTAAACACACAGGTGTCTCAGAGAGAGAGAGAGAGAGAGAGAGATCCATGGAAAAATTATTATTATGACACACACACACGACCTCTACACACACACACACACACACACACACACACACACACACACACACACACACGACCCCACACACACACACACACACACACACACACGACCTCAAACACACACACACACACACACACACACACACACACACACACACACACGACCTCAAACACACACACACACACACACACACACACACACACACACACACACACACACACACACACGACTCAAACACACACACACACACACACACACACACACACACACACACACACACACACACACACACACGGCCTCATACATCACCTGGACGCCTTCTCTGTGAGGTGATGGAGAGGAACGACCTCTTCTCGGGACGACCACGATTCCTTTCCTTTCTTCTTCTAGATAGTAGTAGTAGTAGTAGTAGTAGTAGTAGTAGTAGTAGTAGTAGTAGTTCAAGAACGACTTTACTACCGCCACAGACGACCACTACCCGCCACCAGCAGGAGCAGCAGTAGTAGTGAAGGACTGCTGCCGGGGCAGGTCTTCCATCATCCCTGCCAGCGTACTATTACCCCGTCAGTGAGCCCCGCCTGTCCTGCCCTCCCGGCCCTGTAGTTTGCACGGCGGTTAATAAATGTGTTAAATTACCACACATCGTCATGTAAATTCAATTGTGGTGGTCAGTTGGTCTCCGCCCGCCCGCCTCTACCCCGCCCCGTTCGGTCTCTTAACAAATGATAATTACGAAAATGAGTGGTCCGTCCCTACACCTACTGGTCGCTGGTTGTCTACTCTGTAGCTGGTATTATCTGGTGTGGTGTGGCTGTTAGTTAGGTTAGTAGTGGTTGTCTGGTTGAAGTTGTGGTTTTTGGTGTAGTTGTGGCTGTCTGGTTGTAGTTATAGTGTGGTCTGTGGTTGAAGTTATTTGTTGTAATTGTAGTTTGTCTGAATATGTGTAGTTGTAGTTCTGGTTGTAGTCGTGGTTGTTATTTGAGTAGTTGTAGTTGTAGTGGTGGTTGTGGTTGTCTGGTTGAAATCGTGATTGTTAGTTGAGTAGTTATGGTTGTGGTTGTCTGGTTGTGGTCGTGATTGTTAGTTGAGTAGTTATGGTTGTGGTTTGTCTGGTTGTGGTCGTGGTTGTGTTAGTAATTATGGTTGTGGTTTGTCTGGTTGTGGTCGTGGTTTGTTAGTTGAGTAGTTATGGTTGTGGTTGTCTGGTTGAAGTCGTGGTTGTTAGTTGAGTAGTTATGGTTGTGGTTGTCTGGTTGGGGTCGTGTTTGTTAGTTAGTAGTTATGGTTGTGGTTGTCTGGTTGGGGTCGTGGTTGTTAGTTGATGGTATGATTTGTGGTTGTCTGGTTAAGTCGTGGTTTTGTTAGTTGAGTAGTTATGGTTGTGGTTGTCTGGTTGGGGCAATGTGGTAACTAGTTCTTTCTATGGTTGTGTGGGTGAGTGGATACACCTCTCGACTCATACCCAAAGGTCACTAGGTCACGCCCCTTGAGTACGATGACTTAACCCTTGGTACGATGATTTACCTTAGTACGATGATTTAACCCGTGAGTACGATGATTTAACCTGGTATGATGATTTAACCCTTAGTACGATGATTTAACCCCTTGGTATGATGATTTAACCCTTGATACGATGATTTAACCCTGAGTACGATGATTTAACCCATTGAGTACGATGATTTAACCCTTGGTACGATGATTTAACCTTAGTACGATGATTTAACCCCTTGAGTATGATGATTTAACCCCTTGAGTACGATGACTTAACCCCTTGATTACGACGACTAAGCGCCTTGAGTACAATCATTCAGAACAGCCCATCAGTATGTCTAGACCACTCAGGTTGGTCTAGAATACCCCGTTAGTGTGTCTAGACCACTCAGGTTCTTCTAGAATACCCCGTTAGTGTGTCTAGACCACTCAGAGTAGCCCATCCGTGTGTCTAGACCACTCAGGTTGCCCATCAGGAAGGGGAAAGGAACCGTGAGATGAAAAATGAACCGTCGGCAGGAGACAGGTAGTAGAAAACAGAGGTGAGGCCGTAATTAGGGCTGTTGGAGCAGATGTTGTACAGGTAGTGACACTAGCGGCCGTTGGGGGAACTACTACTGTGTGTGTGTGTGTGTGTGTGTGTGTGTGTCATTTTCAACTAGCCTAATCTAATCTAATCTAATCTAATCTAATCTAATCTAATCTAACCTAACCTATCCTAACTTACCTTAACCTAACCTAACCTTGTAATCTTTCTCTTCTTTTTCCTTCTCTTCTTTCTTCTCTTCCTTCCTTCTTTCCTTCTTTCTCGTCACCTTCCTCTTCCTCCTCAACAGTACCACCTCCTCCATTTCCTTCCCCTTATCCTCCTCCCTTCTCCCTCCTCCTCTTCCCCCTCCTCCTCCTCCTCTGCCCCCTTCTCCTCCTCCTCTTCCTCCTCCTCCTCTCCTCCCCTCTTCCTCCTCCTCCTCTTCCCCTCCTCCCCTCCTGTTCCCCTCCTCCTCCTCTTCCTCCTCCTCCCCTCCTCCCCTCCTCCTCCTCTTCCTCCTCTTCCCCCCTCCCCTCTCCCTCCCCTCTCCCCTCCCCCTCCCCCTCTCCCTCTCCCTCCCCTCTTCCTCCTCCTCTTCCCCTCTTCTCTCCCCCTCCTCCTCTCCCTCCCCCTCCCTCTCCTCCTCCTCCCCCCCCTCCCCTCCTCCCTCCCTCCCCTCCCTCCCTCTCCCCTCTAATCTCCCCCCCCTCCTCCTCCTCCCTCTCTCTTCCTCCACCTCCTCTTCCCCCTCCTCTCCCTCCCCTCCTCCTCTCCCCCCTCCCTCCTCTCCCTCCCCATCTTCCTCCTCCTCCTCCCCTCTTCCTCCTCCCTCTTCTCCCTCCTCCTCCTCTTCCCCCTCCTCCTCCCCCCCTCCTCCTCTCCCTCTCCCCTCCCTCCTCTCCCCTCCCTCTCCCCCCCTCCCTCTCCCTCCCCTCCCCCCTCCTCCTCTTCCCCCTCCTCTCCTCCCCTCCTCTCCCACCCCTCCTCCTCTCCCTCCCCTCTTCCTCCCTCCCCTCTTCCCCCCTCCTCCTCCTCTTCCCCTTCTCCTCTTCCCCTCCTCTCCCTCCCCTCCTCCCTCTCCCCCCTCTCTCTCCCTCCCCCTCCTCCCTCTCCCTCCCCCCCTCCCTCCTCTCCCCCCTCCCTCTCCCCTCCCTCCCCTCCCCTCTCCCCTCCCCCCTCCTCCTCCTCTTCCCCCTCCTCCCTCTTCCCCCTCCTCCCCTCCCTCCCCTCCCTCTCCCTCCCCTCCCTCCCTCTCCCCTCCTCCTCTCCCTCCCCTCCTCCTCCTCTCCCTCCCCTCCTCCTCTCACCTCCTCCTCTCCCTCCCCCTCCCCTCTTCCCCCCTCCTCCTCCCCTCCTCCCCTCCCCTCTTCCTCCTCTTCAGCCGGTGTAGTAGCGTCTGTGACAGTCATACACCATCGTCAGACACTGAACCACTACCGCCCTAACCAGTGAGGTAAACCTTCACCTCTGAACACTCTAACACCCGCCTTCTCAACAAGGCCGAACTAAACCCTCTATTACAACAGCTCATTAACTATAATCTAACTTATAATTCATACCGGTTATAGAGGTGTTATGGAGAAGTGGTGTTGGTTAGGTTGGCGGGATGTAAATATCTTGTTGTGGACGAAAATGGATTAAACTCAACGGTGGTGGTAGGAACAGGTAAACCCCAGCCAGGTAGTATTGAGTATCCGGCCGTGCCCTGCCGCTGGCTATGACCACTGAGGCTACCACGCTTCTCTGTGGTACACTGTGGTGGGCTGTGGTACACTGTAGTGGTCTGTGGTACACTGTGGTGGTCTGTGGTACACTGTAGTGGGCTGTGGTACACTGTAGTGGTCTGTGGTACACTGTGGTGGCTGTGGTACACTGTAGTGGTCTGTGGTACACTGTGGTTACACTGTGGTGGTCTGTGTTACACTGTGGTGGTCTGTGGTACACTGTGGTGGTCTGTGGTACACTGTGGTGGGCTGTGATACACTGTGGTGGTCTGTGGTACACTGTAGTGGTCTGTGGTACACTGTGGTGGTCTGTGGTACACTGTGGTGGTCTGTGGTACACTGTGGTGGGCTGTGATACACTGTGGTGGTCTGTGGTACACTGTGGTGGTCTGTATGGTACACTGTGGTGGGCTGTGATACACTGTAGTGGTCTGTACACTGTGGTGGTCTGTGGTACACTGTGGTGGTCTGTGGCTGTAGTGGTCTGTGGTACTCTGTGGTGTGTAGTACACTGTGGTGGTCTGTGGTACACACTGTGGTGGGCTGTGATACACTGTGGTGGTCTGTGTGGTACACTGTGGTGGTCTGTGGTACACTGTGGTGGGCTGTGATACACTGTGGTGGTCCTGTGGTGCACTGTAGTGTATGTGATACACTGTGGTGGGCTGTGATACACTGTGGTGGTCTGTGGAAACTGTGGTGGTCTGTGGTACACTGTGGTGGGCTGTGATACACTGTGGTGGTCTGTGGTACACTGTGGTGGTCTGTAATACTGTGGTGGTCTGTGGTACACTGTAGTGGTCTGGGTACACTGTGTTGGTGTGGTACACTGTGGTGGTCTGTGGTACACTGTGGTGGTCATGGTACACTGTGGTGGGCTGTGATACACTGTGGTGGTCTGTGGTACACTGTAGTGGTCTGTATTTACTGTGAGGTGGTCTGTGACGTACTGTGGTGGTCTGTGGTACACTGTAGTGGTCACACTGTAGTGGTCTGTGGTACACTGTGGTGGTCTGGGTACACTGTAGTGGTCTGTGGTACACTGTGGTACACTGTGGTTACTGTGGTCGTCTTGGTACACTGGTACACTGTGGTCGACTGTGATACTGTGGTGGTCTGTGGTACACTGGTACACTGTGGTCGTCTGTGGTACACTGTGGTGGTCCATGGTACACTGTGGTCGTCTGTGGTACACTGTGGTCGTCTGTGGTACACTGTGGTGGTCTGTGGTACACTGTGGTGGGCTGTGATACACTGTGGTGGTCTGTGGTACACTGTGGTGGTCTGTGGTATTTACTGTGGTGGGCTGTGATACACTGTAGTGGTCTGTGGAATTACTGTAATGGTCTGTGGTACACATGGTGGTCTGTGGTACACTGTAGTGGTCTGTGGTACACTGTGGTGGTCTGTGGACTACTGTGGTGGTTGTGGTACACTGTGGTGGGCTGTGATACACTGTGGTGGTCTGTGGTCTGGTACACTGTGGTGGTCTGTGGTACACTGTGGTCGTCTGTAGTACTGTGGTACACTGTGGTACAGTGTGGTGGTCTGTGTACATGTGCACTGTGGTACACTGTGGTGGTCTGTGGTACACTGTGGTACACTGTGGTACACTGTGGTGGTCTGTAATTGTACTGTGGTACACTGTGGTGGTGTGGTACACTGTGGTCGTCTGTGGTACACTGTGGTGGTCTGTGGTACACTGTGGTACACTGTGGTCGTCTGTGGTACACTGTGGTACACTGTGGTCGTCTGTGGTACACTGTGTACCACACCCAGGACACACCAGGCCAGACTTCAATCCCTTGTTGAAGTGAGGGCCATTTAGGGCCATCTTAAGGGCCATTAGAGTGAAGGATTGGGCCACTGATGGTTCTTAAACCCTAACTATGAGGAAAGTTTTAATTAATTGGTTTATTTCAGGTTTATCAAGGAGACATAGGAATGTGTTGGTTTATTATTGTTTTGTGATGTTTTAACTAGCGATGTTTTAACTAGCGATGTTTTAACTAGCGATGTTTTAACTAGCGATGTTTTAACTAGCGACGTTTTTAACTAGCGACGTTTTGTTTTAACTAGCGATGTTTTAACTAGCGGTGTTTTAACTAGCGATGTTTTAACTAGCGATGTTTTAACTAGCGATGTTTTAACTAGCGATGTTTTAACTAGCGGTGTTTTAACTAGCGATGTTTTAACTAGCGATGTTTTTAACTAGCGATGTTTTAACTAGCGATGTTTTAACTGCGATGTTTTAACTAGCGGTGTTTTAACTAGCGTGTTTTCTAGCGATGTTTTAATAGCGATGTTTTAACTTGCGGTGTTTTAACTAGCGATGTTTTAACTAGCGATGTTTTAACTAGCGATGTTTTAACTAGCGATGTTTTAATAGCGATGTTTTAACTAGCGATGTTTTAACTAGCGGTGTTTTAACTGCGATGTTTTTAACTAGCGATGTTTTAACTAGCGATGTTTTAACTAGCGGTGTTTTAACTAGCGATGTTTTAACTAGCGGTGTTTTAACTAGCGACGTTTTAATAGCGACGCTTATAGTGTTTTAACTAGCGATGTTTTAACTAGCGGTGTTTTTAGCGATGTTTTAAAGCGTGTTTTAATAGGGTGTTTTAACTAGCGATGTTTTAACTAGCGATGTTTAACTAGCGATGTTTTAACTAGCGGTGTTTTAACTAGCGATGTTTAACTAGCGATGTTTTAACTAGCGATGTTGTAACTAGCGGTGTTTTAACTAGCGATGTTTTAACTAGCGATGTTTTAACTAGCGATGTTTTAACTAGCGATGTTTTAACTAGGTGTTTTAACGACGTAACTGCGACGTTTTAACTAGCGGTGTTTTAACTAGCGATGTTTTAACTAGGGATGTTTTAACTAGCGATGTTTTAACTAGCGATGTTTTTAACTAGCGATGTTTTAACTAGCGGTGTTTTAACTAGCGATGTTTTAACTAGCGATGTTTTAACTAGCGATGTTTTAACTAGCGATGTTTTAACTAGCGATGTTTTAACTCGACAAAATCCTTTATACATTCCTCGTTATCCTGCTCTAAAGACCCTCGTTATCCTGGCCTAAAGACCCTCGTTATCTGGCCAAGACCCTCGTTATCTGGCCTAAGATCCTCGTTATCTGGCCTAAAGACCCTCGTTATCCTGCTCCTAAAGACCCTCGTTATCCTGGCCTAAAGACCCTCGTTATCCTGGCCTAAAAACCCTCGTTATCCTGCTCTAAAGACCCTCGTTATCTGGCCTGAAGACCTCGTTATCCTGCTCTAAAGACCCTCGTTATTCTGCTCTAAAGCCTCGTTATCCTGGCCTAAAGACCCTCGTTATCCTGGCCTAAAGACCCTCGTTATCCTGGCCTAAAGACCCTCGTTATCCTGGCCTAAAGACCCTCGTTATTCTGCTCTTAAGATCCTCTGTTATCCTGGCCAGAGACCCTCGTTATCCTGCTCTAAAGACCCTCGTTATCCTGGCTAAGACCCTCGTTATCCTGGCCTAAAGCCCTCGTTATCGTGGCCTAAGGACCTCGTTATCCTGGCCTAAGGACCCTCTTATCCTGGCCTAAAGACCCTCGTTATCCTGGCCTAAAGACCCTCGTTATCCTGGCTAAGACCCTCGTTATCCTGGCCTAAAGACCCTCGTTATCCTGGCCTAAAGACCCTCGTTATCCTGGCCTAAGACGTTATCTGGCTGACCTCGTTTGGCCTAAGACCTGTTATCGTGGCCTAAGGCCCTCGTTATCCTGGCCTAAAGACCCTCGTTATCGTGGCCTAAGACCCTCGTTATCGTGGCCTAAAGACCCTCGTTATCGTGGCCTAAGGACCTCGTTATCGTGGCCTAAAGACCTCGTTATCGTGGCCTAAGGCCCTCGTTATCGTGGTCTAAAGACCCTCGTTATCGTGGCTAAAGACCTCGATATCCTGGCCTAAGACCCTCGTTATCCTGGCCTAAAGCCCTCGTTATCCTGGCCTAAGGACCCTCGTTATCGTGGCCTAAAGACCTCGTTATCGTGGCCAAGACCCTCGTTATCCTGGCCTAAAGACCCTCGTTATCGTGGCCTAAAGACCTCGTATCCTGGCTCTAAGACCTCGTTATCCTGGCTAAGGCCCTCGTTATCGTGGCTAAAGACCCTCGTTATCCTGGCCTAAGGACCTCGTTATCGTGGCCTAAGACCCTCATCGTCCTAAAGACCTCGTTATCGTGGCCTAAAGACCCTCGTTATCGTGGCCTAAAGACCCTCGTTATCGTGGCCTAAAGACCCTCGTTATCCTGGCCTAAGGACCTCGTTATCGTGGCCCTAAAGACCCTCGTTATCGTGGCCTAAAGACCCTCATTATCCTGGCCTGGGACCCTCGTTATCGTGGCCTAAAGCCCTCGTTATCGTGGCCTAGGACCTCGTTATCGTGGCCTAAAGACCCTCGTTATCTTGGCCTAAGGACCCTCGTTATCGTGGCCTAAAGACCCTCGTTATCGTGGCCTAAAGACCCTCGTTATCGCTGCTGGCCTAAAGACCCTCGTTATCGTGGGACCTCGTTATCCTGGCCTAAAGACCCTCGTTATCGTGGCCTAAGGACCCTCGTTATCCTGCTTAGACCCTCGTTATCGTGGCCTAAGACCCTCGTTATCGTGGCCTAAAGACCCTCGTTATCGTGGCCCTAGGACCCTCGTTATCCTGGCCTAGCTCGTTATCGGGCCTAGGACCCTCGTTATGCCTAAAGACCCTCGTTATCCTGGCCTAAAGACCCTCGTTATCCTGGCCTAAAGACCCTCGTTATCCTGGCCTAAAGACCTCGTTATCCTGGCCTAAAGACCCTCGTTATCCTGGCCTAAGACCCTCGTTATCCTGGCCTAAAGACCCTCGTTATCGTGGCTAAAGACCCTCGTTATCCTGGCCTAAAACCCTCGTTATCCTGGCCTAAAGACCTCGTTATCCTGGCTAGACCTCGTTATCTTAGACCTCGTTATCGTGGCCTAAAGACCCTCGTTATCTGGCCTAAAGACCTGTATCCTGGCCTAAGACCTCGTTATCTTTCAAAGACCCTCGTTATCCCAAGACCCTCGTTATCCTGGCCTAAAGACCCTCGTTATCCTGGCCTAAAGACCCTCGTTATCTGGCCTAAAGACCCTCGTTTATCTGGCCTAAAGACCCTCGTTATCGTGGCTAAAGACCCTCGTTATCCTGGCCTAAGACCCTCGTTATCCTGGCCTAAGACCCTCGTTATCGTGTAAGACCTCGTTATCCTGGCCTAAGACCCTCGTTATCCTGGCCCTAAAGACCCTCGTTATCCTGGCCTAAGACCCTCGTTATCCTGCTAAGACCCTCGTTATCGTGGCCTAAAGACCCTCGTTATCCTGGCCTAAAGACCCTCGTTATCCTGGCCCTAAGACCCTCGTTATCGTGGCCTAAAGACCCTCGTTATCCTGGCCTAAAGACCCTCGTTATCCTGGCCTAAAGACCCTCGTTATCCTGGCCTAAAGACCCTCGTTATCCTGGCCTAAGACCCTCGTTATCCTGGCCTAAAGCCCTCGTTATCCTGGCCTAAGACCCTCGTTATCTGGCCTAAAGACCTCGTTATCCTGGCCTAAGGACCCTCGTTATCATGGCCTAAGACCCTCGTTATCTGGCCTAAGACCCTCGTTATCCTGGCCTAAGACCTCGTTATCGTGGCCTAAAGACCTCGATATGTGGCCTAAAGACCCTCGTTATCGTGGCCTAAAGACCCTCGTTATCCTGGCCTAAGACCCTCGTTATCGTGGCCTAAAGGGCCTCGTTATCGTGGCCTAAGGACCCTCGATATCCTGGCCTAAAGACCCTCGTTATCCTGGCCTAAGACCCTCGTATCTGGCCTAAGACCCTCGTTATCCTGGCCTAAAGACCCTCGTTATTCTGCTCTAAAGATCCTCGTTATCCTGGCCTGAAGACCCTCGTTATCCTGCTCTAAAGACCCTCATTATCTGGCCTGAAGACCTCGTTATCGTGGCCTAAGACCCTCGTTATCCTGGCCTAAAGACCCTCGTTATCCTGGCCTGAAGACCCTCGTTATCCTGCTCTAAGAACCCTCATTATCCTGGCCTGAAGACCCTCGTTATCGTGGCCTAAAGACCCTCGTTATCCTGCCTAAAGACCTCGTTATCCTGGCCTAAGACCCTCGTTATTCTGCTCTAAAGACCCTCGTTATCCTGGCCTGAAGACCCTCGTTATCGTGGCTAAGACCCTCTATCCTGGCCTAAAGACCTCGTTATCCTGGCCTGAAGACCCTCGTTATCGTGGCCTGAAGACCCTCGTTATCCTGGCCTGAAGACCCTCGTTATCCTGGCCTAAAGACCCTCGTTATCCCTGGCCTAAAGACCCTCGTTATTCTGCTCTAAAGACCCTCGTTATCCTGTAGACCCTCGTTATCGTGGCCTAAAGACCCTCGTTATCCTGGCCTAAAGACCCTCGTTATCCTGGCCTAAAGACCCTCGTTATCCTGGCCTAAAGACCCTCGTTATCCTGGCCTAAAGACCCTCGTTATCCTGGCCTAAAGACCCTCGTTATCCTGGCCTAAAGACCCATGTCACCAGCTGTTTACCGTGTCCCGTCAGCCTTCAGTATGGCGCCAAACACCTGAAGCAATGCACACTTACACAGCAGGTATTTCCTCTTAATTTCTCCGTATTAATTATTATTACCCAGGTGCGCGGTTCCTCCTTCAGCGCCTGTTAGTGGTAGTTCCTCGTATTACCCAGGTGCGCGGTTCCTCCTTCAGCGCCTGTTAGTGAGTAGTTCCTCGTATTACAGGTGCGCAGTTCCTCCTTCAGCGCCTGTTAGTGATAGTTCCTCGTATTACCCAGGTGCGCAGTTCCTCCTTCAGCGCCTGTTAGTGGTAGTTCCTCGTATTACCCAGGTGCGCGGTTCTCCTTCAGCGCCTGTTAGTGATAGTTCCTCGTATTACCCAGGTGCGCGGTTCCTCCTTCAGCGCCTGTTAGTGATAGTTCCTCGTATTACCCAGGTGCGCAGTTCCTCCTTCAGCGCCTGTTAGTGGTAGTTCCTCGTATTACCCAGGTGCGGTTCCTCCTTCAGCGCCTGTTAGTGGTAGTTCCTCGTATTTGTTCACCACCATCTACGTCGTCCAGCCCGCCATGGTGCTGGAAATACCGCGGATAGAAATAATTGGGTAACTCTTGCCGTCCGCCATTGTGTCTAAGGTGACGTCAGATGTAAACATTGGCTTGAGTGACGCCATCATAATTGATCGTGTCTATTGATATTTTTTTTAAATTATCGGAGAAAATTTTGTATATTTTGTTGTTATTATTGTAAAGAACTTTGATTATGTTTACATTAATGGAACTTGTACGTAGTAGGTTTTGTTTCCTTAGTATCTTTAGTTACAGAACACGCCGCTAGGGGGACACCGAACACCCATAAATATACACACATATTTACAGCAACATACAACGCCTAGCAACATGTTAATATATTCCTTATGTATAAATAACTGTTGTATTGTGTATAAACTTTTAAATAAACTTGGTGTATTAAATTGTTTTTTGTTTTTTTCTTCATATTTTAGTACTTCATTTGTTTTGGTTTTTAAGTCAATATAACTAATTTATTATCATTCTCCTGTAACACACACTCACACTACATCCTTGACCACCGTAGGGTCAAGACCTATTCAAAAGTGACAATTTCGTTTCGGAAAGAAGTGGGATCAGTGTTGAACAGTGATGAACAGTGTTTAAGACAGTGAATTCAGCACTAGACAGTACCAGTGAAAGCCGTGACCCACCAGTGAGATAAGCGCCATCGGAGAACTAACCACCATCTTCTGACCAGGAACAACAGAGGGCCGGCCGGCTATGCACCTGACTACGGTCTAACACAACACCACCCAGCAGAGTGAGGTACTGTGACACCACCCCACACCGCACGGTGTACCTATGACCACTTGAGGTCCTTCATATCAACACCCGAAGATGAGTTACTACACCACGTGAACACCACCCACCGGGTCTCCATGACCACGTGAGGTCCTTCACATCAACACCCGAGGACGAGTTACTACACCACGTGACACCAGAAGTCTCCATGACCACGTGAGGTCCTTCACATCAACACCGAGGACGAGTTACTACACGTGAACACCACCCACCCGAGGTCTCCATGACCACGTGAGGTCCTTCATCACATCGAGGACGAGTTACTACACCACGTGAACACCACCCACCCGAAGTCTCCATGACCACGTGAGGTCCTTCACATCAACACCCGAGGACGAGTTACTACACCACGTGAACACCACCACCTGAGGTCTCAGACCACGTGAGGTCTTCACATCAACACCGAGGACGAGTTACTACACCACGTGAACACCACCACCCGAAGTCTCCATGACCACGTGAGGTCCTTCACATCAACACCTGAGGACGAGTTACTACACCACGTGAACACCACCCACCTGAGTCTCCATGACCACGTGAGGTCCTTCACATCAACACCGAGGACGAGTTACACCACGTGAACACCACCACTTGTGTCTCCATGACCAGTCCAGGCCCGGGCCATCAACTGTAAACTATAATAATTTGTATGTTCAATCATTTTTCCTTCTTCTTTCACTAATGAAAGCTTTTGTTAAACTACCCACCCACCCCATGTCTTTGTATGTAATAAGTCATTTTGTCTGATGTATATTTTCAGCCTTCGGGCTGCCGAACTTTCAATAAACCGCACATACACACACACACACACACACACACACACACACACACACACACACACACACACACACACACACACACACACACATACACACACACACACACACACACAACATACACACACACAAACATACACACACACACACACACACACACACACACACACACACACACACACACCGTCTCTAATTAATCTCGAGTCTGTTTGTAATATGGCGGCCATTTTTTTTATGCTTAAATCTCCAGATACGAGGAAAATTGTGTCTTACGAGATACAGTACACCTACACCTGTCATCAGCAACACTCACCTACAGTACACCTGTCATCAGCAACACTCCTAACACCTACACCTGTCATCATCAACACTACCTGTACACCTGTCATCAGAAACCACTACAGTACACACACTCTCACACCACCTACAGTACACCTGTCATCAGCAACACTCACCTACAGTACACCTACACCTGTCATCATCAACACTCACCTACAGTACACCTGTCATCATCAACACCTGTCAGGAATGATGACTGTGGGGAAAGTAATGCAGGTGAATGTGAAGTGAATGAGAGACTAATGTGAGGTGAATGTGAGGTGAATGTGTGGTGAATGTGTGGTGAATGAGGAGGGGAGGTGAATGTGAGGTGAATGTGTGGTGAGTGTGAGGTGAATGTAAGGTGAATGTGTGGTGAGTGTGTGGAGTGTGAATGAGGTGAGGGAGGTGAAGTGAGGTGAGGGGAGTGAGGGGAATGTGAGAAGGGAATGTGGGTGAATGTGGTGAGTGTGTGAATGTGGTGACTGTGAAGTGAGGTGATGAATGTGATGTGACTCAGGTGAATGTGAGGTGAATGTGTAGAATGTAGAATGTGAGAATGTGTGGTGAGGTGTGGTGAATGTGTGGTGAATGTGGAGGTGAGTGTGATGTGAATGAGGACTGAGGTGAATGTGAGGTGAATGGTGAATGGAATGTGAGAATGTGAGGGGTGGTGAATGTGAGGTGAATGAGGTGAGATGTTGATGACAGGTGAAGTTGTACTGGAGGTGAGTGTTGTTGATGAGAGGGAGGAGGAGGAGGAGGAGGAGGAGGAGGAAGAAGGGGAGGAGGAGGAAGGAGGAGGAAGGGGGAAGAGGGAGGGAGGAAGGAGGAGAAGAGGAGGAAAGGGGAAGAGGAGGAGGAGGAAGGGGAAGAGGAGGAGGAGAAGGAAGGAAAATGGTGATGAAGATTAGTTTCCTATAGTTCTCTCTGTATTATTCTGTTCCGTTTCTCTCTTCACGTTGTTCTTGTCTACCCGTTCCTTCTCCCCTGCTCCTTCTCTTCTCTATCTTCCTCCTCCCATCTCTTATTCCTCCATCACCAAATATCCTCCTCCTCCTGCTGCACCTCCTCCTGCACCTCCTCCTCCTCCTCCTCCTCCTCCCTGCACCTCCTCCTGCACCTCCTCCTCTCTGCACCTCCTCCTCCTCCTGCACCTCCTCCTCCACCACCTCCTCCTGCACCTCCTCCTCCTGCACCTCCTTCTGCATCCTCCTCCTGCTACCTCCCTCCTCCTCACCTCCTCCTCCTCCTCACCTCCTCCTCCCACCTCCTCTCCCCCCTCCTCTCCTCCTCCTCCTGCACCCCTCCCTCCCTCCTCCTGCACACCTCGCCCACCTCCTCCTACACCTCCCTCCCTGCCCCTCCTCCTCCTCCTGCACCTACTCCTCCTCCTGCACCTCCTCCTCCTCCCTCCTCCTGCACCTCCTCCCTCCTCTGCACCTCCTCACCTCCTCCTCCTGCACCTCCCTCCTCCTCCTACCTCCTACCTCCTCCTCACCTCCTGCACCTCCCCTCCTCTGCATCTCCCTCCCCTCCCCACACCTCCTCCTGCACCCCTCCTCCTCCTGCACCTCCCTCCTCCCTACCTCCTCCTCCTACCCCCTCCCTCCCCTCCCTGCACCTCCTCCTCCTCTGCCTCCTGCACCTCCTCCTCCCACCCCCCTCCTCCCTCCACCTCCTCCCTACACCTCCTCCCTCCCTGCACCTCCTCCCTGCACCACCTCCTCTGCACCTCCTCCTCCTACCCCTCCTGTACCTCCTCCCTCCTGCTCACCTCCTCCTGCACCTCCTCCTCCTCCTCCTGCACCTCCTCCTCCCCTCCCTGCACCTCCTCCTGCACCTCCTCCTGCACCTCTCCTCCCCTTCTCCCTCCTCCTGCACCCTACTCCTCCTCCTACCTCCTCTCCTCCTCCCTACACTCCTCCTGCACCTCCTCCTCCTCCTGCACCTCCTCCTACCTCCTCCTCCTGCACCTCCTCCTCCTCCTGCACCTCTCCTGCACCTCTCCCTCACCTCCTCCTGCACCTCCCTCTCCCTGCACCTCCTGCACCTCCCTCCTCCTGCATCTCCCTCCTCCCTACACCTCCTCCTGCACCCCTCCTCCTCCTACCTCCCCTCCTCCCCTGCACCTCCTCCTCCCTGCACCTCCTCCCTCCTCCCTACCTCCTCCTCCTCCTGCACCACCTCCTCCTGCACCTCCTCCTCCTGCACCTCCTCCTCCTGCCACCTCCTCCTCCCTGCACCTCCCTCCTCCTGCTGCACCCTCCTCCTGCTGCACCTCCTCCTGCACCTCCTCCTCCTCACACCTCCTCCTGCACCTCCTCCTCCTGCACCTCCTCCTGCACCTCCTCCCTCCTCCTCCTGCACCTCCTCTCCTCCACCCTCACCTCCTCCTGCACCTCCTCCCTGCCTCCTCCTCCTCCTGCCCCTCTCCTCCTGCACACCTCTCCTCCCCTCCTACCTCCTCCCTCCTCCTCCACACTTCCTCCTGCACCTCCTCCCTCCTCCCTGCACCTCCTCCTACCTCCTCCTCCTGCACCTCCTCCTCCTCCTGCCTCTCCCTCCTCCTACCTCCCACCTCCTCCTCCTGCCATCTCCTCCTCCCTACACCTCCCTGCACCCCTCCTCCTCCTACCTCCTCCTCCCTACCTCCTCCCTCCTACCTCCTCCCTCCTCCTACCTCCTCCCTCCCTCCTGCCACCTCCTCCTCACCTCCTCCCCTCCTACCTCCCTCCTCCTGCACCTCCCTCCTCCCTCCACCTCCTCCTCCTCCTGCACCTCCTCCTGCTACACCTCCTCCTCACCTCCTCCCCTCCTACACCTCCTCCTGCTACCTCCTCCTCCCTCTGCACACCTCCTCCTCCTCCCTCCTCCTGCCACCTCCTCCTGCACCTCCTCCTCCTCCTCCCTCACCCTGCACCTCCTCCTCCTCCTACCTCCTCCCCTCCCTCCCTGCACCTCCCTCCCTCCTCCTGCACCTCCCCTCCCCCCCCTCCTCTCCTACCTACTCCTCCTCCCCACACCTCCTCCTCCTGCACCTCCTCCTCCTGCACCTCCTCCTCCACCACCATCTCCTCCTCCTGCACCTCCCTCCTGCCTCCTCCTCCTGCTCCTCCTCCTGCACCTCCTCCCTCCTGCACCTCCTCCTCCCACACCTCCTCCTCCTACCTCCTCCTGCACCTCCTCCTGCACCTCCTCCTCCTCCTACCTCCTCCTCCTGCCTCCTCCTGCCCTCCTCCACCACCTCCTCTGCCACCTACTCCTCCTCCTGCACCTCCTCCTCCTCCTGCCTCCTCCTCCTCCTGCAGGTGTTGTGTATTCCCTCACCTGGCGGGAGTCAGGTGAGAGAGACAAATATGTTAAGTCATAAACGCTTCACCCACAGGAAATGTCCGATCACATCGTGCCAGGGAGGATAAACAGCCAGCCAAGGTCGCCTCCTGCACACACACACACACACACAGTTATACGCTCATATACCCATATGTATGCACAAACACACCACACACACACAGATATATGCACGAACACACACAAATACATTTGCACTAAAATACAGTTATGTATGTACACACGCTCGTATGCGCACGTGTGTACATACTTACATACAATATATACAGTATGCACTAAAATACAGTTATGTATGTACACACACAGACCTATTGATTCATGAACACAGTCATGCACTACATATATGTACACATCTATATAGTAGTAGTATTTCTTCTGTTGACATAATTATCACAACTATTGATAAGGTTAATAATAGAATATCATTATTATTATTAGCATTACTACAGCTATTATTATCGCTAATACTATTGTTTTATTATAACAATTGGTAATAATAATGATAATAATAATAATATTATTATTATTATTATTATTATTATTATTTGTTTTTTTTTTTTTATTATTATTATTGTATAGCTGCAAAATATTTAATCAAAATGAATGAATAAATAAGTACTAAACAAAACACAGGTGTGTGGCGGCAGGTTTACCGGGTATAAACAGGTGTGTGGCTTTTATAACAGACAGGTGTGTGGCGGCAGAGTTTACCGGTATAACAGACAGGTGTGTGGCAGAGTTTACGGATATAACAGACAGGTGTGTGGCGGCAGGGATTTACCGGGTATAACAGACAGGTGTGTGGCGGCAGGTTACCGGGTATAACAGACAGGTGTGTGGCGGCAGAGTTTACCGGGTATAACAGACAGGTGTGTGGCGGCAGGTTACCGGGTATAACAGACAGGTGTGGCGGCAGAGTTTACCGGTATAACAGACGGGTGTGTGGCGGCAGAGTTTACCGGTATAACAGACGGGTGTGTGGCGGCAGAGTTTACCGGTATAACAGACAGGTGTGTGGCGGCAGAGTTTACCGGGTATAACAGACAGGTGTGTGGCGGCAGTTTACCGGATATAACAGACAGGTGTGGGCGGTTACCGGTATAACAGCGGTGTGTGTGGCGGCAGAGTTTACCGGATATAACGAACAGGGTGTGGCGAGTTTACCGGGTATAACAGACAGGTGTGTGGCGGCAGCTTACCGGTATAACAGACAGGTGTGTGGCGGCAGAGTTTACCGGATATAACAGACGGGTGTGTGGCGGCAGAGGTTACCGGTTATAACAGACAGGTGTGTGGCGGCAGAGTTTACCGGGTATAACAGGCAGGTGTGTGGCGGCGGCAGAGTTTACCGGGTATAACAGACAGGTGTGTGGCGGCAGGTTTACCGGGTATAACAGACGGGTGTGGCGGCAGGAGTTTACCGGGTATAACAGACAGGTGTGTGGCGGCAGAGTTTACCGGGTATAACAGACGGGTGTGTGGCGTTTACCGGTATAACGACAGGTGTGTGGCGGCAGAGTTACCGGGTATAACAGACAGGTGTGTGGCGGCAGATTACCGGATATAACAGACAGGTGTGTGGCGGCAGAGTTTACCGGGTATACAGACAGGTGTGTGGCGGCAGAGTTACCGGGTATAACAGACAGGTGTGTGGCGGCAGAGTTTACCGGGTATAACAGACAGGTGTGTGGCGGCAGAGTTTACCGGGTATAACAGACAGGTGTGTGGCGGCAGAGTTTACCGGGTCTGTGGCTGACGGGAAACAAATTACGTCTTAATACAACCTATACTTTACGCCATCTTGTGAGGCACCATAACCACCTTCTATGCTTTATGGACCATTAAAACCGTCTAATAACGCGGCGGTGTGTGCGTCAATGTCGTATTTTGGCGCCAATTGTTGACCACTGGAGGAGTGAGTTTGGCGGACTACCTGGCGCTTGTCTTAACGATGGCTCGAGTTACCTGGTGATTAACGGTGATAAATGTAACAGTAAACATAGTATGAAATGGTTCCTCTATTTAACGGAATGTATGAAGAAGAAAGTCCGTTATATCGAGGGTCTCTTAGACATGAATCTTCTATTTAACGGAATGTATGAAGAAGAAAGTCCGTTATATCGAGGGTCTCTTAGATATGAATCCTCCATAACGAACTATATAGAAAGGAAAATCCGTTATATCGAGGGTCCGTTTAATGTAACTCATCTAACGGATTATATGGGAAGAAGAGTCCGCTATATACTGTAGAGGTCTCACGATATAACTCGAGGAATATATAAGACATACATGATATTTTCTTGTTAATATTCCTGCAGTGGATTGATTGAGGTCGTTAATTGGCTTAGGGTCGTTTAGGATGGTGGGTGGCGGTCGTACTGCTGTGTGGCGTGTATGGTCGTGCTGCTGGGTATAGTGTATGGTCGCTGCTGTTTATAGTGTATGGTCGCATTGCTGTGTATAGTGTATGGTCGTACTGCTGTTTATAGTGTATGGTCGTACTGCTGTTTGCAGTGTGTTTTGGTCGTACTGCTGTTTATAGTGTATGGTCGTAATTGCTGTTTATAGTGTACGGTCGCACTGCTGTTTATAGGCGGTCGTACTGCTGTTTGTAGGTATGGTCGCACGGTTGTTTATAGTGTATGGTCGCACTGTTGTGTAAGTAGTGTATGGTCGTGCTGTTGTTTATAGTGGCGGTCGTAATTGCTGTTTATAGGTATGGTCGTACTCGCTGTTTGCGAGTGCATGGTCGCAATTGCTGCATAGTGTGGCGGTCGTACTGCTGTCGGTGGCGGTTGTGCCGTTGTTTGTGTGTAAGTGTATCGTACTGCTGTTTATAGTGGCGGTCGTACTGGTTGTATAGTGTATGGTCGTACTGTTGTAAAGCAGTGCATGGTCGTACTGCTGTGTATAGTATGTCGTACTGCTGTTTATAGGCGGTCTTACTGCTGCGGTATAGTGGCGGTCGCACTGCTGTTTATAGTGTGCGGTCGTACTACGTATAGTGTAATGGTCAAAACGCTGTTTATAGTGTATGGTCGTACTGCTGTTTGTAGTGTGTATGGTCACCGTTGTTTGTAGTGTGGCGGTCGAACTGCTGTTTGTGGTGTATGGTCGTACTGCTGTTTGTGGTGTAGGCGGTCGTACTGCTGTTTATAGTGTATGGTCGTACTGCTGTGTATAGTGTGCGGTCGTACTGTTGTGTACAGTGTATGGTCGTACTGCTGTGTATAGTGGGTCGTACTGCTGTTTATAGTGGCGGTCTTACTGCGTATAGTGTATGGTCGTAATTGCTGTTTATAGTAAGCGGTCGTACTGCTGTGTATAGTGTATGGTCGTACTGCTGTTTATAGTGTATGGTCGTACTTGCCGTTTGTAGTGGCGGTCGTACCGCTGTTTGTAGTGTGGCGGTCGAACTGGCTGTTTGTAGTGTATGGGTCGTACTGCTGTTTATAGTGGTCTACTGTTGTGTATAGTGTATGGTCTTACTGCTGTATAGTGTATGGTCTACTACTGTGTATAGTGTATGGTCTTACTGCTTGTATAGTGTATGGTCGTACTGTTGTGTATAGTGTATGGTCTACTGTTGTTTATAGTGTGTATGGTTGTACTGCTGTGTATAGTGTATGGTCTTACTGCTGTGTATAGTGTATGGTCTTACTACTGTGTATAGTGTATGGTCTACTGCTGTATAGTGTATGGTCGTACTGTTGTGTATATAGTGTATGGTCTTACTGTTGTTTATAGTGTATGGTCGTACTGCTGTGTATAGTGTATGGTCGTACTGCTGTATAGTGTATGGTCGTACTGCTGTGTATAGTGTATGGTCTTACTGTTGTGTATAGTGTATGGTCGTACTGCTGTTTATAGTGTATGGTCGTACTGTTGTGTATAGTGTATGGTCTTACTGTTGTGTATAGTGTATGGTCGTACTGTTGTATAGTGTATGGTCGTACTGCTGTGTATAGTGTATGGTCGTACTACTGTGTATAGTGTATGGTCATTTTCGCTGTGTATATAGTGTATAGTCGACTGCTGTGTATAGTGTATGGTTGTACTGTTGTATAGTGTATGGTCGTACTGCTGTGTATAGTATGGTCTTATATACTGTGTGTGTGGGTTTACTGCTGTGTATAGTGTATGGTCTTACTACTGTGTATAGTGTAGGTCTTACTTGCTGTGTATAGTGTATGGTCTTACTGCTGTGTATAGTGTATGGTCGTACTGCTGTTTATAGTGTATGGTTCACTGTTGTGTATAGTGTATGGTCTTACTGTTGTAGGTGTATGGTCGTACTGCTGTGTATAGTGTATGGTCGTACTGCTGTTTAGTAGTGTATGGTCTTACTTGCTTATAGTGTATGGTCGTACTGCTGTTTATAGTGTATGGTCGTACTGTTGTGTATAGTGTATGGTCGTACTGTTGTGTGTAGTGTATGGTCGTACTGCTGTGTATAGTGTATGGTCGTACTGCTGTGTATAGTGGCGGTCGTACTGCTGTGTATAGTGTATGGTCGTACTGCTGTGTATATAGTGTATGGTCGTACTGCTGTTTGTGGTGTATGGTCTTACTGCTGTGTATAGTGTATGGTCGTACTGCTGTTTATAGTGTATGGTCTGCACTGTTGTTTATAGTGTATGGTCTTACTGTTGTTTATAGTGTATGGTCGTACTGCTGTGTATAGTGTATGGTGTGTGAGTCATACTACTGTAAATGTATAGTCATGTACTGTGTATGGTCCATACTATAGTGTATAGTCATGCTGTATAAATGTAGTCACTGTAAGTGTATGTAGTCGTACACTACTGTTTATGATGTATAGTCATACTGTGTATAGTGTGTCTTACTGTGTGTATAATGTATAGTCATACTACTATTTAATGTATAGATCGTACTACACTGTTTGTAGTGTATAGTCATACTCTTTATTTGTAGTGTATAGTCATGTACTGTTTATGGTATATAAATCGTACTACTGTGTATAGTGTATAGTCTCTTACTGTTGTGTACATAATTATAGTCATACTATACTGTTTTGTAGTGTATAGTCGTACTATATTTTATAGTGTATAGTCGTACTACTGTGTGTAAATGTATAGTCATACTACTATTTATAGTATATAGTGTACTACTATATATAGTGTATAGATCGTACTACTCTTTGTACTACTGTATACTATTTATAAATGTATAGTCATGCACTGTTTATAGTATAGTCATACTACTGTTGCTTAAATGTAAATCGCTTTTACTATTTACAAATGTATAGTCTGTACTACTGTATATAAATAAATACTACTGTATACATAAGAGTGTATGGTCGTACTGCTGTGTATAGTGTATGGTCAGCTACTACTGTTTGTAGTGTATAGAGTCATGCTACTGTTTTTATAGTGTATGAGTCTAATACTACATGTATAGTGTATAGTCATACTACTGTGTATAGTGTATAGTCTACTACTGTGTTTAAGTGTAGTCATACTACTGTGTATAGTGTATAGTCATACTACTGTTTGTAAATGTACTATTTATAGTATATAGTCATACTACTATGTATAAATGTAAAGTCATGCTACTATGTATAGTCATACTACTGTATAGTGTGTGTCATACTACTGTGCTTATAGTCATGTACTGTATATAAATCATACTACTGTGCCTGTATAAAGTCATACTACTGTTTATGAAGTGTATAGTCGTACTACTGTATATAGTGTATGAATCGTACTACTGTGTGAGTGTGTAGTCATGCACTACTGTTTGTAGTGTATAGTCGTACTACTGTATGTATAGTGTATAGTCTTTATTTGTGTATAGTGTATAGTCTATTACTACTGTTTGTAGTATATAGGTCATACTACTGTTTATAGTGTATGAATAAATACTACTATTTATGAAGTGTGTGAGTCATACTATATTTGTAATGTATAAATACACTACTGTTTGTAGTGTATGTGTGTACTACATAATGTATAGTCATACTATTTGTAGTGTATAGTGTACTACTGTGTGTATAGTATGTATGAGTCTTACTATTGTGTATATGTATACTATATTTATGGTCAATACTACTATTTATAAATTATATTAAGTCGTACTACTGTGTATAGTACTGCGGTCGTACTGCCGTTTATGAGTGTATGGTCGTACTGCTGTGTATAGTGTATGGTCGTACTGCTGTTTATAGTGTATAGTCGTACTACTGTGTATAGTATGGTCGTACTACTGTTTATAGTGTATAGTCGTACTACTGTTTATTTGTAGTGCTGCGATCATACTACTTTAATGTATAGTGTATAGTCGTACTACTGTGTATAGTGTATGAATCGTACTACTGTATATAGTGTATAGTCGTACTACTTTTATGAGTATATAGTCGTACTACTGTATAGTGTATAGTCATACTACTGTGTATAGTGTATAGTCATACTACTGTATATAGTATATACATACTATTTACTGAAGTATAGTCATACTACTGTATATAGTCATACTACTGTGTATAGGTATAGATAAATACTGTGTATATAGTGTATGGTCATGCACTACTGTTTGTAGTGTAAGTCAACACTGCATGTATAGTGTAATTACTGTTTGCATAGTGTATAGTCATGCTACTGTGTATAGTGTATAGATCATGCCTTTACATAGTATAGTCATACTACTGTGTACATAGTGCTTATAGTCATACTACTGTGTATATAGTCATACTACTATTTAATGTATAGTCATACTACTGTAGTGTATGGTCATACTGCTGTTTGTAGTGTATAGTCGTACTACTTAGTGTATAGTGTATAGTCGTACTGCTGTGTATAGTGTATAGTCGTACTACTGTGTATATAGTGTATAGATCGTACTACTGTTGTAGTGTATAGTCGTACTACTGTGTATAGTCTATAGTCGTACTACTGTTTAAAGTGTATAGTCGTACTACTGTGTATAGTGTATATAGATTGTACTGTTTGTAGTGTATAGTCCATACTATATTTATAAATGTATAGTCATGCTACTGTTATTTATAATGTATAGTCGTACACTACTATTTGTAATGTATTCATACTACTATGTATATAGTATATAGTCATACTACTGTTGTAGTGTATAGTCATACTGTATAGTCATACTATTTATAAATATATAAATAAAATACTACTATTATTATAATTATATGGTTTATACTACTGTTTAGGTATATGAATCACGTACTGCTATTTTATAGTGTATATAGTCACGTACTGCTGTTTATAGTGTATGGTTGTACTACTGTTTTACTTAGTGTATGGTCGTACTGCTATTTATAGTGTATAGTCGTACTGCTAATTTGTATAGTGTAGTCATGCTACTGTGTATAGTGTATATGAAATCATACTGCTATTTTATAGTGTGTAAAAGTCGTACTACTGTTTATAATGTATATAGATTATACTACTGTGTATAAAATGTATAGTCATACTACTATTTAGTATAGTCACTTCTATTTATAGTCATACTACTGTTTATAATGTATAGTCATACTACTGTGTATATAGTCATCCTACTGTTTATAGTGTATAGTCATACTACTATTTATGAATGTATAGTCTACTATTGTGTATAGTGTATGGTCGTACTGTATATAGTGTATGGTCGTACTACTGTGTATAGTGTATGATAATACACTGTTTAGTGTATGGTGTACTGTAAGTCTTTGTATGGTCCCAACGACAAACAGAAGAGGTCGTATACCAAGTCGTGGGGAAGGGGTACCATTTAATTACCTGTCGAATAATACCTGAGAGGGAGGGGTTTGATACCAAGGGGGAGTGAACTATCTGCCATCTAAGGGGTTAAAGGGTAATT
Source organism: Homarus americanus (assembly GCF_018991925.1). NCBI lineage: Eukaryota > Metazoa > Arthropoda > Malacostraca > Decapoda > Nephropidae > Homarus > Homarus americanus. Next base: position 49,066 of record NW_024733780.1, read on the forward strand.
GAGCCTATCACCATTAAAGGGTGACACTGATTTCTCAACACCCATACCCCCCTCTTGTCTAATGGAACTAGGGGTTATAGGAAGGAAAGGGTGGTTCTTTTTTTAGGGTACTGTTTTAGGCGGAGTGGTAGGTAGGGAGGGAGGGAGGGTGGGTGAAATAATGGCAATTGTGACGTCACCAAAGTCTGAATCACCTGCTTGGCGAGGGACAGCAATCAGAAACTCTCAATGGATTGGTCTAATTTTACCCCAATCTAGAGGCAAAACCTCTTCTCTGATCGACAGAAGCTTGACTATAACGTGGGTAACCTTCCCTCATGCTAGAGTAATTGGCGATCAAGTGATTAGCGATGACGGTAACTACTCCCCGACCGAGGGGTAGTTATAACGTAATTAGACTTGATCATATATAGTGGGTGGGGGGTGTGGAGAGAGAGGGGTGTGGAGAGAGAGTGTGAAGAGAGGGTGTGAAGAAGAGAGAGAGGGGGTGTGGAGAGAGAGAGAGAGGTGTGGAGAGAGAGAGAGGGGTGTGGAGAGAGGTGTGTAGAGAGAGAGGGGTGTGGAGAGAGGGGGGTGTGGAGAGAGAGGGGGGGGTGTGAAGAGAGAGGGTGTGAAGAAGAGAGATGTGGAGAGGGGGTTTGAAGAGAGAGTGTGAAGAGAGTGTGGAGAGGGGGAGAGAGAGGGGTGTGGAGAGAGAGAGGGGTGTGGAGGAGAGGGGGTGTGAAAGGGTGTGAAGAGGGGGTGTGGAGAGAGAGGGGGGTGTGAAGGGCGAGGGTGTGAAAGAGAGAGGGGTGTGGAGAGGGGTGTGGAGAGAGAGAGGGGTGTGAAGAGAGAGAGGTGTGAGGGGGGGGTGTGAGAGGGGGGGTGTGAAGAGGGGGTGTGAAGAGGGGTGTGGAGAAGGGGGGGTGTGAAGAGGGTGTGTGAAAGAGAGAGAGGGGTGTGAAAGAGAGAGAGGGGTGTGGAGAGAGAGGGGTGTGGAGGAGGGAGAGGGGTGTGAAGAGAGGGTGTGAAGAGGTGGAGAGGGGTGTGAGGGCGAGGGTGTGAAAGAGAGAGAGAGGGGGTGTGGAGAGAGAGGGGTGTGGAGAGAGAGGGGGTGGGGGGTGTGGAGAGGGCGTGGAGGGTGTGGAGAGGGGGTGTGGAAGAGGGGTGTGTGGAAGAGGGGGTGGAGAGAGGGGTGTGGAGAGGTGTGGAGGGGGTGTGAAGAGGGGGTGTGAAGAGAGAGAGAGTGAAGAAAGGGGGTGTGGGGGGTGTGAAAGGGGGGTGTGTGAGAGGGGTGTGAAGAAGGGGTGTGGAGAGAGGGGTGTGGAGGGGAGAGGGGGTGTGAGAGGGGGTGTGAGGGGGTGTGGAGAGAGAGGGGTGTGAAGGGGAGGGGTGTGAAGAGGGGGTGTGGAGAGAGGGGGTGTGGAGAGGGGGTGGAGAGAGGGGGTGTGGAGAGAGGGGGGAGGGGGTGTGGGGGGGTGTGGAAGAGGGGGGTGTGTGGAAGGGGGGTGGGGAGGGTGTGGAGAGGGGTGTGGAGGGGTAGAAGAAGAGAGGGTGTGAAGAGGGGGTGTGAAAGAGAGAGGGGGTGTGAAAGAGAGGGGTGTGGAGAGGGGGTGAAGAGGGGGGTGTGAAGAGGGGGTGTGGAGAGAGAGAGAGAGGGGGTGTGAAGAGGGGGTGTGAAGGGGTGTGAAGAGAGGGGGGTGTGAAAGAGGGGGTGTGGAGAGAGAGGGGGTGTGGGGGGGAGAGAGGGGGTGTGGAGGAGGAGGGGGGTGTGGGAGGGAGGAGAGGGGGTGTGGAGGAGGAGGGGGGTGTGGAGAGAGAGAGAGGAAGAGAGGGGTGTGGAGAGAGAGGGGGTGTGGAGAGAGAGGGGGTGTGGAGGGAGGAGAGGGGGGGGTGTGAGAAGAGAGGGGTGTGGAGAGAGAGGGGTGGGAGGAGAGAGGGGGTGTGGAGGAGGGGGAGGGGGGGGTGTGGAGGGAGGGGGTGTGGAGAGAGAGATGGTGTGGGAGAGAGAGGTGGGTGTGGAGGGAGAGGGTGGTGTGGAGGAGAGAGGGGGGTGTGGAGAGAGAGAGGGGGTGTGGAGAGGTGGTGTGGAGGGAGGGGGTGTGGAGAGAGGGGTGTGGAGGAGAGGGAGAGGGGTTGTGGAGGGGGAGGAGAGGGTGGTGTGGAGGGAGAGGGGGGGTGTGGAGAAGGAGAGAGGTGGTGTGGAGGAGGAGAGGGGGGGTGTGGAGAGAGGGGGGGTGTGGAGGGAGAGGGGGGGTGTGGAGGGAGAGGGGGTGTGGAGAGAGGGGTGTGGAGGAGGAGAGAGGGTGGTGTGGAGGGGAGGGAGAGGGGGGGGTGTGGAGGAGGAGAGGGGGGTGTGGAGGAGAGAGAGATGGTGTGGAGGAGAGAGGGGTGTGGAGAAAGGAGAGAGGGGGTGTGGAGGAGGAGGGGGTGTGGAGGAGGAGAGAAAGGGGGTGTGGAGGAGGAGAGTTGGATGGTTACGGTCGAAACATAATTTTTCTAAGTCGTAATTTTCGTCAGTGTGTAAGTACTCAATGTTCGCCTATCTATATATATGTATAGTATATGTACCTAATTATATACAGTATATGTAAAGTATATATGTACCTAATTACAGTATATAAGTTAATTAGTGTTTACTACCTGTGTAATATAGGCCCTGTAGCTCTCACCTGTATCAAGGTGTACCATCAAGTAATTAACCTACAGTACCTGAGTTTATCGAAGATGGATGTTGGTGATAAATAATGGTTCATCATTTATAGTGACGTCATCAGAAAAATATGACGGATAGATGTTTGTGTGTGTGTGTGTGTGTGTGTGTGTGTGTGTGTGTGTGTGTGTGTGTGTGTGTGTGTGTGTGTGTGTGTGTGTGTTACCCCATTTTGGTTTCTCGGCTCCCTGTCACGACATCGATGAAGAGATTCAGCATCGGATCAGATGTGTGCATCTCTCAGCCTCTGGCAGCCTCCAAACTGTGTCTTTAGTTGTAGTGTTGAAATTATTTACAGAAGTTACATGTATATCGAGCAGTGGTCCTCCCACCCCTGCTATATGCCAGGGAGACATGGGTCACATAGGAGGCACCTCAAGGCACGTGAAAACTTTCAGTGGTCACGTTCCATCCTCCGAGTTCGCTGGGAGACAAGAGAACAAATGCCAGTATTCTCCTAACACCAACTGTAAGAGCATCGAGGCTACCATTATCCATGAACAACTACGCTGGACTGTATGTTACCCGCATGGACGACAGTAGACTGTCAAAGCAGCTACTTTACAGTCACCCTAACGAATAGTAAGCATGCTGGGGGCAACTGAAAGGTATAAGGATTGTCTTAAGACAAACCTGAAAAAATCGACCCTCCTGGGAGACGATTACTCCACACCGTAACGCTTGGAGGAGCACCACACGAGAAGGTGGAATACTCGAGAGTTAGCCCGACTGCATACTGAGGCAGACTAGCGCCAATGCCGGAAAGACGCTGCCACCTCCCGCACTAGATGTAGCCTCCACATGTGCAACATCTGTGATCGATCCCGCGGTCCCAGGTCTTTAGTCACCTCAAGGCCTCCACACCGGTGACATCATAACTATTGTATCATAGCTGGATGATCGTCATACTCGATTCCAGTGACAGCAAAGTAGTAGTAGTAGTGTGTGTGTGTGTGTGTGTGTGTGTGTGTGTGTGTGTGTGTGTGTGTGATGTGTGTGTATTTAGTAGCAAAGTGTAAAAATAAGTGAGTTATCATTATAGCACCTTATATTTACAGGCTGACTAAATGTGGCTGTTGTGGTGGCGGACATCCAGGAGGGAGGAAGAAAGGTGGAATGGAGAGAGGAATCGGAGGAGGGAGGAATAGATGGAAGGAGAAGGGGGAAAGAAAGAGAGGAAAGGGAAGGGGGAAGAGAGCAAGGGAAGGAGGAAGGGGAGAGAGACAAGGGGGAGGAAGGGGGGAAGAGAGAGCAAGGAAGGAGGAAGGGGGAGAAGAGAACAAGGGAAGGAGGAAGGAAGAGAGCAAAGGGGGAAGGAGGAAGGGGAGAAGAGAGCAAGGGAAGGAGGAAGGGGGAAGGAAGGGGAAGGGAGGAAGGGGGAGAAGAGAGCAAAGGGAAGGAGGAGGGGGAAGAGAGCAAGGGAAGGAGGAAGGGGAGAAGAGGAAGCAAAGAAAGGGAAGGAGGGAAGAGAGCAAGGGGAAGGAGGGAAGGGGAAGGAAGAGAGGAAGGAAGGAGGAAGGGGGGAAGAGGAAACAAGGGAAGGAGGAAGGGGGGAAAACAAGGGAAGGGGAAGGGAAGAGAGCAAGGGAAGGAGGAAGGGGGGGAAGAGAGCAAGGGGAAAGGGGAGGGAAGGGGGAAGAGCAAGGGAAGGAGGAAGGGGGGGGGAAGAGAAAGGGAGGGGAAGAGAAGAGAGCAGGGAAGGAGGAAGGGGGGAAGAGAGAAACAAAAGGGAAGGAAGGGGGGAAGAAAAACAAGGGAAGGGAGGAAGGGGGAAGAGAGCAAGGGGAAGGAGGAAGGGGGGAGAGAGCAAAGGGGAAGGAGGAAGGGGGGGAGAAACAAGGGGAAGGAGGAAGGGGGAAGAGAGGAAGCAAGGGAAGGAGGAAGGGGGAAGAGAGAGCAAAGGGAAGGAGGAAGGGGGAAAGAAACAAGGGGAAGGAGGAAGGGGGGAGAAGAGAGCAAGGGGGAGGAAGAGGGGGAAAGAACAAGGGGAAGGAGGAAGGGGGGAAGAGAAACAAGGGAAGGAGGAAGGGGGAAGAGAGAGCAAGGGGGAAGGGAGGAAGGGGGAGAAGAGAGCAAGGGGAAGGAGGGAAAGAGGGAGCAAGGGGGAAGGGGAAGGGGAGAGAAGAGCAAGGGGGAAGGAGGAAGGGGGGAAGAAGAGCAAGGGGGAAGAGACAAGGGAAGGGAGGGAAGGGGGAGAGCAGAAGGAGGAAGGAGAAAGAGCAAGGGAAGGAGGAAGAAGAGCAAAGGAAGGAGGAAGGGGGAAGAGAGCAAGGGAAGGAGGAAGGGGAAGAGACAAAGGGAAGGAGGAAGGGGGAGAGCAAGGGGAAGGAGGAAGGGGGGAAGAGAGCAAGGGAAGGAAGGAAGGGGAGAAGAGAGAGCAAGGAAGGAGGAAGGGGGGAGAAGGAGACAAGTTGTGAGTCTTAGTATTGAGGAATTTTGGTGCCTGAATCACCTGGTTAGGCGGTGTGGGCAGGTGTGGGCAGGTGGTAACAGATGTGGGCAGGTGGTAACAGATGTGGGCAGGTGGTAACAGATGTGGGCAGGTGGTAACAGATGTGGGCAGGTGGTAACAGGTGTGGGCAGGTGGTAACAGGTGTGGGCAGGTGGTAACAGGTGTGGGCAGGTGAAGATGTGGGCAGGTGGTAACAGATGTGGGCAGGTGGTAACTGATGTGGGCAGGTGGTAACAGATGTGGGCAGGTGGTAACAGGTGTGGGCAGGTGTGGACAGGTGTGGGCAGGTGGTGCAGGAGTGTGGGCAGGTGGTGGCAGGTGGTGGGGTGTGGGCAGGTGGTAACAGGTGTGGGCAGGTGGTAACAGGTGTGGGCAGGTGTGGCGTGGGCAGGTGTGGGAAGTGTGGGCAGGTGTGGGCAGGTGGTGGGTGTGGGCAGGTGGTAACAAGCGTGGGCAGGTGGTAACAAGTGTGGGCAGGTGGTAACAGGTGTGGGCAGGTGGTAACAGGTGTGGGCAGGTGGTGGACAGGTGTGTGGACAGGTGGCTGTAGGTGTGGGCAGTGGTAACAGAAATGTGGCAGGTGGTGTCAAGTGTGGGCACGTGGTAACAATTTTGGGCAGGTGACAAAAAGTGTGGGTAGGTGGTAACCAGTGTGGGTAGGTGGTAACCAGTGTGGGTAGGTGGTAACCAGTGTGGGTAGGTGGTAACCAGTGTGGGTAGGTGGTATCAGGTGTGGGGCGGCCCTGGTTATGTCTGCTACACACAACACGTAACTTATGAATCACTGTGTATAAAAACTGGCTCCCTTCCCCTCCTGTCCAGGAGAGTGAGATGGAGATGACCGGTTCGTATCCCAGGCAGGTGAATCTATGGGCAGGTTCTTTACATTTGCCTCTGTCTACCCAGCAGTAATTGGGAACCTGGATGTTACTCGATTTGCGGATAGTGTTCCGGGGTAATGGTTAGCCAGTGCAGTTGGCGAGTTGTCCGGTCTTCTCGGACTATTCCTTGACCCTGGGTCATGCAGCTTGTTAACTCAGGGTGTGGTTGTTGTGTTGGCGACAGCTGCTTTTAAACAAATTCACGCCTAGGTGGCCCTTGGGCCGACCATCCTCGATTTCGAGGGGCAACCATTATTTTAGTTTTGTTAGGTTAGATAGGGGTAGTTTGTTAAGTCAGGTCAAGTAAGATCAGGTTAGGTTAAATTTAGTTAGGTTAGGTCGCGTTAGGTCAGGTTAGGTCGCATCTGGTTAGGTTAGTTTGTTGTTAGGCCAAGTCAGGTTTGAGAAGTCAGGTCATGTTTACAATAATCCAGGTCTAAAATCACTCTACACAGGTCAGGTCACCCTGAAGTGAAGGTGGTCGTGGCAGGGCAGTACAGGGTCGTTTAGGCCTGTCGGTGGGGGGGAGGAGGTCCTGGTGTTGGTAGGGAAGTAGATATGGAATCAATATGTGTGGTGGTGGTGGTGGTGGTGGTGGTGGTAGAGGGTGTTAGTGGTGGTGGTGGTGGTGGTGGTGGTGGTGGTGTAATGGTGGTGGTGTTAGTAGTGGTGGTGGTGGTGGTTCTACATCACCCCCATACATTCTCTCTCTCTCTCACCCAACCTCCCTCCTCTCCATACACACCCTCACCCATCCTCCTCCTCTCTCATCCACCTCACCCATCCTCCTCCTCTCATCCACCTCATTCCTCCCTCCTCATCCACCCTCACCCATCCTCCCCCATCCACCCCATTCCTCCTCCCCATCCACCCCACCCATCCTCCCCCCCCACCCCACCCACCCCCTCCCCATCCATCCATCCTCCCCCTCCCCACACCCCCCACCTCCTCCCTCTCATCCCCCCCCACCCATCCCCTCCCTCCCCAATCCACCCCTCACCCTCCTCCCTCCCTCCCCATCCACCCCCCCACCCATCCTCTTCCCTCTCATCCACCCCTCACCCATCCTCCCTCCCATCCACCCCCACCCATCCTCTCTCCCTCTTATCCACCCTCACCCATCCCCTCCTCCCTCTCATCCACCCTCACCCATCCTCCCTCTCCTCTCATCCACTCTCACCCATCCTCCCTCTCATCCACCATCACCCATCCTCCCTCCTCCCATCCACCCCACCCATTCCTCCCCATCCACCCCCATCATCCCACACCCCATCCCTCCTCCCCCATCCCTCCTCCCCCATCCACCATCACCCATCCTGCCTCCCTCCCCCATCCCACACCCCACCCATCCTCCCTCCCTCTCATCCACCATCACCCATCCTCCCTCCCTCTCATCCGCCCTCACCCATCCTCCTCCTCTCTCATCCACCATCACCTATCCTCCTCCCTCTCCATCCACCTCACCCATCTTCCTCCCTCTTCCACTTCACCCATCCTCCTCTCATCCCTCACCCATCCTCCCACCCCACCCATCCTCCTCCATCCACCACCCCATCCTCCCACCCCCACCCATCCCTCCCCTCCCCTCCCCATCCTCCTCCCCCATCCACACCCCCCACCCATCCTCCACCCCCCACCCATCCTCCCTCCCTCTCATCCACCATCACCCATCCTCCTCCCTCCATCCCACCCCATCCTCCCTCCCTCTCATCCACCACCCATCCTCCCACCCTCACCCATCCTCTCCTCTCATCCACCCCCACCCATCCTCCCACCCCTCACCCATCCTCCTCCCCATCCCTCCTCCCTCTCATCCACACCCCACCCATCCTCCCTCCCTTCCACCCCTCACCCATCCTCCTCTCCCTTCTCATCCACCATCACCCATCCTCCCTCCCTCATCCACCCTCACCCATCCTCTCCCTCTCTATCCACCATCACCCATCCTCCCACCCTCACCCATCCTCCCTCCCTCTCATCCACCTCACCCATCCTCCCACCCTCAATCCTCCCTCCACCATTCATTCTTCCTCCCCTATTCCCTCTTTTCATCTCTCCCTCCTTTCCATTTCCTCTAATTATCTCAAACCTTAATCTCTTCCTCTCTGCACACCCTTCCCTCTCTCGTCTCTCTTCCTCTCGCCTTCCCTCACTTCCCTCCTTTCCTTTCTTTCCATCTCTCCTCCCTTAAGTTCCTCACTTATTCCTTTTCCTCCTATTCCATCCCTCCCTTATTTCGTCCCTCTCACCCCCTGTTCCACCTCTTCTCACCTCTTCACCCTCACACCCTTGCCCACCCTCTCACCCCTCTCTCACCCCACTCACCCCCTCTCACCTCTTAACCCTCACACCCCTCACCCTCTTTCCTACCTCTCCCCCACCCCTGTTCCACCTCTTCCTCACCCTCACC
>NW_024733781.1:0-9196 GCF_018991925.1 Homarus americanus
CTAAGGTGCTGAGGATGTCCGGGATGAGATGAACCGTATAACAGTTGGTGAGTAATACGATAGATGGCTGCAGGAAATTCTATATCTGCGTTGTTGATGCCATTAAATGATTTTCTTCTTATTTCAGTTAAGCAATGAATCCATTTAATACTTTGATGCGTCTAAGACAAGATACAGTAATTCAGGCTGTGAGTGTTGGGCGAGATAACATGATCCTGGACGCTGGACGCCTTAATGTTTGTTTACTGCGTCCTGTCTCCGGTGACACAAATGGACGCCTCAGAGAGAGAGAGGAAAGTGCAATATCAATTTCGTCGATTATTCTCATGCTTTTAATGTTCATTTATTTCTCTTTCTCTTGTCTCATGGACAATTTATTTCAAAAACAGATCATTAATAAAAGTTACAAGACACTACACACTAATGATGGTGTATATGTTTGTTGTCTGTAATGTCCGGGGCGAGAAATATCGAGACAGTCGTTACTGAAACAACGAAAGTGAATATAGCGCATGTATTTGTTGCCTCACCTCCAGAAATCCATAAGGAATAAGTCTTAACACTGGCAGTATAGTTTTCAACTATACTGTGTGTGTGTGTGTGTGTGTGTGTGTGTGCGCACACACAGGGTGGTGTAATGCGTCTAATGTGGCAGCATTATGTTGTTGTGAAGGTGCAGGCATTGCTTGCTGCCTCTCGCTTTCAGTTGCCGCCGCTGGCTAGCCCTCGTGGTGAACAGGAAAGCAACTTGCACATGTCTTTCCCTGCCAGTACACAACCTCCTTACTATCAAGACTCCAGTTGTGCCTCCTCGTGGCAACACACGGTAACTGGGTGCCTCGTGAGCCCAGGCTGGACCAGCAGGGGATCTCTGAGTAGCAGTGGGCCCCAGAGGGACAGCGCATAGGCCGACTGGCATGTGGACACGTCCTGGTGCCAACCAACCATTTTCCTGCTGCCTTGCAGATGAACCTTGGTAGGTATACGGCGACGGGAATAAACCCAGAACGAAAAATCTGCGGTGAAGCCCCGCATCACAGACAGACATGCTTACAGAGCTCCAATAAGGCCCCAAACGGCGGTATAGGCGGAAGAGGTGACCACCGTGGGAACCCAACGACTACACCGGCAGATAAAGACAATGCCTTATGGACAGGCTACTAAGGCGAAACCCAACAAACTGGGCTGTCAGCAGTCCATTGCAACTCTTCCTTTCCCCAATCATTGCAACATTTGCATCACTGGATCGTGAAAAGGGAGAGCCAAGATGTGTGGTTACAGCCTGAGCTCCTGCCTCAATACACAAATCGACTCACGCGCAGCCATCATCCAGCTCATCATACCATTCATCATAAAAATCCCTATGCCCCCAAAAGTACTAAGGCTACAGACGAGTGGCGATGGGAGGCTCTAGTCACAACTCTGCACATGGGCGGCACAGATAAGATGGTCGTATATGAACAGGGATCTTGGCAGCAAAACTTATTCTTCCTGCTACCTCCTGGTGACCACCGCTTTCATGACAAATGATTGCTACCTCCTGGTAACCACCACTGTGTCACAACAAATGACTGCTGCCTCCTGGTGACCACCACTGTGTCAGAACAAATGACTGCTGCCTCCTGGTGACCACCGCTTTCAAGACAAATGACTGCTACCTCCTCGTGACCACCACTGTGTCACAACAAATGACTGCTGCCTCCTGGTGACCACCACTGTGTCACAACAAATGACTGCTGCCTCCTGGTGACCACCACTGAGTCAGGAACAAATGACTGCTGCCTCTGGTGACCACCGCTTTCAAGACAAATGACTGCTGCCTCCTCGTGACCACCACTGTGTCAGAACAAATGACTGCTGCCTCCTGGTCACCACCGCTGTATCAGAACAAATGACTGCTGGCTCCTGGTGACCACCGCTGTATCAGAACAAATGACTGCTGCCTCCTGGTGACCACCGCTGTGTCAGGACAAATGACTGCTGCCTCCTGGTGACCACCACTGTATCAGGACAAAGGACTGCTGTCTCCTGGTCACCATCGCTGTGTCAGACCAAATGACTGCTGCCTCTTGGTGACCACCACTGTGTCAGGACAAATGAATGCTGCCGCCTGGTGACCACCGCAGTGTCAGAACAAATGACTGGTGCCTCCTCGTGACCACCGCTGTATCAGAACATATGACTGCTGCCCTCTGGTGACCAGCGCTGTATCAGAACAAATGACTGGTGCCTCATGGTGACTACCGCTGTCAGGACAAATGACTGCTGCCTCCTCGTGACCACCTCTGTGTCAGAACAAATGACTGCTGCCTCCTGGTGACCACCATTGTTTCAGGAAAAATGACTGCTGCCTCCTGGTGACCACCGCTGTGTTAGAACAAATGACTACTGCCTCCTGGTGACCACAGTTTTCAAGACAAATATTTGCTACCTCCTGGTGACCACCAATGTGTCAGAACATATGACTTCTGCCTCCTGGGTACCACCGCTGTGTCAAAACAAATGACTGCTGCTTCCTGGTGACCACCACTGTGTCAGAACAAATGACTGCTGCCTCCTGGTGACCACCACTGTGTCAGGACAAATGACTGCTGCCTCCTCATGACCACCGTTGTATCAGAACAAATGACTGCTGCATCCTGGTGGCCACCACTGTTCCAGGACAAATGACTGCTGCCTCCTGGAGACCACCGCTGTGTGAGAACAAATGACTACTGCCTCCTGGTGACCACCACTGTGTCAGAACAAATGACTACTGCCTCCTTGTTACCACCACTGTGTCAGAACAAATGACTGCTGCCTCCTAGTGACCACCACTCTATCAGAACAAATGACTGCTGCCTCCTGGTGACCACCACTGTGTCAGGACAAATGACTGCTGCCTCCTGGTGACCACCACTGTGTCAGGACAAATGACTGCTACCTCCTGGTGACCACAGCTGTGTCAGTACAAATGACTGATGCCTCCTGGGGACCACCGCTGTGTCAGGACAAATGACTGCTGCATCCTGGTAACCTTAGCGGTGTCAGAACAAATGACTGCTGCCTCCTGGTGACCACCGCTGTGTCAGAACATATGACTGCTGCCTCCTGGTGACCACCACTGTACGAGGACAAAGGATTGCTACCACCTGGTCACCATCGCTGTGTCAGACCAAATAACTGCTGCCTCCTAGTGACCACCACTGTGTCAGGACAAATGAATGCTGCCTCCTGGTGACCACCGCTGTGTCAGAACAAATGACTACTGCCTCCTGGTGACCACCACTGTGTCAGAACAAATGACTGCTGCCTCCTGGTGACCACCACTGTGACAGAACAAATGACTGCTGCCTCTTGGTGACCACCGCTGTATCAGAACAAATGACTGCTGCCTCCTGGTGACCACCGTTGTGTCAGTACAAATGACTGATGCTTCCTGGTGACCATCGCTGTGTCAGGACAAATAAATGCTGCCTCCTGCTGACCACCGCTGTGTCAGAACAAATTACTGCTTCCTCCTGGTAACCACCGTGGTGTCAGAACAAATGACTGATGCCTCCTGGTGACCACCGCTGTGTCAGGACAAATGACTGCTGCCTCCTGGTGACCACCACGGTGTCAGGACAAATGACTGCTGCCTCCTGGTGACCACCACTGTGTCAGGACAAATGACTGCTGCCTCCTGGTGACCACCACTGTGTCAGGACAAATGACTGCTGCCTCCTGGTCACCACCGCTGTGTCAGGACAAATGACTGCTGCCTCCTGGTCACCACCACTGTGTCAGGACAAATGACTGCGGCCTCTTGAGTGACCACCACTGTATCAGGACAAATGACTGCTGCCTCCTGGTGACCAGCGCTGTGTCAGGACAAATGACTGCTTCCTCCTGGTGACCACCGCTATGTCAGAACAAATGACTGCTGCCTCCTGGTGACCACCACTGTGTCAGGACAAATGACTGGTGACCACCACTGTGTCGGGACAAATGATTGCTGCCTATGGTGACCACCACTGTGTAAGGACAAATGACTGCTGCCTCCTGGTGACCACCGCTGTGTCAGGACAAATGACTGCTGCCTCCTGGTGACCACCACTGTCAGGACAAATGACTGCTGCCTCCTGGTGATCACCATTGTGTCAAGACAAACAAAAAGTTCAGCATCCACTACAACACCACAATCAATGTTCCGGACACAAGTGACATAACAGCCACCATTATCGTTATTACCCGCCACGGCTCAATATCTCGTAAGCTCGGAACCTGCCCAGTAAATTGTGGATTATGGGAAATACATGGGTTGGGGAGGCATGATAGTGGTAAACCTCGGAGGAACACAGTTACACCACCTCAACACTTATTCATTCAAACCTGCCAATCTGACTCAAAAATAAGACAATTTTATCACCTCTAGTCATTTTATTTTCATACATACCAAGTCTTTATTCATTGCTTTACATTATTGTTCTTTCGTGTGTGTGAGTGTGTGAGTGTGTGTGTGTGTGTGTGTGTGTGTGTGTGTGTGTGTGTGTGTGTGTTTTGTACATGAAAAATTGCCATTGCAAAACACTTAAATTTTTTCTTCAGTTCAAGATGAAGGTAGAGTATAATAGTGTCAGTGCATCAGACGCGTTATAACACCCACAACCTGATCTCTTGAAGTCTATTAATCTTCGCAGTGTGTTTGTAAGTTAAATGTATAGTAACTAAACTGAGCGAACGATCAAAGGATGACACTTCTTACCAGACAAATCTCATCCAAAGGTCATATACTCCACTACATGCAGCCATATAAAGTTCTGTTACCCAATATAAGAGCCATTCATCTCTTTATTCTCACTATATAAATATACACACAGACATAAGAGTTTTTAATACCTTAGAATATTTTCTACCGTGTATTTCAACGATTTGCATTAAATTTGATGAAGAGGGACACACTAATTGAATTTTACCCGTACCCAGAGTGTTGATGATCGCCTGGACTTGTTACTGAAGGCCGGGTAAAATATTCCTAACCAATGACTGTATTTTACATGACTATCGATAAACAGGTCAGGGAATTTTCGTGTCCAGCGATGGAGGACAACCAAGAAGTTCACGTCCGGTCTCAGACTCTGAGAAAGGTAAGGGGAGACAATAAAGTTAAGATATGAATGGCTAGAATCTGAATAGAGTAGAAGAGAGGAACTGGATGTAAGGAAGTGAAAAGTAAATTAATAAAAGTAACGTAGAAGTAACTCCTACTCACATGTGTCGGCTGCAAGAACTCCTTATTCACCGTGTCCTTCACTGTCCTCACTCTAATCTTATGGTATTTACAAAGTGCGCCATGCTCACTATAAGAACAATTTCTAAGGTATACTGTAAATGTATCATGTTATTATACCTAGCTCCATCATAACAGGAGGCGCTACAGTATATAACCACTCTTTTGCGGCAATTTTCCTGAGTATGGTCATAGTTCTGAGCGCGCCCGATCATACACACATATACAGGAGAACCAGCATGACAGTCATTACGTATTCGTCAACGGTCTCCAACTGACTAGCAAGCAGCAACTATTCAGCACTTCATAATGTGTGTAGTACAGCATAGAAAAGCCAAAAGTTCTTCGGACAGGCGTGAAAACAAACATATTGTACAAAGCTAAACAAATAATGTATTGAAAATACTTTTTTTTAACATTCAATGCCAAATAACCTGCCCCTGGGGTCTGTCAGACACATCCTTTGTGACTACTCTTTAATCCTTTTGCGCTACCGCTCACAGGATGATTATGAGGTGCACAATAAACTACCCGCAGTATGTGGCAAAATTCAAAAGCGGATCCCCGCCATTTTGACCACACACACACACACACACACACACACACACACACACACACACACACACACACATATATATATATATATAGATGATCAGGACGGATGAGCCTCGACCTGAGCCCTGACAGAACATTACAGTTGCACTATTCGTCAGGCCGCGGTGAGGAAGTATATGAGAGTCATTTGGGAAGTTATATTTATGTTCCATATAACATATTTATGGTTTGTTCACCTTTCTAATGATTTTTATCTAATGTGTGTGTGTGTGTGAATTTTGAATTTGGCCACATACAGCAAATAGTTCATTGCATCCACAGTTTTGCACTCAGTAACTAAGTCAGTTCCCACGTACAGAACTAAACACACAAATGTGCCTGAATGTCCCGCACGCAGGTGTGAATAACAAAGTGTGCGGCCAGGTGTATTGTCTCACACTGCTGTACTCACGCAGGTGTGAATAAGTCAACCTGTATGAATAGTAGCGGTCAAAAGAAATCATGTACCCCCTCTACTACCATACCGGCGAGCTCGAGGCCTTTGTACCCGACGGGCCACAAGATGGTGGGGGATGTATAGATGGGGGGAGAGCTTGGGGTGACGGACCCGGGTAAGGTAGGAGGGCGCAAGTCAAGGACCACATACAGCATATATAATGAGAGTATGTGGTCTTTGACTGTACCTGATGTATTTAGGAATATCAACAATAATGCCAAAATATACACTTAAGCAATTTATATTAAAATATTATACTGAATACTTTTAAAATAAAATTTACTTTACTTGGTTCAATAGTTAATTTCATATAACTATCCTCATTATCGTGTATGGTTCTTGACTTGTCCACGGAAACTGGCACAAACCAATCAGGCGATAACAATACTTTAGTCTGAGCGATACCCTCCGAGAGAGATGACTCGGGGACAAAAAACAGACAGAAAAAGAGAGACTTGACAAACTAACAGTGTGGCGCCGCCTAATTGCACCATACTTGTTCACGGTATTTGCACCAGGTTTATTGTATTTATCAATTTTACTGTAAGTTTAATATGTTCACATGAGAGTTTCTTGTTCACTGTCACCCACCTTTTGCATAAAAGCTTCATATTTACAATGGAAGTGAATCCCGTGGGTTTTGAAGGTCCCATACATTTATTATGGATACGACAGCGTGATTAGCATTATACTCGACCAGCTTCACTTCCTCATCTGTAAAGTTAGATACCCATTCCCAGTTAGGTTAGCTTATTTCAGGTTATGCATGAAGCTTTTAATTTACATGTATTCATATTATGTAGTACATGATCGTTTATGGCCAGTCAGAAGTTTCCTAAAAAAAACATACATAGAAATCGCTAATCTTTAGTGCAACACGCAGACGTATATACTTATTAGTCATATGTACATATGCCAAAGTTAAGGTCGATCTACAGTGTTCTCTACTCTCACATCGACGAAGAGTCCTGAAAAGGAATCCTTCCAGAAGAAAAGTTGGCAAGAAACGACCTGACACTGAGGTGAATATGTAGATCTTTCTACCGCAGTGTCTGCATCGGCGGTGGACAGCAAATTGTGAAGGAAACATTTTCAAGAAGAGCACTGCTGCACCAGACAAGAAATAACATATTTTTCTTGTGTTGCGACAGCTACAAGAATGTTTTAAGTGCGAGTGTAAAATGCGAACGGATGGAAACTTTTATGAGGTAAAGATTTCAGCCTTTAGAAACACCAGAATCTTACCAGATTTTTTAGCGTCATCGGTGAAGGCGACAGCAGCCCCCTGGAGGTGAGCTTTGTGTTGATGGTGGAGGAGGAAGAATGTTGAGAATGGCTACCGGTGTGCTCCACCACGGCTACCGGTGTTCTCCACCACGGCTACCGGTGTGCTCCACCACGGTACCGGTGTGCTCCACCACGGCTTCCGGTGTGCTCCACCACGGCTTCCGGTGTGCTCCACCACGGCTTCCGGTGTGCTCCACCACGGCTTCCGGTGTGCTCCACCACGGCTTCCGGTGTGCTCCACCACGGCTACCGGTGTGCTCCACCACGGCTAGCGGTGTTCTCCACCACGGCTAGCGGTGTGCTCCACCACGGTACCGGTGTGCTCCACCACGGTACCGGTGTGCTCCACCACGGTACCGGTGTGCTCCACCACGGCTACCGGTGTGCTCCACCACAGCTACCTATGTACGCCACCAGTCACGTGTGGTATCGACCACAGCCGCAAAACACAAAGATAAGTAAACATAATACTGTCACCAGGAAGATGGTGGTGAGAACAGGATGGAGTTCCATAAGTGAATTAAGAAATAAAATAATTTAATTTCGAATTATCATATTATATTTTAGAATTATTGAACCTGTTTTTTATTAAATGCTTTCAGAGCACTTACAAATATCATATTTTTTTCTTTTGGAGTTTCATATTTACTGTATGGTTTATTTGTGTGTTCAGAAGTTTAATGACAGTGGAAAATTTAGTGTGAACATAAAGTAGGTTATAATCAGTAATGAAGGTCCGGCACCAGAGTATAATTCACTGTGTTCATTACCTCACTGAGTATATTAAGTAAGATAAGGCCCAAAAGCCGTAATTTCATATATTTTTTTTTGAATATGTGTGCTTCAAGAGGTATGTATTCTCTGTTAACTATTACGGAAGCTTGCTATAATATATCGTTATCTGATTGTGTCAAAAATAACGTTTATCTAACTTCATTCTTATCTTAAGTTGTGAACATTGACATACGGTTTGATATTTCATTTTCTAAATGCTTCAAATTGTCTTTATATTAAATGAAGAGCAACACTACTGTACATTATCAAGTGCTATAAAATTGTATACACTAACGTAAGTAATTTATGATGATTACCAAAAACTTAATTCAAGAATGCAAGAAAAATATGACTGTTTGTCGGAAAATTTAAACCTTGAGTTAAAGTGAAAGTTCGCCCCATAGGCATGACTGCCCGTTACAGACAGTGTGGATACAGCACACTGTATACTAAGCCTTCGGTACATAGGGAGGCAGCATGGCCGGAACTGCACTCTGCAGCTTTTACTTCCCCAAGTTGTAAACTTTGGTACCCACTTACAGTTGAGTAAACTGGAAGCGCCAGGAAATCGAACCAAGAAACCTCCGGTACAGGAGGTGAGCGTTGTATCCATTTGACCGCCGCGCTCATAGTCTTGAGTAACATCCTAATTATCTTTTCGTATAATTAAAACTTTGTGTGTGATGGATAATTAGGGTTAAGAAGAACAGAATATTACCATAGTTTACAGTGAGCAACGCTCACACAGGCTGCTGCTTCACTGTGTAATTAAGCCTCCGTAATCAACCACAAGCATTTATGAGTTAAGTTCACTCTCTCCTACACTTAACTAA
>NW_024733782.1:0-15000 GCF_018991925.1 Homarus americanus
TGCCACACTGTACTCCACAGGCCACTGTACCACAAAGTACTCCACAGGCCACTGTGCCACACTGTACTCCACAGGCCACTGTGCCACACTGTACTCCACAGGCCACTGTGCCACACAGTACTCCACAGGCCACTGTGCCACACGGTGCTCCACAGGCCACTGTACCACACAGTTAATATATGGCTGTTAGCAACTCAAGAAGGAGTCGTTGTTTAACTGTTTCTTTCCTTCACATTTTCTCACAGTTGTCCAAGTTCCAGTCAAGCACATCTTTTGTCTTTTAAATAGGCAAGTCTATACCATTCTTTTTAATTTGCCCTTACACTACCTGGCCTCGATGAGAGAGAGAGAGAGAGAGAGAGAGAGAGAGAGAGAGAGAGAGAGAGAGAGAGAGAGAGATTCCCCAATAAAACTCAGAAAAGGTAAAGCAATATTTGTATACCAGGTAATACCATTTACTCATCTAGTAAATATCAAGTCAACGGAAAATATTATGCAAATTTAATCTACAAGAGTAACAGTGAGGAAGGGAGTCCAGCACAGAGAGGGGGGGGGAGTATCGCTCGTCCAGGAGGTTTGTTATCGCCCAGTACTGGTTGGTTGGCGTTCAGTGTGATTAGTTGTTGTCGTCCAGTGTGGTTGTTATTGTCCAGTGTGGTAGTTGTGGCTCAAGTGTTGTTAGTTGTTGTCGTCCAGTGTGGTTGTTATTGTCCAGTGTGGTAGTTGTGGCTCAAGTGTTAATTGTTGTCGTCCAGTGTGGTTGTTATTGTCCAGTGTGGTAGTTGTGGCTCAAGTGTTGTTAATTGTTGTCGTCCAGTGTGGCTAAGGTCGTCCAGTGTGGTTGTTATTGTCCAGTGTGGTAGTTGTGGCTCAAGTGTTGTTAGTTGTTGTCGTCCAGTGTGGTTGTTGTCGTCCAGTGTGGTTGTTATTGTCCAGTGTGGTAGTTGTGGCTCAAGTGTTGTTAGTTGTTGTCGTCCAGTGTGGTTGTTATTGTCCAGTGTGGTAGTTGTGGCTCAAATGTTGTTAGTTGTTGTCGTCCAGTGTGGTTGTTATTGTCCAGTGTGGTAGTTGTGGCTCAAGTGTTTTTAATTGTTGTCGTCCAGTGTGGTTGTTATTGTCCAGTGTGGTAGTTGTGGCTCAAGTGTTGTTAATTGTTGTCTGTGCGTGGTTGTTATTGTCCAGTGTGGTAGTTGTGGCTCAAGTGTTTTTAGTTATTGTCGTCCAGTGTGGTTGTTATTGTCCAGTGTGGTAGTTGTGGCTCAAGTGTTGTTAATTGTTGTCGTCCAGTGTGGATGTTATTGTCCAGTGTGGTAGTTGTGGCTCAAGTGTTGTTAATTGTTGTCGTCCAGTGTGGATGTTATTGTCCAGTGTGGTAGTTGTGGCTCAAGTGTGTGATTAGTTGTTGTCGTCCAGTGTGGTTGTTATTGTCCAGTGTGGTAGTTGTGGCTCAAGTGTTGTTAGTTGTTGTCGTCCAGTGTGGTTGTTGTCGTCCAGTGTGGTAGTTGTGGCTCAAGTGTTGTTAGTTGTTGTCGTCCAGTGTGGTTGTTGTCGTCCAGTGTGGTTGTTATTGTCCAGTGTGGTAGTTGTGGCTCAAGTGTTGTTAGTTGTTGTCGTCCAGTGTGGTTGTTATTGTCCAGTGTGGTAGTTGTGGCTCAAGTGTTAATTGTTGTCGTCCAGTGTGGTTGTTATTGTCCAGTGTGGTAGTTGTGGCTCAAGTGTTGTTAATTGTTGTCGTCCAGTGTGGTTGGTTGTTGTCGTTACATAAACAACAAACCCTCACTGACTCAACACTCCTCAAGGTTGTTTCGAGCCTACGGGGTAAAGGGAAGCGCCTCTGTAGTAACACCTTCAGCGGACCATGTAAAACGTATATCATGGATCAGAAACTAAAATTCTGGTTTTCGCAAAAATGACCTTGATTTTTTTTCCCAGTGCTTCTTATAGTTTATTGGATATTACCCGAATAACGTTATCTTCATTAGTATATGGGAATTTGTCCTACGTATTAGGAGTCATAAATTTAAATGACAGACAGACAGACAGACAGACAGACAGACAGACAGACAGCAGTATCAATACACTTTCTTCATTACATTTGTGTAGGATCTGAATAATAATAATGTAAATAATGAGGTACAGAAGTGACTTTTAAGTTAAATAATAGAATACAGACGTGTATAAAACATAATACAACATACAGTATGCAACTAACGACAGGAAAATGCTTAAACAACGGCAAATAAGAAACACATAAACAAGACATTACATCAGATAAGGAACTACAACTCAATGAATGACAGAAACAAATCGGTCTTACATCACAACTGCTGTATAAAATGTTAACAGCGACAGGTAATTAGAACATGAGTGAAGTAAACGTTTGTTTTAATGGAAGTCTCAAACTGTGCTGAGGTGTCCCTGGTCAACACCTAACTGAAGAGATCAAATAAAACTACAACACAGGGAGAATGACGAGGATAATGTATCAACTTGGTAAAATGTGTTGAAGCGTCCTTGAAAAACTATTTATATGTCATATGTTGAAAGGTTTTGCCGCTTTGTTGTACAGAGAAAAAATTCTTATTAATTAGATAATACCATTTTTTACTTTGAACAACCAGAAGTAACATGAGAAATCATTTTCGAGACACAACAAAAAGTGCCAGGTAAAAACAATACATAGGTGGGACCTCTAACCAACGAACAAGTTGATTGAAGAAAAGGGAAATTGCTCTCTGTTCTCACGTAAATAATAACCATTTTCAGAATATTTTCTTAAAGCTAAGATGGCCGCCATGGTAGCAGAAGCTTCCGATGGCAATAATTCTTTCTACTGTACTGACTATATTTGTGATGTAGGGAATATATATATATAATATTTATCCATATTTTCCGTCGGAGCCAAAGTCCTTAAAAACAATAATCTCTCTCTCTCTCTCTCTCTCTCTCTCTCTCTCTCTCTCTCTCTCTCATAACAACCCTTCATTCTCTCTGTGAACCATCTTGGCCGCCAGTATAGGAGTAATCCCCCGTGATGTTGCCCAAGTTTGGTGAGAGTAAGGGAAGAGTTATGCCGAGCTGCTTTCATATGTAGATATTTCATAAACCTTCAAAATATTCCCCTGGACGCTTGTCAGGTAAGTGGGCAGGTGTTAGAGTCTCCGGGACCGCTCCTCCATGCATACAGATGATGTTACTCTGATGAAACATGGGGATGAACCCAGCGTCCGCCATACTAGTGAAAGTCTTCCTGATTCTTTCACAGACAGACAGACAAAGAAGAACCATAATCTATCTCATTTACATCTCATAAGTATATAATGCTTCTCACGTCATAATCTCACGAAGAATCACTAATGATATAAGAACCTTTTTTTTTAACTAATTCTCTATTTTTTATATATACAGTACATGTAATTCTTTTGAACAATACACAAACATGTTCAAGTCTTGGTTATAATTGGTTTTACCCTGAGGTCAAAGGTCACGAGGAGATGCCTATTCGTCTCTTTTTCTCTCCTATTTCTCTGTATGTATTTTTATGACCTAGATAGTTGTCAAAATGTTAAATCGTCGTCACCTACGTTTATTTTTAGGGTTTAAAGTGTGTGTGTGTGTGTGTGTGTGTGTGTGTGTGTTTAGGGAATTAATCCAGTTTTGTTGATTATAAGGTCAGAGGTCATGAAAGGTCATAATATTAAAGGTTTTGTCTTTTTTTTCCTTCATATGTTGTTGAGGAAATTTGACTTTTGTTGGGGGAAATATGAAATCTGAGTGTTGGGGGAAATCTGAATCTGTTGTTGAGCAAAATCTGAAATTTGAGTGTTGTTGGGGAAATCTAAAATATGCTCTGGGGAAAATCTGAAATCTGAATCTGTTATTAGAGGAAAATATAGCAGTTAGACTACTTCCTTTATTTACCACGAGGTCAAAGGTCAAGTAATATCATTTTTTTTTTTACCTTTTAATTCTCTCTTTAACTATTCTCAATCTTACCTGTAATTGTGTCTCTTTGTGTTTTACCTGTCCTCATCACCTGAAGAATCGCCACCCCAGCTTATTTCACCTGAAGATTAACCACCCTAATGCTCATCTAACGTAACCTAACCTTATCCTATCGTAACCTAACCTGACGCGACAAGACCTTGGAGTAGGCTCGTGAGTGGGAGTCAGGTGACGTACTTAAGTGGGTCCCCCAAATCCCTTACCTTGGCCACTACACGATCGATCTTGTTGAGACTCGCTGAGGCTAGACTCTTCCTTGACAGTGGGGGTAGAATATGCAGACTCTTCTCTTCTCTCTCTCTCTAGTTGGTGCACCGAGGGTCAGTGTTTTGGGGGAATCTGGCTTTTAGACTTGCTTGGTTTTTCTTGGGATTTACAGAGGTTTTATCTGGGGTTACCGTGGTTTTATCTGGGGGTTTACCGTGGTTTTATCTGGGGGTTTACCGTGGTTTTATCGGGGTAGTGTTTCACGGGTCTAGTTTCAGCCGACAAGTGGCCGTCAGTTTCGTTACTCGCTTTCTTTAACTCTGTCGTAAAAAACTGAAAGGGGAAACTGTGATAAAAGGAGAAGAGAAGGAAAAACTGTGATAAAAGGAGGAGAAAGGAGGAAATTGTGATAAAAGGAGGAGAGAAGGAAAATCTGTGATAAAAGGAGGAGAAAGGAGGAAATTGTGATAAAAGGAGGAGAGAAGGAAAACTGTGATAAAAGGAGAAGAGAAGGAAAAGGTGAGGAGAAAGGAGGAAAAACTGTGATAAAAGGAGAAGAGAAAGAAATGGTGATAAAAGGAGGAGAGAAGGAAAAACTGTGATAAAAGGAGAAGAGAAGGAAAAACTGTGATAAAAGGAGGAGAGAAGGAAAAACTGTGATAAAAGGAGAAGAGAAGCAGTAATGAAAGGAGTGGATGGCGGACAGGGAAAAATACAGGGAGAAAAAGATAATTTATAGAAGAAGAGGAAGAAGAAAAAGAGAAGAGAGGAAAAAGAAGAAATGAAGAGAATAAACACGATAATAATAAAAAGAGACGTGGACAACTAATAAGGAAAATAGAGTAAAAACGAAGAGAGATAAAGTAGACATAGCAAAAATGAGACTAGAAATGAAAGATAAAATAACATGATAAAAATTAATATAGGTGATAAAGGCAGGAACGAGAGAGAGAGAGAGAGAGAAAGAGAGAGAGAGAGAGAGAGAGAGAGAGAGAGAGAGAGAGAGAGAGAGAGAATGTGTGTGTGTGTACTCGTAAGCATTATAAGTGGTTAGTTCATTAGACCCATAAAAGCCTTACCTTTTAATCACTTTGATGTGTCTGTATGTTTGTTTGTCATGTGTGTGTGTGTGTGTGTTTTTTGTTATTTGTACACACACATACACACACACACACACACACACACACACACACACACACAAAAGACCTCAACAATCAGAATTTTTTAAAGAACTCCCCCTCCCCCATCCCTCACCCCCTCCCCACCCTCCCCTACCCACCCCGTCCCCATCCCCACCGTCCCCCATCCTCCCCACCCTCCCCATCCCTCACCCCTCCCAATCCTCTCCTACTCCCTCCCCATCCCTCATCCCCCTCCCCACCCTCCCCAACCCCACCCACATCCTCACCCTCCCACCTCCCCTACCCCCTCCCATCCCTCATCTCCCCCACCTCCCCTACCTCCCCACCTTCCTCCCCACCTCCTGCCCTCCCATCCTCACCTCTCTCCACCCTCCCCACCTCCCCACCTCCCTCACTCTCCCCACCCTCCCTACCCCCTCTCTGGCGCGTATATACCAGACAAGAAACAAGAATTTATAGGTGTACTAGTAGGAGCTGTGCACAGTATGTCTGAGCTTTTGCAGTATTGTGTGTGTGTGTGTGTGTGTGTGTGTGTGTGTGTGTGTGTGTGTGTGTTGTCGGTGACGTGTATGAATGGCACCTTTGTGTTCAGGTATAGGGTCAATTAGGGGTGGCTATTCTCTCTCTCTCTCTTTTATCTTTTATTTCCTCGCTCTCTCTTTCTCTCCATCACTAATCCTCCCTCCTCCTCCATCACACTTTTTCCCTCCCTCCCTCCACTTCCTAAGGTATGGCACCTCCTCCCCCTCCCTCCCTCCCTCCTCCTCCTCCTCCTCCTTCCTCCTCCTCCCTCCTCCTCCCTCCCTCCACTCCCATGGTACCTCCTCCTCCTCCTCCTCCCCCCTCCCTCCTCCTCCCTCCCTCCTCCCCACCCCCTCCACTTCCTAAGGTATGGTACCTCCCCTGGCCATCCATCATAACAGTGTTATATAAAGCCTGTGTCTACACCCATTTCCAGAGTATGTGTCATGCTGGGCTTATGTGTCACCGGCTGGGAATGGGAGAGAGGTCGTGCTGCTTGTAATGTTTGGGGTTAACTTAATCTGATCTGATGTAACCTGATGTAACTTAACCTTATGTAACTTAATCTGATCTAACTTAACCTGATGTAACTTAACCTGATGTAACTTAACCTGATGTAACTTAACCTGATCTAACTTAACCTGATCTAACTTAACCTGATGTAACTTAACCTGATCTAACTTAACCTGATCTAACTTAATCTGATCAAACTTAACCTGATCTAACTTTCACGCTACATGGGTTAGATCTAACTTTCACGCTACATGGGTTAGGGAGGTTTAAGTTAGGGTGGTTTAATATTCTTCAGGTGAAATAAACACGGGGCGGGGCGGGGCGGGGCGGGGCGGGGAGAATCATATAATTGAATGTTTTCCTCTGTTTAATAATACTCTGATGTTGTTGTGTTATTCACGTCACCTTTAAGAGTTAAGCTGATTCTCGGAACTCGAAACTGTGCCAAAAAAAAAAATACGTAGACGGAACTGCCGGGAACATTTAGACAGTTGCCGGGAAAGTAGACGTGAGAGTTGTATCATAATTTTCAGATGGAGAGAAAAATACCTGTTTGTCCCTCATTTGCATACAGTTGTCATGACTTCCTGAGGTGACAGATGGCATAAGTGAGGCGTCCTACTGTCAATCAATATCTTGGGTAGCTGGACTTTTTTTTCCTGGATACATACATGCATACATACACACATAACATAAGAACATAAGAAAATGAGGAGTCTGCAATAGACCGGTTGGCCTCTGCATGGCAGCTCCTGTCGATAGCTACTACCACTCTCTATCATCCATGAATCTATCTAGCCTCCTTTTGAAACTTTCCAGAGTTCCCGCACTTACTACAAAGTTGCTAAGCTTGTTCCACTCGTCCACCACCCTATTTGTGAACCAGTTCCTGCCTATCTCCCTCCTAAACCTAAACTTATCCAACTTAAATCTGTTGCTCCGAGTCCTATCCTGCTCGGATATTATAAGAACTTTATCTATATCCCCTTTATTGATTCCTTTCACCCACTTAAATACTTCTATCATATCTCCCCGCACTCTTCGTCTTTCTAGGGAATGCAAGTTAAGATTCTTTAACCTATCCTGATATGGAAGGTTTCTAAGTCCCGGAATCATTTTTGTCATTCTTCGCTGCACCGACTCTAGTGAATTTATATCCATTCTATAATAGGGGCACCAGAACTGGACCGCAAAATCGAGGTGCGGCCTGACTAGCGCAAGATATAGTTGCAATAAGACCTCTGCACTCTTGTTACTTACACTTCTAGATATAAAACCCAATACTCTGTTTGCCCTATTTCGAACATTAACGCACTGTTTCTAGGCCGTAGGTCCGGGCTTACAAGTACCCCTAGGTCTCTTTCACAAGTCGACTTCTCTAGGTTGATGTTGTTAAGGCTGTATACATTGACATTATTTGTTCTTCCAATATTAAGTACGCTGCACTTGCTGGTGTTGAATTTCATTTGCCATTTTTCAGACCACCCCTGCAGTTTATTTAGATCCTCCTGTAATGCATTTGCATCCTGCCCTAAATTAATTTGCCGCCCTATTTTGGTGTCATCCGCAAACTTGCTTATGTCACTGCTGATCCCAGTATCTAAATCGTTTATGTAGATTATGAACAAGAGTGGGCCTAGTACTGATCCCTGGGGAACCCCACTGGTTACACAGACCCACTCAGATTTAACACCATCTACGCTGACCCTCTGCGTTCTATCGGTGAGCCATGATTTTATCCAATTTAAAACTTTCCCCTCGATACCATGAGCCTTAACTTTTCTCAGAAGCCTCTGATGCGGTACTCTGTCAAATGCTTTGCTAAAGTCTAAGTAAATAACATCGTAATTTTCGTCATTATCTACTACCTCCAAGACTTTCCTAAAAAACATACATACATACACACTCTACACAGGCTGTATCCTTCTATCCTCTTTTCCCTGGATTTTCCTTCCTCTCCCCAAACACCTGTATCCTCTTCTCCCCAACACCTGTATCCTCTCCCCAAACACCTGTATCCTCTTCTCCCCAACACCTGTATCCTCTTCAACACCTGCACCTGTATCCTCCTCAACACCTGCACCCCCAACATTCTACACCCCAACACCTGCACCCCCAACACCTGCACTGCCCCAACACCTGTATCCTCTCCCAAACACCTGTATCCTCTTCTCCCAACACCTGCATCCTCTCCCCAAACACCTGTATCCTCTTCCCCAACACCTGTATCCTCTTCCAACACCTGCACCTGTATCCTCCTCAACACCTGCACCCCCAACATCTAACACCCCAACACCTGCACCCCCCAACACCTGCACTGCCCAACACCTGCACTGCCCCAACACCCACCCCTAACACCTGCACCCCCAACACCTGCACCCCCAACACCTGCACTCCCCAACACCTGCACTCCCACACCTGTACCCCTCAACACCTGTACCCCTAACACCTGTACCCCCAACACCTGTACCCCCTCAACACCTGTACCCCTAACACCTGCACCCCCAATACCTGCACCCCTTAACACCTGTACCTAACACCTGTAATTTCCAACACCTGTATCCGTAGTTCACACAGGTTTACATACCCTTGTGTCTGGACAGTATCAGGGGCAACAGTTCGGCTTCAACCTGTGATGTGTGGATAATGCAGAGGTATTGTCAGGTCCCCTTGGCTCCACACCTGCTCTTCCTTCTGTCTCGAACCTACCGTCACGTGAGACAGAGGGGGGATGGGAAGGGGGGGGTGAGGAAGGGGAGAGAGAGGAGTAAGGGAAACAAAGGAGACTGAGAGGTTGAGGAATGAGAGAGAGAGAGAGAGAGAGAGAGAGAGAGAGAGAGAGAGAGAGAGGAGAGAGAGAGACTACCAGGATATGAGAGAGAGAGAGAGACTACCAGGATATGAGAGAGAGAGAGAAAGAGAGAGAGAAACTACCAGGATATATCTCTCTCTAAGGGCAGGGAAAGTCTTTAAAAAACAACAACATCTATGAAAAAAGTTTGTGATAAAAAAGTTAAAAGTTTGAAGCAGTATTAAGTGTGACGACAAAAATACTCACTGTTTGTTGTATTTTGTTTGTTTGTTGTTTGTTTACTGTTTGTTTGTTTGTTTGTTTGTTTACCTTATGTTGCTGTACGGTGTTTGTGTATTGAATTAGATGGATATAAGATGTTTAGGTTAGGTTAATTAAGTTATGTAAGGTTAAGTAAAGGTTAGATTAGGTTCAATTTGGTTAGATTACATTAAGTTAGGTTAGGTTAGATTAGGTTAAGTAAGGTTAGGTTAGGTTAGATTAGGTGTTCATTAGCCGCGTTAACGTCACTCAAACAAATACACAAAAAATAGTCATCCCACACAAGGTAAACAAATCCATCAGTGAGGTCAGTTGAGGCGGGTGTTGAGGCAGAACCAAAACACGACTCGCCTGTACCACGTCAATAATAGTTTTAAGAGAGGACTAATGAGTGTTTACCTGGGCATAAAATACACGTTTACCTGGGCATAAAATACACGTTTGTTCGTTTGATTTTGGTTCGAGGGAAAAAATTATGAATTCCTGTTGTTGTTGTTGTTGTTGTTTAATTACGAAAATGTAAATACCCAAAATTTTGTTTATTTTTTGTGAAGGTTGTAGTTATGATAGATAGATAGAGTAAATAAATAAATGAATAGTGTCAACAATAACAAGGGGTGGCGGCAGCTGGGAGGTGGAGCAGTAACAGTAATGAGGGAAGAGGGGAGAGAGGGTGGAGAGGGAGAGGCAGGTTGAAGGGAGAGGGAGGAGGGAGGGGGCTAGGGGGGGCGCAGGGTGAGTGAGGGAGAGAGAGGGGCAGGTTGAGAGGGGAGGGAGGGGGGCAAGGGGGGAGGTACAGGGTGAGTGGGAGAGGGAGAGAGGCAGGTTGGAGAGAGGAGGGGGGGGGCCAAGGGGAGGTACAGAGGAGTGAGAGGGAGGGAGAGTGGCAGGTTGAGAGAGAGAGGGAGGGAGGGGGGGGCTAGGTGGGAGGTACAGGGTGAGTGAGAGGGGAGGGAGAGGCAGGTTGAGAGAGGGAGGAGGGGGGGCTAAGGGGAGGTACAGAGTGAGTGGAGAGGAGGAGAGTGGCAGGTTGAGAGAGGAGGGGGGGGCTAGGGGGGGAGGTACAGGGTGAGTGAGAGGGAGGGAGGGGGGAGGTACAGGGTGAGTGAGAGGGAGGGAGAGTGGCAGGCCATATAATGATCCTCCTTCAGTATTTCCAACATTTCTCACTTTTTCCTCCTCACTACAAACTTTGGCAGGAGGTCTGGTAGTTTAGTTATTATTGTTATTATTATTGTTATTGTTATTAATGTTATTGTTGTTATTATTATTATTATTGTTGTTATTTTTATTTTTGTTATTATTATTATTATTATTATTATTATTATTGTTATTATTATTGTTGTTGTTGTTGTTGTTGTTATTGTTGTTATTTTTATTATTGTTATTATTGTTATTATTATTATTATTATTATTATTATTATTATTATTGTTGTTGTCGTTGTTGTTGTTCTTGTTGTTGTCTCCTCTGACAGGTTCCTATATTCAAGGTTTCTTATCATATTGTACCTTTCATAGCCCGGAGCCCTCTAGCAACGGTATATTTATTTTCTTATAAGGATATATACCGGTATATCTTCTTGGGAATATATGTAGTTCACCTCACCAGTATATATAATAATAATAATAATAATAATAATAATTAACGGTTTATTGAAAAAGTTCTGCAGCCCGAAGGCTGAAAATATACATTGGGCATAAATGACTTATTACATACATTGGTGGTTTAACAAAAGCCTTCATTAGAGAAAGGTAAAGGAACATACAGTGAACATACAGATTAATGTAGGTGTTGAACAGCAAAAACGTAGTGTAGTAACTCCCTCCCAGATGGTGTTAGGAGGAACTCACGTGGTGTAGTAGTTCCCTCAGATGGTGTTATGAGGGACCTGGCGTGGTATAGTAATTCCCTCGCAGATGGTGTTATGAGGGGCCTCACGTGGTGTAGTAATTCCGTCACAGATGGTGTTATGAGGGACCTGGCGTGGTGTATATATGTGTGTGCGGTATGTATGTATGTATGTAGAGTGTATTTTCACCTTCCGTGCCCTTAAAACAGGACCAATACGTGCAATCATCGTCTAACCTAACCTCACCTAACCCACCACAGATCTAATCCACCGCTAAATTAACCCCCCCCCCCCACAGGTAGCGCTAGGGTGTTTAATCATCGGGTGAAATAAGCTGAGGGTGTTTAATCATCGGGTGAAATAAGCTGGGGGTGTTTAATCATCAGGTGAAATAAGCTGGGGTGTTTAATCATCAGGTGAAATAAGCTGGGGGTGTTTAATCATCAGGTGAAATAAGCTGGGGGTGTTTAATCATCAGGTGAAATAAGCTGGGGGTGTCTAATCTTCAGGTGAAATAAGCTGGGGGTGTTTAATCATCAGGTGAAATAAGCTGGGGGTGTCTAATCTTCAGGTGATGTGTAATTTATGTAAGGGGGCAGTGAATAAAAGTTGTAGTGGGATAAGTTTGTTTTGTTTGTCTGGGGAAATACATAGTAGGTTAACTCTGGGGGTGAGGTGGTTTAACTCTGGGGATGAGGTGGTTTAACTGGGGGTGAAGTGGTTTAACTCTGGGGGTGAGGTGGTTTAACTCTGGGGATGAGGTGGTTTAACTCTGGGGATGAGGTGGTTTAACTCTGGGGATGGTTTAACTCTGGGGGATGAGGTGGTTTAACTCTGGGGGTGAGGTGGCTTAACTCTGGGGATGAGGTGGTTTAACTCTGGGGGTGAGGTGGTTTAACTCTGGGGATGAGGTGGTTTAACTCTGGGGGTGAAGTGGTTTAACTCTGGGGGTGAGGTGGTTTAACTCTGGGGGTGAGGTGGTTTAACTCTGGGGGTGAGATGGTTTAACTCTGGGGATGAGGTGGTTTAACTCTGGGGGTGAGGTGGTATAAGGCTGAGGACGATGATTTAACCCTTCTCGTCCTCACAAGCTTAACATACAATATATATATACGAGATGTAACCATAATCTTGTAAGTTATTCTCACAGATAGATAGACAGACCCAGTAGATAGATAGATAGATAGACAGATAGATAGATGGACAATTTTGACAACTATAATGAAAGTTTACATTGGGCGCCTCACACCTTTTACAACACGGAAGTATGTTTGGTATGTTAACTTCCCGTTCGTCTTCCTTGGTGGACCCACGAATAGAAATGCCGATACCTCAGTAATATTTATCCTTGTGGTGTAATTAATATCAGTGTGTGTGTGTGTGTGTGTGTGTTCGGGTAGGCCTAGGAGATGTGGTGATTAAAGGTACAAAATATGAAAGAGAAACATAAGTAAACAAGTAATAGAAATGAAAGTGGGGAGCCGAAGACAAGGTCAAGGGGTTGGTATCCGGACGCGGCCCTGGACCAATATGGCGCCTGGAAAGTTTCTTGTTTGTGGCACGTTAATTCATCCCACCTGGTGATGGGCATAGTGTCTTATTTTTCGGCCCCTCTTTATGGGGTATAGTGTTGCTCTCTGTTGTAATGGGTGTTTTAGGGGGTATTTATAAGGGGTGTGGGGAGGGGAGGGTAGGAAGGCAATGGAGGGCACGGCGAGGAGGGGGGTGTGTACCAACTGACACACATGAGTTGCCGAGTACTTGGTCAAACTTGTTTTTGTGGGTCTCCGAGGTGTGTTGTGTTGTGTGGCCTCCGTGCCCTACACTGTGGCCTCCTTGCACCTACACTGTGGCCTCCTTGCCCTACACTGTGGCCTCCTTGCCCTACACTGTGGCCTCCGTGCCCTACACTGTGGCCTCCTTGCCCTACACTGTGGCCTCCTTGCCCTACACTGTGACCTCCTTGCCCTACACTGTGACCTCCTTGCCCTACACTGTGACCTCCTTGCCCTACACTGTGGCCTCCTTGCCCTACACTGTGACCTTCCTTGCCCCACACTGTGGCCTCCGTGCCCCACACACTGTGGCCTCCTTGCACCTACACTGTGGCCTCCTTGCCCTACACTGTGGCCTCCTTGCCCTACACTGTGGCCTCCGTGCCCTACACTGTGGCCTCCTTGCCCTACACTGTGACCTCCTTGCCCTACACTGTGACCTCCTTGCCCTACACTGTGACCTCCTTGCCCTACACTGTGACCTCCTTGCCCTACACTGTGGCCTCCTTGCCCTACACTGTGACCTTCCTGTTCTACACTGCCTGAAATGTCCAACTTGCATATTGGTTACACACACACACACACACACACACACACACTGCTGGCAGCCCCGAGAGAGGTCACAGTCCCAAGTTAAAGAAGCTATCGGTACAGAAGACTGCCGGGATAACTTCTTTGGAGTAAGAGTTTTGAAACTCCTGGACAACCTGCCAGTGAATGTTATGTCAGCACCAAGTGTGAGTTCCTTCGAGTTCAAACTTGACCAGCGGTGGCAAGGTACACCATCCTAGGGCCGTACACGCCCAGCATTTATCAACAGTGCAACAGGTAACAGACCGCTCGGCTTGATGTAAGACGAGTGGTGAGGAGGTTAAGGTATGGTGGGGTACATACACACGGTTGTACATCATTCACTTCACTAAGATAATGGTGGCAGCTTTCCTCACTTCCTGGAATTGGATGTTAAATATTTCCCGAAATCAAGAAGGACCTCTTGAATAGCCAATAGTCTCTGCACAATTCTGGCGCCATCATTGTTTTGTTGTGACTTAAGTGACGGATGGAATTGCATCGTCACGTTTCCAGTTAAGGGGGAAATTTAGCGTACGTGCACTAACCCCAGAGAATCCGGACCTCCCCCCCCCCCACCGTGTTTGGGTCGACCGTCTTGCCCGCTGTACGATGACTGGAGTAAATTTTGGCGCGAACCTTGTTTGTTTATTTGTTATATGTTGACTCGTTTTGTTGTCCCTGTTGCTTTATCATTAGCAAGGATGTTATTAACCTGTGGTCATCGTTGTCGCTATTATTAGTTTTTATTCATACACACCTGTCATGGTGGGCGGCCGGCAGGCAGGTGTTCCTCCCTTAATTCTTTAGTTTTCTGCAGCCACCAGTGGGTTACGTGGCAGGACGGTGGTGCACCCAAGGGTTGTTCCATCATCATTCACCAGCGAGTGGGTTACCAATCAACATCACACACACACACACACAGAGTAGGTCGTAGGCAGCTATCAAACAGGGAGGTACTACCGCCTGGAAAGATATTGGGAACATTAACGTGTTGTCTGATGGTAGACCCTGCTGCCATATGGCATCATGAAAATTGTGACCAAGTCCCAGGTTGCTGATCTGACTTTCTGCCTCATATACACACAATTGCAGGGTCTCAGTTGTTTCTCTTACTATTGACAACACAACATACGAGTACATACTGTATATAGTTTCTCGTTTTTTATCTGCTTTATTTATTTATTTTTTTTTTTTGCCTTTTGTGGTAAAAAAAAAATAGCCCCCCAGGAAGGCCCCGATGTGGTTCGGTGACCTGTACCCGGGTGGGATAATACCTGTAAACACACACACACACACACACACACACACACTCACTCTATATTGGAGTTCCATTATAACTC
>NW_024733782.1:17500-40319 GCF_018991925.1 Homarus americanus
AAGGAATGTTTGACTCCCGGTATTTTAAGAATGTGTATCCCGGTAGTTTAGGAATGTGTGCCCCAGTAATATAAGAATATGTCTCCCGGTAATTTAAGAGTGTGTATCCCGGTCATTTAATAATCTTGAACGAGCATTATTTATTGCCAGGGACCGGTAAGTCTTCATCCCCCACCCACCTACCCACCTCTCCTACCCACCTACCCACCCACCCACCCACCTCTCCCAGATATAATACCGCTGCTCCGCTATCATCCCTCAAGGTTTATTAATGGTGCTGGGCGTTTGACTTAATGGCGCAGAATGTTTGTTTGGACCCTTTTAAGGACGATGGTTTGAACCCTTTTGAGGACGATGGTTTGAACCCTTTGGAGGACGATGATTTGAACCCTTTTGAGGACGATGGTTTGAACCCCTTTTAAGGACGATGGTTTGAACCCTTTTGAGGACGATGGTTTGAACCCTTTGGAGGACGATGATTTGAACCCTTTTGAGGACGATGGTTTGAACCCCTTTTAAGGACGATGGTTTGAACCCTTTTGAGGACGATGGTTTGAACCCCTTTTAAGGACGATGGTTTGAACCCTTTTGAGGACGATGGTTTGAACCCCTTTTAAGGACGATGGTTTGAACCCTTTGGAGGATGATGATTTGAACCCTTTTAAGGACGATGGTTTGAACCCTTTTAAGGACGATGGTTTGAACCCTTTTGAGGACGATGGTTTGAACCCTTTGATGATGACGTTAGGTTAAATCCCCTGAGAATGTTGGTTTATCCTGATTTTGTATATAATAGTGGTTTAACCTTAATAGCACGATGGTTTAAGGGGACAAATCATCGTCCTCAACGGGTTAAACACATCAGTAAGTGGCGCAGGTTTATTTAGTTGTTCCAAAGTGTTTTAACCTAAGTGGCGCTCAGTGTTGGTTTAAATAATGCAAGGGTTTAAGCCACATTATGTCGAAGGATTGTGTAATGGTCCCCTCTGTTTGGTTAATGGTGTCAGAGGTTTAATTAATGGTGTTTAAGCGTCCATTTAAGCGTTGGTTTAATTACGGTCACAGATTTAAAGCATTAACGGTGTCGAGAATTAGGTTGTCATTATTATTATTGATTTTGTTTATTATTATTATTATTATTGTTGTTATTATTGTTATTATTATTATTGTTATTATTATTATTATTATTATTATTATTATTATTATTATTGTTATTATTGTTATTATTGTTATTATTATTATTATTATTATTTGTAGTTTTGTTCCTGTAAACATCTTTTTTATCTCTTCCTCAGGTGAGTGTGGTTTGGCACTGTTTACACTTTAAACTGTAATTAGGCGAGAATGGCGTGTGGGGTGAGTACTGGGTAGCTCTTAT
Organism: Homarus americanus; assembly: GCF_018991925.1. Lineage (NCBI taxonomy): Eukaryota > Metazoa > Arthropoda > Malacostraca > Decapoda > Nephropidae > Homarus > Homarus americanus. The sequence goes on from NW_024733782.1 coordinate 18,879, forward strand.
TTATTGTGTGTTTGTGTTTTGATTTACACACACACACACACACACACACACACACACACACACACACACACACACACTCAATCCCGGCAAAGAGGAATGCATCGTCCCTGTTTCCTTTCATCTTTCCCTTTCCTCTCCCTCCTCGTTCCTCCCTCCCTCTTTCTTCTCTCCCTCCCTCTTTCTTCTCTCTCTCCCTCCCTCTTTCTTACCCCCCTCCCTCCCTACCACCCTGGGGATATAGTAAAGGGCGCCATTCTTCAAAGGGAATTGAAATTTTCACTCAATTAGTCCTACCGCCTTCCTCACCTCTGTCCTGGGCAAAGAAGGAAAGAAAAAAAAAACAGGAAATAAAAGGAAATGAATTAATCTCCCTTTAATTTAGTGGACGATTCCTGACTCTCTCTCTCTCTCGGGTGATAATTGTATGCATTCCCGACATTCCCATTCCAGGTCTTGTGTGCGAAGAAGCTGCAATGAAGGAGGAAGGGGGGAGGTTGCTGCTGCCTCCTCCTCCTCCAGATTTGTTTTATGTGGGGTTTATGTGTGTTTTATGAGGGTTTTTTTTTAATGGTTTAATTGGTTTATGATTAGAGGAAGTTTTTTTTTATTGGTGTTGAGTTTTAATAAAGGGTTTTAGGTGGATGGTTTTTACTGGGTTTGGTTTGGTTTACGTTGGTGTAGGTTAGGTTAGGTTTAGGACGCGGGTAATGGTATTCTGTGTAGGGTGGTGCATCACACACACACACACACACACACACACACACACACACACACACACACGAGACTCAGTTCCGTGGTGGTTAAGATAATGGTAAACCACACTGGGTCCTATGGTTGACGTTCAAGGAGGTTCTGAGGGAGAAATTCGACCTTAAGGAATAATGAGACACCTGACGTTTCTCCACTCCTCAAGGGTGTTTGCCCCCTCCCCCTTGAGTACAGTGGCTTAGTTGAGTAAGATATTTTAGCCCCTTGAGTACGATGCCGGCCTCTTGAGTACAGTGGCTTAGTTGATTAAGATATTTTAGCCCCTTGAGTACTATGCCAACCTCTTGAGTACAGTGGTTTAGTTTGTTGAGTAATATATTTTACACCCTTTGAGTACGATGTGTTAGCTAAGCCTTTTGAGTACGGTCAGCTCTTCCCTTGACTACACGGCAGGGAAGGTGTGTATAATTGAGTACAGGCCTTGGTGTTAATTGTCTTACCTGGACAACCACGTGTACATTTAATAGGCACACACACACACGCACACACGCACACACACACACACACACACACACACGCTAGCAACTAAGACCAACAGTATAGTGAAAAGAACTGTCGCACCCACCAGCCCACACCCATCCACCCACCCACCCCTATCCACCCGCTCACTCAACCACCCATCCAGTCACCTACCCACCAACTCCACCCACAAGCCTTACACCCTACACCCACAAGCCTTACACCACCCACCCACAAGCCTTACACCACCCACCCACAAGCCTTACACCACCCACCCACAAGCCTTACACCCTCCACCCACAAGCCTTACACCACCCACCCACAAGCCTTACACCACCCACCCACAAGCCCTACACCACCCACCCACAAGCCTTACACCACCCACCCACAAGCCTTACACCCTCCACCCACAGTTACTATTATTAAACGCTGAAGAAATGTGTCGATAATTCTCGTCCATAACTAATATTTGGAGGAGGAAAAATATTACGTGTAGTTCCGAGTCGAATGTTTTAAAACTGCAATTTGTGAGTGAGTGACTTGATATAACGTCGACTTTGATAATGTTGCTCCCCGAAGCGTAAACGGTGTCAGGAGGTCGACTTTGTAGTGTAACAGATCTGTATTTTGAGTTAGGTTAGGTGAGGTGAGGTTAGGTTTGGTGAGGTTAGGTGAGGTTAGGTTAGGTTTGGTGAGGTTAGGTGAGGTTAGGTTAGGTTTGGTGAGGTTAGGTTAGAAAGTAGGTGTTGGTGTTTGTGGATTTGGGTTATGGGGTCGTCATATATCGGGGGAGGGGGTGGTATGAGACTACTTTTGGGAGGGAGCTTAAGTGTGTGTACGTGTGACCATTGTAGCGTGTGTGTGTCGTGTGTGTATTGTAGTGTGTGTGTGTGTGTGTGTGTTGTAGTGTGTGTGTGTGTGTGTGTGTACCATTGTAGTGTGTGTGTGTGTGTACAAAAGACATCAGCAGTGTGTGTATTGGTGTAAACATTAACAGTCGTCAACTATTAATTAACTTTACGGCCATAACCTTAGATTCTCTCTTGTTTGACCTCCGGAATGACTGACTTATTGAATGAATGACTTACTGAATGAATGAATGACTTACTGAATGAATGAATGAATGACTTACTGAATGAATGAATGACTTACTGAATGAATGAATGAATGACTTACTGAATGAATGAATGAATGACTTACTGAATGAATGACTGACTTACTGAATGAATGACTGACTTACTGAATGAATGAATGACTGACTTACTGAATGAATGAATGAATGAATGAATGACTGACTTACTGAATGAATGAATGATTGACTGACTGACTTACCGAATGAATGATTGACTGACTGACTTACCGAATGAATGATTGACTGAATGAATGATTGACTGACTGACTTACTGAATGAATATGAATGCCTGTAGGGTTGAGTTAGCCTCGTAAACTAACAAAAGGAGTATTATTGGTTTGAAAGTTGACCGCCACCATCATCACCACCATCATACACCACTACTACCACTACTACCACCATCCTGTTGACCTCACTGACTAGGTTAACTTATCACAAAATCCTCAAGAATAACAATTGTGGTTGCAAGTTTGTCTGCCACTGTACTCTGTCAGAGGCCATAACTCGGCTACCTGTCTGTCTGTCTGTCTGTGTTGGCAGTAGACCGCACGTAGTCTTAAAGGTCACCCATGGATGACTGTGTGTGTAAGAGAGACAGATAGATAGATAGACAGACAGACGGACAGACAGACAGACAGACAGACAGACAGACACTGTATATATAACTGTGCTTATGATCTGTGTGTGTGTGTGTGTGTGTGTGTGTGTGTGTGTGTGTGTGTGTGTGTGTGTGTGTGTGACATTTACCCAAAGTTCCTTGATTTTAAAGTTTACGGCTGTGTAGTGGTACTGTGTGTTGGTTGTGGTGTTTGGTGAGATTGGATGGTTGATTCGGTGGGATTGGATGGTTGATTTTGGTGGGATTGGATGGTTGATTCGGTGGGATTGGATGGTTGATTTCGGTGGGATTGGATGATGAGTAACGTTAAACCAGCTTGATCGACGAGCACTAAGCCAGCCTGGGTGTTAAAATGTTAAGCCAGCCTGGTCTAAAAGCACTCTTAAACCAGTCAAAGTGGTGAGGTGGTAAGCCAGCCTGTGGGAGGATGACAGACAGTTGGCCACCAGCAGAAACATTGCGTCATCACCCACACTGATCTGCTCCAGGTTCCAGCACTGAAGAGGTGTTGCGTCGTTGTTATTTTAAGACGATTTAATTCTCTATCTTTCTATATCTTGAATCTATTGAGGGGATAATGTTATAGAATTTAATGATATTTTTCTCCCGTTTAGATTATTGAATTAAGGATTGAGGATAGAATGGTGGGTTGTTATTATTTATTTTATTAATGAAGTCATCGGCAACTCAGCTCATCACACTGGCTACGTCATCACATCCGCCATTATTGTTCCCACGACAACTGACTCTGTTCACGGGTACCACTCACTCCCTCCCTCCCTTCACGAACTTCTCTTCATTATTTTTTTATCTCACGTGACTATAACCTGGGAATTAGTGGGTATTTATTGTATTAATTCTCAGTTGGGTATTTAGTGTTAATGGAAGGTATTTGCCGCGTGGTAACTGTGGCATGGTCATGGGTTGAGTTGGTGGGGTTGGTAAGACTGTTATGTCAGCTGGGTCACTGAGACACGTTTCTCAAGAGGTGAAGGTGAGGAATTTCTCATGTGACTTCGGGGGTCTAAATGGTACAGTTGACTTAAGGGATCTAATGGTACAGTTGACTTCAGGGATCTAATGGTACAGTTGACTTCAGGGATCTAATGGTACAGTTGACTTCAGGGATCTAATGGTACAGTTGACTTCAGGGATCTAATGGTACAGTTGACTTCAGGGATCTAATGGTACAGTTGACTTCAGGGGTTCAGGGTACATTTGATTTCAGAGGATCTAGGGCACAGGTGAGCTCAGGGCCTGGTGTGTGTGTGTGTGTGCACGCCCTGGAAAGAACTTGTGGGTCACGAGAGTTGTGTGACGGGGTGGGGCCAGTGGACACTCCAGGTCAAGGGTGGCGCACCCTGCTGGACAAGTTTATTATTATTATTATTATTATTATTATTATTATTATTATTATTATTATTATTATTTTTATTATTATTATTACTATTATTATTATTATTATTACTATTATTGTTATTATTATTATTATTATTATTATTATTATTATTACTATTATTAATGTTATTATTATTAATATTATTAATATTAATATTATTGTTATTATTATTACTCTTATTATTATTATTGTTACTGTTGTTATTATTATTATTATTATTATTATTATTATTATAATAATAATAATAATAATAATAGTTATATTTGCTATCATGATATTGGTATATTTGCTACCATATACGATATATTCTTTCCTATTTATCAAATATTTTCCCCCAGATATAAAATATTTTCTTTCCTCAGATATAAGATATAACATTTCCCCTGATAGACGTATGTGCGGGCGTCGTGTGTCAGAAGCGGCGGTGGAAGATATGAACACATTAGGAATTCTCTGGCGTAGAAAGTTTGAAACTGAGGATGAACAGAGTGAGTGTGTGGTCCTGTTACCAGCTGGGGCTGAGAGAGAGAGAGATAGGCTGGTGAGAGAGAGGAGGGAGTGAGCGACAGGTGAGAGAAGAGTGGGTGAGTGACAGGTGAGAGATAGAGAGAGAGAGAGAGGAGAGGTAGCCCGCAGCCTTAAAGGTGGACTGGCTGGCGTCAAGCACGGGTGTGTTAGAATGATTAAAAAACTTTCAAAGAGAAACAGTGACGCCGGCTATATCCCGTTCCCTTCTCCCAGCACTGGTATGGTCCTCACAGCGCTGGTATGGTCCTCACAGCGCTGGTAAGGTCCTCACAGCGCTGGTATGGTCCTCCCAGTTTACTATTCGGGTCCTCCAGCTTTGCCAGGGCCTTCATATCGCTCGCATGGTCGTCTCATCTCCGTGGGGTCGTCTCACCATATCTTAGAGTCGTCCCAGTATTCACTCGAGTCTGTTTCAGTGATGAGAGAATTCGTTCAGGCGTTTCGAAACTCGTCCCAGCTTTACAGGGGAAAAAAGGTCGTAGGGGAAGAGACCGCTACTCGGAGCCCTGCACGACCTCCTGGTGTCTGGTGAGGTCGTGGGAGTCGTCAGATATCCCCACCACCGTCACCAGCCACCACCGCCACCACCAGCCATCACGAGCCGCCACCACCACGAGCCATCACACCATCACGAGCCGCCACCACCACCGCCACCACCATCACGAGCCGCCACCACCACGAGCCATCACCATCACGACCCATCACCATCACGAGCCGCCACCATCACGAGCCATCACCATCAAGAGCCGCCACCATCACCAGACACTATCATCATTACCACCAGCCGCCACCAACGCCACCATCACTACCAACGCCACCATCACTACCACCAGCTACCACCACCAGCCGCCACCATCAGCCACCATCACCGCCACCAACGCCACCATCACTACCAACGCCACCATCACTACCACCAGCTACCACCATCAGCCACCGTCACATCACCACCACCAGCCGCCACCAACGCCACCACACCAACGCCACCATCACTACCACCAGCCACACCATCAGCCGCCATCATCACCACCACCAGCCGCCACCAACGCCACCATCACTACCACCAGCCACCACCATCACCACAACCAGCCACCACCACCAGCCGCCACTACCTTCGCCGCCGCCATCACCAGCCGCCACTACCTTCGCCGCCACCAGCTACCACCAAACACCATCCACAATCACCACCACCACCCCCAGCGCCGCCACCACCACCACAAACTTTCAGGCGCCTCGTATTAATTACACCGTGGAAAACATGATCGGTAATTGCCGGTATTACGTGGCTGGGAAGAATGGGTGGGTGGGAGGAGTGGGTGGGTGAGTGGGTGGGTGGGTGGGGAGAGGTTTAGAATGACAGCAAAACTATGACGACGCTACGACGTTTACCTGCCGAAGAAGTTTACCAAAAAGTCGCGATGATAAATACTGGGTGGGAGATCTGGGTGTTCGGGGGGGGGGGTCAAGATAGTGGTATGGTGTGTAGAGGTGGAAGGTGGAAGTGGTGGTATGGTGATGGTGTGTGAGTAGTAGGGTGTGGAAGTGGTGGTATGGTGATGACTAATGTTGATGCTATGGTGTGATGTGTGGTGGTAGCGGTTGATGGTTGTGGAGGTGCGAGCGGCTGTAGTGGTTGTTATGGTGTGGGTGGTTGTTGTAACGGTGGTGGCTGATGGTTACTCACGGTTGGTTTGGTGATGACGGTTGGTGGTGGGGTAGCCGCCTGTGTCACTACCAGAAGACGGGGTTAAGGAGATAGGATTTGGGGGGTGATGGTAGTGGGGGTGGTGGTGTGGTAGTGGGGGTGGTGGTGGTATGATATGGTGGTGGTGTGGTAGTGGGGGTGGTGGTGGAGGTGGGTGGTATGATATGGTGGTGGTGTGGTAGTGGGGGTGGTGGTATGATATGGTGGTGGTATGATATGGTGGTGGTGTGGTAGTGGGGGTGGAGGTGTGGGAGTGGGGGTGGTGTGGTAGTGGAGGTGGAGGCTTCTGTTCGTTCGATATAAGTCTGGTGTTCGTTTGGTTCGATATGGGCGTTGGGTTCGTTTGTTTTATACGGGTATTGGGGTTTGTTTGCTTCGATAAAGGTCTTGGATTCGTTTGATTCGAGACATGTTTGGTTCGAGACAAGTTTGGTTCGTTTGTTGGAACCGGCACTCAGGTACAGTACACACTAATTTAAGTGGTTCCATATAGTGAAGCAAGTATTCGAAGCAGTGCTCAAGTTCCTACCTCTTTAAAGTGGCTTCTCCCAGCGAGCCGATGAAGCAGGTGCTGGATGCGGTACCGAGACGTGGGAGGCTGTGTAATTACCTGATTTAGTGTAATTAAAAATGAAATTACGTAATGAGTCTCGTGTCAGTGTAATTTTTACCTGCGCTGGTTATGTAAGGTAGAAGGACCCATGTTCAGGTGAGGGGGAGAGAAGGGAGTGGGATGTGAGAGGGAGAGAAGGGAGAGGGGTGTGTGAGAGGAGGGGGGGGGGTTGTATTCCCGTGAGAAAGACAGAAAAGGCCGTCGAGCGATCGTCTGTCGTAGCATCACCCGTGGACGGAGAAGAACGCCAGACGCTGTTCATTGTATGTGTCGGCGTTGGGAGAGAGAGAGACATCCCTTGTTCTTCTCTCCGCCTCAGTCACTGGGCCGTTGTGGTCAGTTTTCGGTTTTTTTTCAACACACTTTTGAGTTTACGAGTTTCCAGGCGAGTTTACGAGTTTACATATGAATTTATGAGTTAAAAGAATAATTTACGAGTTTACAAAAAGAGAAATTACATATAACAAATTTTTTTGGGAGTTATTTATTTCCCAAGTCTATAAATTACTTAAACTTGATGCCACTCATAAACACACACACACACACACACACATGCAGTATGCCTGAATAGTGCATTGCGTCTCTTCAAAAAATACAACCTCGACTGCACATTCGGATAGCGGAGAGGGAGAGAAATTCACCTCAATATACCGCAACTATCAAACGAATATACAGCAAAAGTTTAAACGGGTGTGGGCTAAAGTATTGGAGGAACCCGGATTTATTGAATGTGTTGAAGATATGCACGAGAATGGGGTCATGAAGTCTTCTTGAACGAGTGTGAGACGAGAATGAGATCATGAGGTCTTGAACGTGTATGTGACGAGAACGGGATCATGAAGTTTTCTTGAACTAGTGTGTGACGGCAGTTCCCCCATTAACGCTGGGACAAGAGAGGCATGGGGTCGAGAGGCAGGCAATATGGTCAGCCTTCTCAATATCCGGCAAACTGGGAGCTGGAGGAACAAGGAAACAGGAATAGACTAAAACTGACACAACTCCTTAGTGGCTGGAAGGCTTCAGGTCCCATTGTTGATCAGTAAGAGAATCGACCATGACGCATCTCAAGTGTGTATCTTACCTACGGCTCTGGTATAAGCCGCTCAGGTGGTATTATACCTGATCTATACCAATTAAAGTGGTTTTCATGTAAAATCAAACATGTTCTGTCAGGCATTGGAGACCTACTTGTAATAGGATTGGGAGTGATGGAAATTGGAGAGAGAGATTGGTTTGTATAGGAGGGGAGGTGACGAGAAGAGAGGGGAGGAGAGGAGAGAGGGCAGGAGAGGAGAGGGGGCGCCTTTGCCTTTGATGGGTGACTGAATCCCTCTCCTACTTGACTCTCTTTTCCTAACCTCTTGAGTATTACGTATTCCTTCCTGTCTCAAGTACTTTTAAGGCTCTCCAGGGATGTGTCTTGAAGCTCTTAAGGATCTCCTGGGATGTGTCATGAAACTTAAGGATCTCCAGGGATGTGTAAATAACTCATTGTCTTTCATAACGAGAAAGAAAAAGAAGACAAAAATCATAGACCTTTTCTGGATTTATAGGTAACTCTCTCTCTCTCTCTCTCTCTCTCTCTCTCTCTCTCTCTCTCTCTCTCTCTCTCTCTCGTCGGTAAGCCCTCAAGAACGTCATGTAGTGGCCTCTCATTGGGTCACTGGACTTCTTCACTAGCTGTTGGGGGATCCCTCTATTCAGCCGAGGCCTCTCTGGGTACCTCCTGGGACCTCTTGAGATGGCCTCCATATGACCTCCAAGGAAACCCTCCCTATGACCTCCCTGGAAACCCTCCTTATGACCTCCCTGGAAACCCTCCCATTGACCTCCCTGGAAACCCTCCCATGACCTCCCTGGAAACCTCCCAGTGGCCTCCTAGAACCCCTCCTGGGCCTCCTGGTTACCTCGGGGGGAGACTTAACTTCCCACTGCTCCGTCTTTTGTCCGGAAGTGGTTCACCTTGGGGGACGCCGGAGGGAAGGGGGGGATGGGAAGGGGTAGGAGTCGCTGTGCTGGAGAGAAGGAAGGAGGGAGGATCATGCCCAGGGTCACTTGAGATGCAGGGGGAAGGAAGAGGAGGGGGAACAAGACAAGGTTCCCTCAGTTGGTGAGGGGAGGGGGAGGGGAGGTGTGGAAAGGGGTGGAAGGAGGAGAAAAGAAATGAGAGGAGATAGAGATGGAAGAGGGAGGGAGGGGGATGATATGAGGTGGGACTCGAACTGAGGTGAAGCGCGCGCACACACACACACACACACACACACACACACACACACACACACACACACCTGGAGATTGTTGTGGTGGTCTTGGTTCATAAGAGACCACACTCACCTCTCTCTCTCTCTCTCTCTCTCTCTCTCTCTCTCTCTCTCTCTCCTTCAGTTCACTCTATTCCATCTCCTTATTCTTAACTCGTTCTATCCCTCTTCTGTAATTCACTTGTTAAATTACCCCCCCTTCCTTCTCTTCCTCCTCCTCTTATCATCTTCTTCCCTCCATATCTTGTGATCTTTGTTGTCTGTTTCCATTGTCTTCTCACTTTATCGTGACCCTCCCTTCTTCTCCTTTTTATCCTTCGTCTTTCTTATCCACTCTTCTTCCTTCCACGTCTTCTTCTTTCCATCTCTTCCCCTCTCATTATCTCCATTCTCTCACCAACCCTCCTTCCGTCCTTTCTTCTCTTTTTTGTTTCCTTCTCTCGTCATTCATTTTTTTGCCATCCTGGCTCTTTCTTAGTGTCTCATTGTCTCTATCTTCTCTTCCTGTTCCTTCATTCTTTCCCTTTTTCCCCCTCCTACATTGTTCCCTTCTCTCATCTCCTCACCTGTTCTCCCTCATTATCTCCATTAGCTCAGTTTCTTATTTCCTTCACAATCATCACCATCTATTCCTCACCTCTTCTTCCTCATTATCCCCATCTCCTCATTCTCTTCCTTCTCCTCTTCTCTCTCATTATCTCCTCACTCCACACCTCTTCTCCCTCAATTCCTCCTCATTTCTCTCCTCTACACCTCTTCTCCATTTCCTCCTCACTCCACACCTCTTCTCTCTCCTCTCTTCCCCCTCGTCACCTACCAACATTCACCCTCTCATTTTCATCAGTTATTAGAAGGATCATCGTTCCTACCTTTGCTTCACAGTGATTACGACTAAATTACCCCAATTAGGAAGGTGCAGTCGTGGTTCCTAGAATAAAATCCTGAAGGCTGGCTTGGAAGAGATCCTGGAGGAGGTCACAGAGTCATGGGGGTATTGTGAAGGATCTGAAGGTCCTTTGTATATGATGGCGTACCTCTGGGCTGCTTCTTGGTCCTTTGAAGTTTGTTATGGTTTTAGCTTTTTTTTTGAGGTGGGGTTGAGAGGATTTTGTTCTTCAGGTTGTAGAGTTGTAGTTGAGGGTTGTTAGGTAGTTGTGGGTTGTTATGAAGGTCTTGTTTACTCCCATCGTTTGACTGTTTTGGGGGGCCTTTGAGGTATATTTTGTTTTTGAGGGTTCAATATTATTTTTTTATTTTCACATATATATATATATAATTTTGGGCGAAAAGTCTAAACCAAGTTGTATTAGTTGAGCTGAACCATTTATAAGTCGTCAGTTTGTTTGTTTTTTTGTTTTTTTTCTCCTGTGGGTCTCAATGGTGGTGGAAGAGGGAGATGTTGTCAAAAGGAGTGGTGAGAGTGTCAAGAAGTCAAGGTATCTGGGGGTTGAAAGAGAGGTGTCAACAGGGAAGGAAGGGGTTGTCAAAAGGGTGCGAGGGTGTATTAAAAGGGGGAGGGAGGTGCTGTCAAAAGGGTGCGAGGGTGTATTAAAAGGGGTAGGGAGGTGCTGTCAAACAATAAAGGTGTCAACGGGGAAGAAGGGTGTCAAAGGGGTAGATAGGTGAAGTCAAGCAGTAAAGGGTGTCCAAAGGGTGGCAAAGGGGTTCGAGGGTGTGTCAAAGGGGAAGGAAGGGGTAAATGGGTGAAGTCAAGCAGTCAAATGGGTGTGTCAAGAACTGTCCTCTTTTACCCCCCAGCTGCTACTGTATGTCATGTTATAGATCTGGTAAACCCGACTTTATTTATTTATTTTTTAAAGGAAAGTGAAAATTAAAATAGAATCAGATCTTTAAGGCGTTTAAGTTATGGTATGTAGCCAGGTGTGAATAATTTTGGCTCTGTTTTTTAATAATTATTTAGGGTAAAGTTTATATATACCAGTTTTAACTTTTAATGCTATGTTTTGTTGTTACTAAGGCTAAAATTAAACCTGTTTTATGTGTAGAAATGTAACCAGGTTTAATTGTTTTATTTTTTTATTATTTTTTTATTTATTTTTTTCACTTATTTTACCTGTTCTTAGTACTTGATGCTTGGCTGCGTTGCTAGATGTCTCTGATTTTACTTGATTTTGACGATTATTTCATTTTAAAGTTGTTGTTGTTTATTAATTTTATGTACTGTTTGTCTGTATGACTGTAATGGGCTAAATTTATTCCGCGTTACAACTATTTGACTCGGAATTGTCTATTTTTTTTTATTAACATGATATATAATGCCCAATTTGTACCGTCTTGTGAGTGTAAATTGGCAATAACTTCCGTATTTCTACCCTGAATTGGTTTATATAGTTACTATTTATATATTATAGAGGTAGGGTCTTCCTATTTTCACCCTTAAGTTTATCTATATTAGCAAGGCTTCCTATTTACACCCTGAAATTTATTATCCCTATTGACTAGACTCCCTATTTTCACTCTTAAATAGACCTGTATATAGTACTGTCCTTATCTACCCAGGGCTATACCTATTTCTACCCTCATATAGGTCCATGTATTTATTTATACCCTTATACCTGACCCGGGTCTCCCTATTTCCACCTGGATATAATAGGTAGACCGTATAGTATAGTGCCATTTATTTTATATAGGTGATGGGGGGTCTTTCTACCTGGTGATCAAAATTTTCATACGTGCGGTTTAGTTTTTTTTTGGGTGGGTTTATGTGTGTGCATTGTTGGGTTTAGGTTTATGTATGTCTGTCTGTCTCTCTCTCTCTCTCTCTCTCTCTCTGTTTATTCATTTGCGTATCTCTCTTTCTTTCTCTCACCATCTACCAAAGAGGAGGAAATTAAAGTGAGGGGAAATAACAGAGAGAGAGAGAGAGAGAGAGAGAGAGAGAGAGAGAGAGAGAGAGAGAGAGAGAGAAAGAGGAAATATGGAAAACGAAGCTAAAGTGGGGAAGACGGAAGAGGAAGGGGAGGGTGAATAATCGGGAAGAGAGAGAAAGTGGATGGAAATGGGAGAGAGACAGAAATGTAAAGAAACAGAGGAAAATAAAAGAAATTGATCGAAGTGAGGAAGAAATAATGATAAAAAAAAGGAGGAGAGAGGGAGAGAGAGGACAAATGTACACTCATAACCGCAACATTCACGCTGACAGGAGCCGTACAGGTGAGGTCGGTAAGGTTCCTCGACCCTGTGTAAATTTGGGGGATTTTGGCCCAAGCTGACAGGTGTGGGATAGCACCTTCTTGCTCCTGGCCATTGAGAATCAGCGGATTAGGACCAGTTCTCCAGAGGTCCAAGTACTGATATGTGTGTGTGTGTGTGTGTGTGTGTGTGTGTGTGTGTCGTTGGAAGTGTTTGGTATGTGTGTTAATGTTCATTTTTTCCTCTGGGAACTGAATACACACACACACACACACACACACACACACACACACACACACACTCACTCACTCACTCACTCACGCGCACACTCAACCCCCCCCTCTCCCCCCCAAAAAAAAATAATAATAAATAATAATAATACTAAAAATAATAATAAAAAAATATATTTTTTTTTAAACACCCAAACTCACCTAACTCTCCACTATGTCCAATCAAAAAAATAATAATATACACCATTCCTCTAATATATATATACAACACCCATTTCCTATACCATCTCTTAACAAAACACTATAACAGTTACATATATGATGTTTTTTTTTGGGGGTGTGGTATATAATCTGGGTGTTTGTTTTCCCTGGTGAGTGGAAGGGAGGAAAAAAACACGAGGGAAAATTGTGTTTGTTGGGTTGAATGGTAAATGGAAGGTCATATTTAATGATGTTTTGGCTTCCAGCACTGTTGTGTGGCGGTGGTGGTGCTGGTGGTTGTTGGACACTGGTGAGAGAGAGAGAGAGAGAGAGAGAGATGGGGGAGGGAGGGGGGGATTTAAAGAGAGGAGTGAAATTGATAGAGATAGAGAGAGGAAGGAGAAGGGAAATAAACACAGTGGTGAAAAAGAGAGAGATTAAGAAAAAGAGATAGAGGGAGAGAGAGAGAGAGATAAAACTGATTGAAAGAGGGAGGAAGAGAAGACGTGAGGAAGGGAAACAAATTCATTTAGTGAGAGAGAGAGAGAGAGTCTATTGATAAAACTTTCGTGATTATATGATAAAATTGTAAAACGCATACTCATTCCCTACCCTTTCCTCCCTCTCCCCTCCCTTTCCTCTTCTGTATGACATTCATTTATAATTTCTCTCCCATTTACCTCTCTCTCTCTCTCTCTCTCTCTCTCTCTCCCTCCTTCCCCTCTCATTTACCTCTCTTGCCTCCCTCTCCTCCCTTTCCACTTTCCTCCTTTCTCTCCTCACCTCTCGCCCTCCCCTCCCCTCTCATCTCCCCACTCCTCCTTCTTCCACTCCTCCCGCCTTCCCTCCTCCTCTCCTCACCCACTTCCTCCCCTCTCTCCCTCTCCTCGCCTCCTACCCTCTCCTCACCTCTCCTCCCCTCCTCTCTCTCCCTCTCCTCGCCTCTCTCACCCTCTCCTCGCATCTCTCCTCTCCCTCTCCTCTCCCTCTCCTCGCCTCTCTCTCCCTCTCCTCTCCTCTCCCCCTCTCCTCTCCCCTCTCCTCGCCTCTCTCCTCGCCCCTCTCCCCTCCAATCAACACATTGTTTAAAATCGCGACTCGGTAAAAGTGTACAGTCAGGCCTCTAAGTTTTTTTTAAAGAGTCGCCGAGTTCACTAAATTTGCGGAGAAGCCCCCGTACCTGTATATAACTTGTGTTAGACGCCCACTAGCCGCCCGCCCTTCACTTCTCTCTCTCTCTCTCTCTCTCTCTCTCTCTCTCTCTCTCTCTCTCTCTCTCTCTCTTTGACGTCAGCACCCGAAATCCAAGATGGCTGTCACTACCGTCTACAGCACTTCAAAACAAACAGAGGGTCACTCCTGTAGATTCGGGCCACCCCTTCCAGCTTATTTCACCTGAAGATTAACCACCCTCATGTTACCTGGTGGGGGTAGGTTAGGTTTTAGGGCGTGTTAGTTTAAGTTGGTTTTGTTTTTGGGTGATTAGGTTAGCGTTAGGTGGTTAGGTTACTGTTAGTTATTGTTAGGTTAAGTTGGGTTAATGTACTACTACTATTACTAAAACTACTACTACTACTACTACGTGACCTCCAGCCTCCCCCAAATAGCACACATTCGCCGCCATTTTATTGCCTTAAAATTAAATATCCTAACCACTACTACCACCACCACTACCACCACCACTACTACCACCACCACTACCACTACTACCACCACCACCACTACTACCACCACCACCACTACTACTACTACTACTACTACTTTTTTTTTTTTTTTTTTTTTTTTTTTTTAACGTGACCTCCAATATAAATAACCACCTTCGCCACCATTTATTTACCTTAATATTAAATATCCTAATACATAAGAAACTATCCTATCTGTGTTAAATTAGTTGAGCCGCAGATCCATGCGGCATTCGGTGACTGTAGCCTCATAGTCGATATCTGCAGCAGTTGACGGAGTAGGGGCAGAAGCTCTCGTTCCCCTGAGGCAGAGCAAAGCCGACCGAAGGAGAGAGAAGGACAGTCGACATCTCATCCAGGCTGTGACATAACTTCTGGGCTGCTGCTTCTGTTCGGAGATCAGCTCCGCGAGTCTGGCGTAGAAACATCTTGCGCTTGGGCCCATCCCACCAGAGGTTGTGAACACTAGCGGAGTGAAGCTGCCTTGATCGACACTTTGAATTCTCTCCCCATATGCCCTTCTCTTGTCGCTCTCGTTCCTCCTATGTGCAGCATCGAGAGCTAGGTTACGGTGACAAACGGCCATGGGATCAAAAATCCTGATGTCGAAGAAGGCTCGCTGTCCCCGCGTCCAGAATCCTCGAGCACTGACGTCCACACGGGCTTCGTTAGATGTGTTTGAAGTCCTGTGTTGGAGGATCTCGCCATCCAGTGGAAGGAGGGTCGGTTCTACCATGACGTCCCGGCAGGTTTCCTTCAGCATATTTGCTGTGAGATCCCTTACCTCGTCATGCCTCATGCATATGAAGCCCCCCTTCTTGCAAACCATGGCGTGATCGCCATCATAGGAATAGCCACACACGCATTGGGAGGGCAAACCATCTACTGGCCAACCGTACCTTAGAGCAATGGCATCTGTAAATTCTTGTTTGTTAAGGCTGAAACCATTTGCCCTTATCGGTAACGTAGTTAACCAGTTCGAGGCGCCCACCTCCTGCGCTATAGCTACTTTTTTTGTCAGATTTTCTGGAACCTGCAGCGATAGTTGCTGCAACATGTCATTTTGGCAGTGCTGCCGATCTGTTGTAATGGATCTACGGATCTTATTAACTTCGCTGGTGTCCACTTCCCCTGTTGCATTCTGGGCTATTATGTGGTCAGTGAGGGCTGCCGTGAGCTTAAGTGAATTTTGATGTTCAGAGTCAGCAATCTCCTCTGGATTAGTTAGTCCCATCCCTCCCAGTCTGGGTGGAAGTGCAAGAAGTGTTCTTTCTACTGGGGTTAAGTCGTGGTGTTTCACTAGTTTGGGAATGAACTTGACACTGATTGCTTCTTCCAAAGGGTGGAGGAGGGGTCGGATCTCAGGGATGGTGCGCATCAGGTAGTTCCAACGATGCTTGACTCCATGTGTGAATGCTGCAAAGGCCGCATGTGGCTCTGTGTTAGCAATCTCCGATAGAGCATGGATTTCGCTAACCCACTCGTTCACCTTTCCCCCTACGTACTGGGTCTTGAAGTCCGTAGTGCCAATTACTGCGCCTAGATGTCTTTGGCCGTCCTTAGTTATTTTGACCTCACTTTCGCCGAAAACCTCCACAGCCCGATCATAATGATCTGGCTTCACGATGAGGAAGGATTTGCTGGCGTTTGGGTGGTACCCTATTTGTGGACCTCGCGATGTTACCAGGTCCCACCACTTTTTGATGTCCTCCACTTTTCCTGCTCCTGTGAGGTCATCAGCATATGCCACTTGTTTGACCCCGGTTGTTTCATACTTTATTTCTTGTTGGAGCACTGATAGGCCTATTGCATACATTGCCATTGCAACAGGGTCCCCCTGTGTTGTTCCCTCGGTCGACTGTAGGATGGTATCACCTCGTAGAGCCTTGTTGTTTACTATGTAGAGGTCTGAAGGATTCCTATACGAATTTTCAACATACATCGCAAAGCTAGGACACTTGATCTTGATGTTGTGCAGTGCCGCCTTGCGGTTAAGTATGTTGAATGCGTTTGAAGCATCCACCAGGAGAACGATTTCACAATCACGCTGCTCAAATATCAATCTCATGGCGTGAATGGCCGCCTCCCCACCAGCCTGGTGGCCAGCACACACTTGTAGGTTCCCTGCTGCTGCCCTGACATCATCCTTTACCACCTCCATTATACACTTTCCGATGATCCGCCTCAGCACTTCCCCCACCCCTATGGGTCTACATCCTGGTTTCTTTTCCAGAGGAATAAGGCGGCAGGCCGTCAGAGCCTGGAGGTGATGGCAGCAAGAGGATGCAAGCTTTCTTGCAAGGGTGGCAATGGCAGTGCAGAGATCGCTTGCTACAGGGCCAAACTTGTTTGTGCTGAGGATGACTCTCCAACCGTTTGCATCCAGACCTGAAGGGCCGGCTCCGCCTCGAGTCTTCAGTGCCTTTTTCCACACCATCTCTCCTGCTATTTTCTCGAACAGGACAGCGTTTGGTGGGATATAAGCACCCTGGAGCCTGATGCCTTCATCTTCGCTTGCAGGGGGATGTTTCTCTTTCAATAGTTTTAATATGTGTCTCTTTTTTTTTGTTTCCAAATTTTCTTACGTCATCGGTGTTTCTTTCCGTCACCCATTAATTTTAGTCTCTCCTGCAGTGTTGTTGCTTCTGGGAGATCATCTAGAGACCCCAGTCTGCACATTGTCAGCCTTCTCTTCATTGCTGCCCACATTTTCTTTGTGCTTAGCCTTTGTGTGTCCTCTGACCAAAATAGATGTGGGTAATGTGCCAGTATTTGAAGAGCTAGGGGGGGCGAGAAGCCAGTCTGAGTGTAATCAGTCATGAAACAGTCATCTCCCGAATCATTTCTTTGGTGCCGGGTGGTTCAAATAGGATTAGCGGGCGACCGCCTTGACAATTCTAGGTAGTTTCTTTGACCCATACGCCTGCATTTTTCCATCATGCCATTCCACCAAGGCAGCTGTCTCATTCTCCTCGTGGACACCTGCTGCAGAGAACAACATACTAACTACTACTCTACCATCTTTACTATGTACTACAACATCTTAACTACTACTACCACTACAATGTCTTTACTATATTACTACAGCATCTTAACTACTACTACTACAATGTCTTTACTATATTACTACAGCATCTCAACTACTACTACTACTATTACTATAATGTCTTTACTATCTTGCTACAGCATTTCTACTGCTACTACAATATGTTCACTATATTACTGCAGCATCTCAACTTCTACTGCTACTACTACACTATAACATGTTCAGTATGAAGCTGAGGAACAAAATTCCAACCTCACTTTTTTATATTTTGTAATCTCTCCCTAAATTTCAACTTTAGGTCACCAGACGAACCAGATATTAATATTATTATTACTTTCAAAATGGATCGGGTTCAACTTGTCCAATTCAGAGAAGCTCTCAAGGAGTTGGAGAATCTGGAGGCTCTCCGGACTTCGTCTGTATTAAGCCTTCACCTCCCATCATCTTCCTCCCTGATACTCGTCAAAAATAGAATCAAGGATGAACAAAGCCGCGCGGCCAACATAAAGTCCGTTTCCAACCGCTCTTCAGTGCAAGAAGCACTGAAGAGCGCTGTGGATATGCTATCCACAGTCAATGCCATACCACCCCATGGGCTTTTAGTGTTTTACGGCCAATCAGTTCTCAACAAAGCAACCGGCGAGGTGAGTCGCCTTCGCCGGACGTTAACACCTCCTCAACCAGTTCAAGAATTTAAATACGATGTCAGCAAGACATTCTCCACGCACTCACTGCACCAATTACTCATCTCCCAAGAGGGAGGCGTTGGCTACATCGTCATCGATGGGTCAGCGGTTGCCCTTGGAACGCTCTCTGAAAATGGACTAAAAGTCCACCACCATGAGAACGTGGATATTCCAAAAAAGCACGGCAGAGGTGGCCAGTCCGCTCCCAGGTTCCAGCGCATCCGCCTGGAAAAGAGACAATTGCTGGTGAAGAAAGTAATTGCTCTCAGCGAAGATTATTTTCTGAATGAAAATAAGGCGACCGTGCAGGTTCAGGCCCTGGTGGTAGGGGGTCCTGGTCAGCTGAAGGACCAATTGGTTGAGCGTCTCCCTCAGCTCTTGAAGAGTGCTGTAAGATCTGTAATAAACACCTCATACTCCGGCCGTCAAGGTCTGAGGGAGGCCATCAATGGCACACGGGACCTCCGCCAGCACATGCTTTTGGAAAAGTCTAACACTGTCCTCAGTTCCATATTTGAAAAACTCAGGGTCGATGAACCGGACATGGTCTGCTTTGGTGATGAAGTTCGAGCGGCCATGGAGGATGGTGCCGTCAAAGTTGTCGTGCTATGGGACGAGTCCCCTGAACTCGCCTATTTAACAGAAAACTGTCCCGAGGGGACTGAGTTAATGGCGATACCCAACACAACAAATAATACCCAAATGCTTATAAGCACGTTTGGGGGGATAGCGGCCTTAAATAAATACCCAAGAGCCGTCCCAAACGAAGAAGAGGCCGAGTGAGGCAAAAAAAAAAATAAAAGAAAAAAAAATAAATAAATAGAAAAAAAAATAAAAAAAAATAAAAAATGTAAAAAATAAAATAAAATAATGTTTATTTTTATTTTTTATAAATAACAGGACTTTTCTTACTAAAACTAGTCGTTCTCAAATAGCCACTTAAAATGTACCAAAATGAACTTCACATAAGAAAGTAAACACCACCATTAACATTTCATTACAATAACAAACAATATCTTCCTTTCACTCCTATGATATACCTTACTTTAATACATATTATACATATCAATGTATAGTCAATAATATCCAAAACTATTACTCTTTATCTATATTTCACTAAACCTAATGAATATATACAGTGAGCGTAGGTAACAACCTATTAAATATATATAGTGAGCGTAGGTAATACATCTAGCAAACCAAAAGAATTACACAAAAGATAAGTATCTAAACTAAGACAATGTTAACTAATTATCACTGGGACACTAACCTAACCTAACCTAACCTAACCTAACCTAACCTAACCTAACCTAACCTAACCTAGCCTAACATAACATAATGTTACGGTCGTCCCCCTATTGTATTTAGTTTCTGTTGTTTCCCGTTTTTCTTTAGAATCGAATTTCAAAGCCCATGGTAAAGACTTTGAAAAAGTTCTTGATTATTTTATATAAGTATGTATACTAGTATTTGTTTCATTATGTAAACTTTGTAGAATGTATTCTTATTTTTTATGCAGTTAAGAAAGACTGTAAGAAGCAGTTGTGAAGCATAAAAGGAATTAGAAATTATATGTTGATGAAACAAGAAAGCATTGGAACATTGTTTTGGTTCTGGTGGCTCTCTCTGTAGCTAGGTTGAGGATAGGAGGGTCAAACTTGTGTGGTGCACATTTATCTATTATTTTCTAGGCAATCATGGATAATTGTGGTGTTAACTAAAGTGCAATATGTTCATTATAGTCTAAAGAATATTATAGCAGTGAGAGAGTATTGTGTTTGGTGGAGGTAACATTATTCTGAGTGAATTGATTTGCGGCCTTTTGAACACATATTTATTATATTTTGTTGTAATTTTGAAGCTGTGTTTTGATCAAACCAGTTTTAATGGGAACAGTGGTATTGAAATAAACACCTATCAGCTGTCAGGAGGTTGTTAGCCTATGGACTGACTATACATCCTCTAGTGCAGTGGTTCTTAACCTTTTTTGAGTCACGGACCCCTTTGGGAATCTGGTGAAAGCTATGGACCCCCCCCCCCCTAGAAAAATGCACATAAGCACATAAACACAACTTTGCATGTAAACATGATAAAACCATAATATGATAGAAACTCTACAGAAAATGATATGAATAACAAGGTGAATTGTCTATGTGTCAGGTCTGATGATGAAAAGATGATAGATGAAAGTGAAGATATGAAGTTGGGGAGATGTGAAAATAAACTGTTAAATAATTCAGGTGTGATGAATAATTTAGAAAAGAAACTTGATCATTTAGGAACTGAGAAGAGAAATCAAATCATACAAATTATACACGAGTTTAGGCCATTGTTTTCTGATGTTCCTTGGAGAACTGAGGTATTACAGCATGATGTTGAGGCTGAGAATACAACACCCATTAAGCAACACCCATATAGAGTGACTCCTAAGATGAGAGAGATAATGAGACAAGAAGTACAGTATATGGTTGATAATGATATGACTGAAAGAAGTAACAGCCCTTGGAGTTCACTCTGTGTATTGGTGACTAAACCTGATGGTATTTCATATAGATTTTGTACTGATTACAGAAAAGTAAATACAGTAATGTAACCAAAACTGACTCATATCCTATTCCTAGAGTGGATGATTGTACTGACCAAATAGGAGATGCTAAATTTGTAACTAAGATGGATTTGTTGAAAGGATATTGGGAAGTACCACTGACTGAAAGAGCAAAAGAAATGTCTTCATTTGTGACTATGGAAGGTTTATATCAGCATAAAGTGTTACCCTTTGGTATGAAAACAGCGGTAGTACTTTCCAGAGATTAGTTAATCAAGTATTGTATGATGTTAAAGGTTGTTCTGTGTGTATAGATGATATTGTACTGTATTAAAAAACTTGGGAAGAACATTTGTATTTAATTAGAGAAGTATTTAACAAATTGAATCAAGCAAACTTGACTGTAAACCTTGTGAA
>NW_024733783.1:0-3763 GCF_018991925.1 Homarus americanus
AGGCAGTGTGTGTATTTGGGTCAGGCAGTGCTGTGGAGTGGAGGCAGTGTGTGTGCAGCTGGAGTCAGGCAATGTATGTTCTGGGGGATTTGAGGGCAGTGTGTGTGTAGTGTGGAGTCAGGGCAGGGTATGTGTTTGTGGGGTGGGTGTGTTTGCTGCTGTAAAGGTGTGTGTGTGCACTGTGTTCAAGGGTGCCTGTGGGTCTAAACAGTGTATGTGCTGTGTGTGCTGTGGTCAGGCGGTGTGTGCACTGTGGGGTCAACATTGTGTGTGTGTGGAGTCAGGGCAGTGTGTGTGCTGTGTGGGTCAGGCAGTGCCACTGTAGTCAGGGCAATTTTGTGTGCCTGTGGTCAGGGCAGTGTGTGTAGAGTGTGCTGAGAGTCAAGACAGTGTGTGTGTTTTGGAGTCAGGGCAGTGTGTGTGGTTGGGGAATTATGTATGTCTTGGGTGGGGCAGTGTGGCATGTGCAGTCAGGGCGTTGTGTGTGCTGTGGAGTCAAGGCAGTGTGTGTGCTGTGGAGTCAAGGCAGTGTGTGTGCACTGTGGGTGGGGCAGTGTGTGACTGTGGAGTCAAGGCTGTGTATGTGCTGTGTAGTCAGGGGCAGTGTGTGTGCACTGTGGAGTCAGGCAGTGTGTGTACTGTGGGGTCAGGCAGTGTGTGTGCATGTGGGTGGGCGGTGTGGCCTTTGGGTCAGGTGAGTGTGTGTGGTGTGTGGTCAGGGCAGTGCTGTGTGTGTGGAGTCAGGCAGTGTATGTGCTGTGGTGTCGAGGTGGTGTGTGTACTGTGGAGTCAAGGCAGTGTTTGTTTCTGGGAGTAGGGCAGTGTGGTGGTCTGTGGATTCAAGGCGGTGTGTGCACTGAGGTCAGGCAGTGTGTGCTGTGGCATTGGCAGTGTGTGCTGCGCTGTGGAGTCAGGGCAGTGTGTGCTTTGGGTCGTGGTGTGTGTGGGTCAGGAGCGTGTGTGTACTGGGAGTCAGGCAGTGTGTGTGGCTGGTCAGGCAGTATGTGTTCTGTGGAGTCAAGGCATTGTGTATTCTGTGGAGTCAGGCAGTGTGTGTGCTGTGTTGGGTCAAGGCAGTGTGTGTCTGTGGAGTCAGGGCAGTGTGTGTACTGTGGAGTCAGGGCAGTGTGTGTACTGTGGAGTCAGGGCAGTATGTGTGCTGTAGGTCAAGGTGTGTGTCTGTGGAGTCAGGCGGTGTGGTGTTTTGAGGTCAAAGAGTGTATGTTCTGTTGAAGTCAGGGCAGTGTGTGTGTATGTGGAGTCAGGGCAGTGTGTGTGCTGTGGAGTCAAGATGGTGTATGTATGGCGTCAGCATGTGTGTGCTGTGGAGTCAGGCAGTGTATGTGCTGTGAGTCAGGGGCAGTGTGTGTGCTGTGGGTCAGGGCAGTGTGGCTCCGTGAGTCAGGCAGTGTGTGCTGTGAGGTCAGGGCAGTGTGTGTGCTGTGGGTGTGAGCAGTGTTAGTGTGCTGTGGTCAGGGCGGTGTGTGTACTGTAGGTCAAGGCAGTGTGTGTCTGTGGAGTCAGGGCAGTGTGTGTGCTGTGGGGTCAGGGCAGTGTGTGCGCTGTGGAGTCAGGCAGTGATGTAATGTGTGTACAGTCAAGGCAGTGTGTGTGCTGTGGGGTCAGGCAGTGTGTGTGAATGTGGAGTCAAGGGGTGTGTGTGCTGGGTCAGGCAGTGTGTGACTTGGAGTCAAGGCGTGTGTGTGCTGTGGAGTCAGGGGCAGTGTGCTGTGCAGTGAGGCAGTGTGTGTGTGTGGAGTCAGGGCAGTGTGTGCTGGAGTCAAGACAGTGTGTGTGCTGTGAGTCAAGGCAGTGTGTGTATTGTAGTCAGGGCAGTGTGTGTGCTGTAGAGTCAATAGTGTATGCTGTGAAGTCAGGGCAGTGTGTGTGTGTGGAGTCAAGGCAGTGTTTGTGCTGTGGGGATGGGGCAGTGTGTGCACTGTGGAGTCAAGGCAGTGTGTGTACTGTGGAGTCAAGGCAGTGTGTGTATTGTGGAGTCAGGGCAGTGTGTGTGCTGTGGAGTCAATATAGTGTATGTGCTGTGAAGTCAGGGCAGTGTGTGTGTGGAGTCAGGGGCGTGTGTGTACTGTGGGTCAGGCAGTGTGTGTACTGTGGAGTCAGGGCAGTGTGTGTACTGTGGAGTCAAGACGGTGTGTGTACTGTGGAGTCAAGTCAGTTTGTGTACTGTGGAGTCAAGGCAGTGTGTGTACTGTGGAGTCAGGGCAGTGTGTGAAGTGTGGAGTCAAGGCTGTGTGTGTACTGTATAGTCAGGGCAATGTGTTTACTGTTGAGTTAAGGCAGTGTGTGTACCGTGGAGTCAAGGCGGTGTGTGTACTGTGAAGTCAGGGCAGTGTGTGCACTGTGGAGTCAAGGCAGTGTATGTACTGTGGAGTCAAGGCAGTGTATGTATTGTGGAGTCAGGGCAATGTGTGTACTGTGGAGTCAATATAGTGTATGTACTGTGAAGTCAGGGCAGTGTGTGTAATGTGGAGTCAAGGCAGTGTGTGTACTGTAGGGTCAGGGCAATGTGTGCACTGTGGAGTCAAGGTAGTGTATGTACTGTGGATTCAGGGCAGTGTGTGTGTACTGTGGAGTCAGGGCAGTGTGTGTACTGTGGAGTCAAGACAGTGTATGTACTGTGGAATCAGGGCAGTGTGTGTACTGTGGAGTCAAGGTAGTGTGTGTGCTGTGAGGTCAGGCAGTGTGTGTGCACAGTGTGAGTCAGGTCAGTGTGTGTGTACTGTGGAGTCAAGGCAGTGTATGTACTGTGGAGTCAGGGCAGTGTGTACTGTGGAGTCAAGGCAGTGTAAGTTCTGTTGAGTGAGGGCAGTGTGTGTAATGTGGAGTCAGGGCAGTGTGTGTACTGGGGAGTCAAGGCAGTGTATGTACTGTAGCGTCAACGCAGTGTGTGTACTGTGGAGTCAAGGCAGTGTATGTACTGTGGAGTCAGGGCAGTGTGTGTACTGTGGAGTCAGGGCAGTGTGTGTACCTTGGAGTCAAGGCAGTGTGTGTACTGTGGAGTCAGAACAGTGTGGGTACTGTGGAGTGTAGGCAATGTGTGTACTGTGAGGTCAGGCAGTGTGTGTACTGTGGAGTCAGGGCAGTGTGTGTACTGTGGAGTCAAGACAGTGTTTGTACTGTGGAGTCAAGTCAGTATGTGTACTCTGGAGTCAAGGCAGTGTGTGTACTGTGGAGTCAGGGCAGTGTGTGTACTGTGGAGTCAAGGCTGTGTGTGTACTGTATAGTCAGGGCAGTGTGTGTACTGTGGAGTCAAGGCAGTGTGTGTACTGTGGAGTCAATATAGTGTATGTACTGTGAAGTCAGTGCAGTGTGTGTAATGTGGAGTCAAGGCAGTGTGTGTACTGTGGAGTCAATATAGTGTATGTACTGTGAAGTCAGTGCAGTGTGTGTAATGTGGAGTCAAGGCAGTGTGTGTACTGTAGGGTCAGGGGAGTGTGTGCACTGTGGAGTCAAGGCAGTGTATGTACTGTGGAGTCAGGCCAGTGTGTGTGTACTGGGGAGTCAGGGCAGTGTGTGTACTGTGGAGTCAAGGCAGTGTATGTGCTGTGGAGTCAGGGGCAGTGTGTGTGCTGTGGAGTCAAGGCAGTGTGAGTGTGTGTGCAGGGCAGTGTGTGTGCTGTGGAGTCTCAGGGCGTGTGTGTACTGTGGAGTCAAGGCAGTGTGTGTGCTGTGGAGTCAAGGCAGTGTGTGTGCTCAGGCAGTGTGTGTATTGTGGAGTCCGGCAGTGTGTGTACTGGGGAGT
>NW_024733784.1:0-10304 GCF_018991925.1 Homarus americanus
CTCCTTAGGTCTGCTTTGCTCTGCCTCAGAGGAATGAGATCATCGGCCCCAAAGCGGACAACAGTTGCAGATATTGACTCTGAGGAAACTGTCACTGAATGCCGCATAGATCTGCGGCTCAACTAACTCAACACAGCTAGGATAGCTACTTATGTATTAGGATATTTAATTTTAAGGTAATAAAATGGCGGCGAAGGTATGGCTATTGTGGGAGGTTGGAGGCCACGTTTGAAAAAAAAAAGTAGCTACAACATTAGTAGTAACAACATCAGCAGTAGTAGTAGTAGAAACAACATTAGTAGTAACAACAGCAGCGGTAATAGTGGTAGTAGTAGTAGTGGTAGTAGTAACAACATCAGTAGTAGTAACAACAGCAGCGGTAGTAGTAGTAGTAGTACTAGTAGTAATCAGGGGGTAGGCTGGAGGAAGGGAATGTGGTGGATGCGTGTTGTGTGGGCTTGACGGATCTATCATTAATTCACGAGGTTCCCGCCGTCTCTCTGGGTAGACAGCCACTCGATAGTCTTGCCTTGTGGTGGAAACGGGGGTGGTAAAAGGTGATCCTTGTCGACACCCAGTAAAACACACGCGCACACACATACACACACTACTTACTACTGCTACTTTGCTGTCACTCGGAATCGAGTAAGATGATCATCCAGCTATGATACAATGATACGAGTTATTAGGGATATGACCTTCATTGGTGAGATTTTGAGGTGACTAAAGAGGCCGATACGGGACCGGTAGAGTCGTTCACAGATGTTGCACATGTGGAGGGCTACATCTAGTGTGGGAGGGGCGGCGGCATCGTCTTTCTGGCATTGGCGCTCGTCTGCCTCGGTTTCCGGTTGGGCAAACTGGAAAGTATTGACACCTTCTCGTGCGGTGCTCCTCCAAACGTTACAATGAGGAGTAATCGTCTCCCAGGTGAGGGGGTCGATTTGGCACTTTTTTCAGGTTTGTCTTAAGACTATCCTTATACCTTTTCAATTGCCCCCCATCGCTACGTTTACTAATCGGTAGGGGACTGTAAAGTAGCTACTTTGGCAGTCTACTGTCGTTCATGCAGGTAACACGGCCATTCCAGTGTAGTTGTTCATGGATAATGGTAACCTCGATGCTCCTACACACACACACAACACAAAAGCCAGCCAGCCAGCGAGGACGGCCCGGATGATGAGAGAAGTGTACCCAGCAGTCGAGTGTGTCCCAGATAGAGTTAGTACTAGGGCTGAGGACCAACCATGCTACACGACATTGCCTGTGAATAGTAATAGAGAAACATATTTGTGTTGTTGCCATTGATGTTGACTATATTTCTTTTTCTTTTTGGGGGGGGGTTAATGAAAGGCCTCTGTTAAGGAGCCATGTTGATTCAGTAAATGGATTGGGGTTATATCGAGGAATACAATACCTGTACTTCAGTCCTCAGCTGAGTGTAAGAGGAAGATCGATGCACTAAACCTACCGTTGTTTTTGTTTACCTTGTCTATTACAGCAGGTCTTTGTGACACTTATGGCGGGCCTTTTGTTGATTTGTACTGTACGTTTGTTGGTGTTTTTTCGCCCAGTAAGTGTCTCGGTAATTATATTTCGCGGTGCATTACTGTTGTCTTATATCATTTATATGTTTGTATTTGTGTGTTTTATATGTATTTGAACACATATACAGTCTTCATCCTTCTCCTGATCAATTAGTTATTCAGAGACTTTAGACCACCAGGCACTGCCCTTCCTCACGTGAATTGAAATACAAATTATCAATCAGTTCTCTAGCGTAAATGTAATGCGAAGAATATATTTTAATTGTTCCCCTTTTCTCCAACACGCTGCGCAGTTGTTTTGATTAGCTATTTAATTGAAAAGACTGAAAGAATTATAGGTTTGTTTTGTAGAATTTTTTTACGTATTAATTTTGTTTTTTTTTGCTGGTGTGTGTGTGTGTGTGTGCTTCCATCTATCTATATTTATATATTTTTATCACAGTAACATCAGGTTCTTTCAAATATCACAGCAGTAAATTCGAGTCCAAAGATGATATATCGTTTCTTGTTGTCATGCGTCTTTGTAAGTCATATTCCTCAACCATTGTCACAACACTATTTCTTTCTTCTTCTTTCGTCGTTGTTTTCTTCTTTTGTCATCTCTTTCTTTGTCGTGTTCTTTCTTCTTTCATCTTTTTGTTCATCCTTTCTTCTTTCGTTCGGTTAGGTTCGGTTCGGTTAGGTTAGGGTAGCATTAGGGGATTAAAATCTTCAGGTGATCCATTTTGTGTATCCATATGCTTTGTTTTGGTGTGTGTGTGTGTGTGTGATTCTTTTCTCAGACGAGACTGCCTCGGTTCATTTCAGTTTTATCATGTGTACCAAGGATTCGAAGCTCCATTTGGGGTTGTCAGTTTAGCCACTTATTCGAAGCTTCATTTAAATTTATCACTATAGTAGATCGAAGCTTCACTTGAGTATCATTTAGTCACTTCGAAGTTTCACTTGACTATCAGTTACAGTGATTCGAAGCTTCAGTTGAGTATCAGTTACAGCGATTCGAAGCTTCAATTGAGTATCATGTTGCTGTAAATGCTTTTCTCGTTGTGATTGTTAATAATGTGATTGTTATTGTTGTTTGTTGTGATTGTTGTTGCATGGCCAGTGTGGTGCGGTGCTGTGAGGGTCGACGACTCCCTAGAGGTGGCAGCCTCGGTACGGAAGTTCCGCCAGGCAGCGACTAGCGGTCCCCTGAGCTGGCCACACCCACTCCCGGTCGCAAGGCCCTATGTTCCGTTCTCCCTCTCTCCCTTGTTTCCCCTGATTGACTCCCTTTTTTCCTTCCTTGTCCCCCTTCCTCTTTCCCTCCCTTAACTGACTATCCCTTCTTGATTGACTCCTTCTTTCCCTCTTTTTTTCCCTTCTTTTCTCCTTACCTCTCTTCTTCCTTCCTTCTCTCCCTCGATTGACTTTCTTCTTTTCTCATTACCTTCCTTTCTCCATCCACCCCTCTGTGAACTGACTTTGTTCTTCCTTTCCTCTTTCCCTCCTCTCTCCCTCCTTCCCTCCATGCCTGACTGACTGACACTCTGATGGATGTGTTTTAGGCAATGGTTAGTTTAGTTTTGGTTGGCTTGTTGTAGTGAGGAAGTGAACTGGCCTTTTGCTTTCATCATATAAGGGTTAAATCATCGTACTCAAAGGCTTTCAAATCATCGTATAAGGGTTAAATCATCGTACTCAAAGGGTTAAATCATAGTATTCAAAGGGTCAAATCATAGTATTCAAAGGGTTAAATCATAGTATTCAAAGGGTTAAATCATCGTATTCAAAGGGTTAAATCATCGTACTCAAAGGGTTAAATCACCGTACTCAAAGGGTTAAATCATCGTATTCAAAGGGTTAAATCATCGTACTCAAAGGGTTAAATCACAGTACTCAAAGGGTTAATCATCGTACTCAAAGGGTTAAATCATCGTACTCAAGGGGTTAAATCATCGTACTCAAAGGGTAAAATCACCGTACTCAATGGGCTAAATCACAGTACTCAAAGGGTTAAATCGTTCTCACTTAAATTTTATAAGTGTCATTGATACCTTTCAATATATACTGTCATTACTATTAAAAGTATTATTGAAGTTACTACCGACTTATTGGGGTGGGTATGGAGGAGGTGGGGGGGCGGGGGGGGGTTGAGGGGGTGGTGGTGGGGGTAGTAAACCTTGGTCACCCCTCCACGCCCTTGTTAAGCTGCTGGCCATTCATAGTCTGTCGAGTAAACAAGCTTAGGGCGATTACGTGTGTGTGTGTGTAATAATAATAATAATAATAATTAACGGTTTATTGAAGAGGCTTGTGTGAAGGCTGGTATACAGTTACATATTTGGGGAATGGGTTACGAATTACAAATAATATACAAGTAACATAAGTAACAAAATAAGACATGTAATAACTAGATGGGGAAAGGCTCAAGCTACAGTTCGACTTTCAACATAGTGACAGTGCAGGTAGTGTTTACTGGGAGTGAATACACTGATTTATTACATGTTATTGATAATTTTACAATGGTTGGGACTGGGCTGTTCTTATAGCGACCAGTTCGTGCACGTATGGGCTGGATGCGGTTGTGGTGTCGAACAGCAATTCTCGGACAGATTCAGGTGGGTAGGGGCCGGTGTCGGGGATGGTGTAGAAGCTTTACCAAATTTGCAGATGAGGCCGTGGTGATGGTCAGTGAGAGTCGAAAGGGTCAGTGTGTTGAGCGCTTCTGATATGTGGAGTAGAAGGGAGAGAATAATCTTGCATGCCCTTTGCACCCTTTTTTCTAGGTGTTTACGTTGTGTGGCATTTAGGAGGAAGACCAGGTGGGGAGGCATAGGTGAGCTGGGAAGTATGAATGTTGTGTATACACTGAGGAGCTCGTGCAGGAACCTCCGAGGGACTTGAGTCTGCGGAGGAGGTGGAGAGGAAACTGGAGATTTGACAACTTCACTGACGTGTGGTTTCCAATTTAGTTTGTTGTCTATGGTGACGCCGAGGAGCTTGTGAATCTACAACCTGGAGGTTCGACCTAGGTAATGGAAGGAGGTGGGACAATGTCGGAGGAGAGGTTGATGTGCATAACCATGGTCTTGGTATGGTTGATGGTGACATGGTTTTTGGTGGCCCAGTTTTGGAGACTGTTCAATAAATCCTGGAGGGCGGTATAGTTGGAGCAGAATTGTTGACGCTGATCCCAATGGTGGAGTCGTCGACATATTTCCAGCGAGCAGGGTTTCTCTTTAGGGCATCATTGATGAGCATAAGGAAGCAGAGTGGTCCCATCTTGGTGCCTTTGGGGACGCCAGGTGAGTGACTGAAAGGTGGAGACAGGCCCTCGAAGCGTACAGCTTACGTCGGTCACTGAGGAAGTCTGTAAGCTCATGGTATGAGACTTCTCCGAAGCCCGAGGTCAATAGCTTTGTTTATGATTATATTGTGGTCGACTAGGTCGAATGCTTTAGTGAAATCAATGAAGGCGACAGCTACAGACGTTGTTTCGAGATGGCGGTATATGTAATCGAGAAAGCTGACAAGACAGTGAGTGGTGGAGGAAGTTTTCATGTTGCCAATTGCTGAGGGTCTACGACTCCTGCAATATCAGCATAAGCCCAGTCAAACACAAAACTTTCTACAGATTAGGCGGGAATTGGGGTGATTGCAATAGGTCGTAGCTGATTTAAGGATTGTGGGCTGGCCGACTTGCACTGGTGACATATAAGAGGTTATGTGTGTGTGTGTGTGTGTGTGTGTGTGTGTGTGTGTGTGTGTGTGTGACCATCCATCTATCTATCTTCATCCTCTATCCCTCTGTGTATGTGTCTATATCTGTCTATTTATCTATCTATCAGCTATCTATCTATTCCTGTTTTGTTTTTCTGTTTATCTGTGTTTTGTTTAGCTGGGGTGTGTGTTTGTTTTGGAGTGTTTGTCTGTAAAGTTTGTGTTGTCTATTTCACACGTTGCTTGTCTCTCTGTTTGCCAGTCTCTGTCTCTTGTCGATATTACGGTCCCCATCTGTGTGTGTGTGTGTGTGTGTGTGTGTGTGTGTGTGTGTGTGTGTGTGTTACGTCCCTCTTGCCCCATTAAGTACCCAGTATATGGGGGTTTGTTCACTATAATAACTATCTTGTATCACACAGTTGCCCAACAAGTCAATATTTCCTTCCTACTATATTCCTTTCTGTTGATTCACAAAGACATTTGGGTTAACCTTTAATCACTTGGCAACCTAACCTAACCTAACCTAACCTAACCTAACCTAACCTAACTACGTAATTTTAGGTCGAATTTTAGGACAGAGAAACCCTTTCCTCCTCATCATCTTCTCACCTTCCCCTCCTTCCCCTCCCTTCGCCCCCCCCCTTCCCTTTCTTCCCCCTCACCCACCTTCCTCCCCCTTTTCTCCTCTCCTCACCACCTACGCCTTCTCCCTAAGACAGAACCTGCCAATTTCTGTCTGTTTCCCGTCTCTGTGTGGACGACCCCGTGACAGGTGTGGGTGTACTGACTATCTTGCATTACATTCTTAAAACGACTAAATACCCTTATTATTATTTTAAGGTAATCAAAGTAATCATCTGACTCAGGTAATCTTAAGGTAATCAAAGTAATCAACTTCAGGTAAGCTTTAAGTGGTATTCTACAGTAAGTAATCATCCTCAGGTAATCTTAAGGTAATCAAAGTAATCATCTGACTCAGGTAATCTTAAGGTAATCAAAGTAATCATCTGACTCAGGTAATCTTAAGGTAATCAAAGTAATCATCTGACTCAGGTAATCTTAAGGTAATCAAAGTAATCATCTGACTCAGGTAATCTTAAGGTAATCAAAGTAATCAACTTCAGGTAAGCTTTAAGTGGTATTCTTCAGTAAGTAATCATCCTCAGGTAATCTTAAGGTAATCAAAGTAATTATCATCCTCAGGTGATATAAGTACCAGGGTGACCATCATCCGTTACCTCAAGTAGCATAAGTCGCCTTACTGTTAAGTCTTGACAACGGTACGGCCATCACTTACTGTTAACAGGCCGTTGGAATGTCAATGTCCGTCGCTACAACCACAACGGGTCTTGGCTGTTGTTGTAGTTGTTCCTGTTGTTGTTATTATTGCTGATATTGTTTTTGTTATTATTATCACCGCCACTCACCTCCACACATCATCACTCGCCATCAATCACCACCAGTCTCCACCAATCCCCACCAGTCCCCACCAATCACCACCAGTCCCCACCAATCACCATCAGTCCCCACCAATCACCACCAGTCCCTACCAACCACCACCAGCCCCCACCAATCACCACCAGTCCCCACCAGTCTCCACCAATCACCACTAATCCCCAACATCACAAGAAGCAGCAGTGGGGAGAAGAGGAGGAGGAGGAGGAGGAGGAGGAGGAGGAGGAGTTCTTAAGGTATGGGATCCACCTGTTGAAGGGTCCCGCCGCCACCATCACCCCCCCCTCCTCCTTCCTTCCCTCCCTCGTTAATGTCTCCCTCACTGACTCCCTCCCTCCCTCCCTCCCTGTTTCTTTCTCCTGAGGGGCTATCTCCATTCCCTCCCTCCCCCCCTCCCCTCCCCCTTCCCTCCCTCCCCCTCAACTCCCAGCAATAGTTCCCTCAGCTCCTAGTAACTCATTTTCGTCTCTTTCGTAACAATTCCCAGCTCCTAGCAACAAGAGCAGTGCCTCTCCTCCTCCTCCTCCTCCCCCTCCTCCTAATACCCCTTTCTGCCCACTAAAGATCACCCCCTTTCCTCCTCCGGCTCCCTTTCTCCCTCCCCTCTCCCCACAGTTACACTCTCTCTCTCTCTCTCTCTCTCTCTCTCTCTCTCTCTCTCTCTCTCTCTCAACCCGTCACATGACCGTTTCAATTGTGAGGTAATACAGTGTTTTGTCTCCTATTAATGGTTAATATATATTTGTTTTAACATTAACTTATTTATATACTTTTAATATTTTTTAAACCATTTCCTGTTTTTTTTTTATATATGTTCGAGTTACTTAAGGGGGGTTAAATATTGTTGATAGTAGAGTGTGTGTGTGTGTGTGTGTGTGTGTGTGTGAAAATAATAATAATAGTGTGGTTTTATTGAAAGTTCTGCAGCCCGAAGGCTGAAATATACATTAGGCATAAATGACTTATTACGCCCATTGGTGGTTTAACAAAAGCCTTCTAGAAAGGTAAAGAACACTGATGAATTCTAGCAGATTAATGTAGGTGTTGAACAGCAAAAACGTAGTGTAGTAACTCCCTCCCAGATGGTGTTAGGAGAGGGACCTCACGTGGTGTAGTAGTTCCCTCTGAATGTGGGTGTTATGAGGCCTCGTGGTGTAGTAATTCCCTCTGATGGCGTTATGAGGGCCTCCGTGGTGTAGTAATTCCCCTCACAGATGGTGTTATGAGGGGCCTCCGTGGTGTAGTAATTCCCTCACAGATGGTGTTATGAGGGCCTCGTGGTGTATTAATTCCCTCACAGATGGTGTTATGAGGGGCCTCGTGGTGTAATGAATTCCCTCACAGATGGTGTTATGAGGGGCCTCACGTGGGTGTAATAATTCCCTCACAGATGGTGTTATGAGGGCCTCACGTGGTGTAGTAATTCCCTCACAGATGGTGTTATGAGGGGCCTCGTGGTGTAGTAATTCCCTCACAGATGGTGTTATGGGGGCCTCACGTGGTGTAGTAATTCCCTCACAGATGGTGTTATGGGGGCCTCACGTGGTGTAGTAATTCCCTCACAGATGGTGTTATGAGGGGCCTCGTGGTGTGTGCTCCTTCATATGGTGTTATGAGGGGGCCTCACGTGGTGTAGTAATTCCCTCACAGATGGTGTTATATATGGAGTGAGGTGTGGTTTCCAGGCCTTCCTATCGTAGACGGATTAACATCGCTGGTGGTTTTGGGTCTCACGGGCCGTTATCACTGGGTACCTGGGACCTCCTTGAAAAGGTCAACTTAGGTACCACTGTTGCCTGACCAGAGTTGTTCTCACTGACAGCACTGTTCACACTGTTCACCTCCCTGTTTAACACAGGTTCCCATTTCTTTCCTAAATGAAATAAGTAACTTCTGGCGTGAACATTTGATATTCGGTGGGGAGGAGGGTTCAGGAGGGAGTTGAGTATGGGCCAACATAACGAGTTGACCTGGCTGCTCCGAGTGTGTGTGTGTGTGTGTGTGTGTGTGTGTGTGTGTGTGTGTGTGTGTCGCTTACGCCCCTTTTGTAACTGTTCGCTGGTCATTCACTCCTCACTATAACCGGAACACCGGAAGCCGCAACTCCGAGCCACAAGGGTTTATCTCACACTCCCTCTCCCCTTCCCCTCCTCACCCCTCCTCTTCTCCCCTTACCCTTCCCCTTCCACCACCCTCTCCTCCCCTCTCCTCCCTTACTCTCACTACCCCTCCCTCCCTCCCTCCCTCCTAGGATTTGAGCATTAAGGGCCTCATAGCGTTGGATAAGTAGGGATTTTCACCACTAATGCAGGTTGTTTTGGGGAGGAAGATAGTGGTAAACCGGTGTTGTGGTATTGTGATTTCTCTGTTAACGTCTTGCCATTGTTATTATCCCGGGTTGTAAAGATTGTTGTGAATTACTGTAGTTTTAGGTGCGTTCTGCGGTTATGATTGTGATGGTGGTAGTGGTGGGGGTTGTAGTTGTGGTTGGGGTGGTGGGGGTGGTAGTAGTGGTGGGGGTGGTTGTGGTGGTGGGGGTGGTTGTGGTTGTGGTGGGAGTAGTGGTAGTACACACACACTCTCTCTCTCTCATGCTAAATTATTAATGCCACCGCGTCACTGTCAGTAATTTAACACCTCGATATATACAGTATATATGCGTGTGTTTGTGGGTATATTAGTGCGGTATATTAATGTGTATGTTTGTCCTTTGGTTTGTGCGTATGTGCATTTATAACCCCCCAAAAAAAAAATTCCTGCGTATCTTTATGCGTAACTGTGTGTATATGTGTGCGTATATTTCTGCGTATATCAGTGCGTATATTTCTTGCGTATATACAACGCCAACCCATCATATATTTACACCTCCAACGCCAACACGACACGGAAATAAACAAAACTCAAATCACACACAAGTGAGAGAGAGATGGTTTCTGGGAACTGGAAATATGACCAAGTTAATGTCTCCTGTGTGCGGAGAACATGGAGACCTCCTCCCTGGAGCTAGGAGATAATAACCCTTATGTCCCACTCTCCTCAAGGACGACTTTAGCAGGTCCTCCTCCAGCTGTAAACTTGGGAACGGTTCTGTAAAATCTTTTGTTGATGTTAACTGTTTTAAAAAGGGAGGAGGAGGAGGAGGTGGGGGGGCGGAGGGGGAGGGAAGAGGAGGAGGTGGGGGGGGCGGAGGGGAGGGAAGAGGAGGGGAGGTGGGGGGGGCGGAGGGGGGGAGGGAAGAGGAGGAGGTGGGGGGGCGGAGGGGGAGGGAAGAGGAGGAGGTGGTTTGTGATTGATATTTCGTATGTGATTGTTATATGGTCTCTTTTTGGTGGTACATACATACATACATACATACATACATACATACATACATACATACATACATACATACATTCATTCATTCATTATATAAATCATTTGAATTCCATTATTATTATTTTTATTATTATTATTATTATTATTATTATTATTATTATTATTATTATTATTATTATTATTATTATCAGTGTTGTTGTTGTTGTTGTTGTGATGCATTAAGGGGTTTCTATTCCTAGTATTTGGTGCATGTTAATATAATGTTACCTGTGAGTTACCTGTAAT
>NW_024733785.1:0-21298 GCF_018991925.1 Homarus americanus
GTACAGGGACACTCACAGCGGAAACATAGGAAGAGCTACAAGTACACTTAACAGGACAGATACAGGTACACTTAACAGGACAGATACAAGTACACTTAACAGGACAGATGCAAGTACACTTAACAGGACAGATGCAAGTACACTTAACAGTACAGATGCAAGTACACTTAACAGGACAGATACAGGTACACTTAACAAGACAGACACAAGTACACTTAACAGGACAGATGCAAGTACACTTAACAGGACAGATGCAAGTACACTTAACAGGACAGATAAGTACACTTAACAGACAGATACAATACACTTAACAGGACAGATACAAGTACACTTAACAGGACAGATACAAGTACACTTAACAGGACAGATACAAGTACACTTAACAGGACAGATACAAGTACACTTAACAGTAGATACGAGTACACTTAACAGGACAGATACAATTACACTTAACAGGACAGATACAAGTACACTTAACAGGACAGATACGAGTACACTTCAGAGGACAGATACAGGTACACTTAACAGGACAGATACAAGTACACTTTGAATCCTGAGCATGTTTATACTTTAAGAGACTACTGGACAGCCACTGGTCAGACTGGGAAATAAATCAAATGAATTGCCGTATAAGTCCGGGTGAAGGAGCGGCCACCAATGTTTATATGAATGGATAATTACCTATGTTGATCTACTGTATAGGCGGCGGGAACATGTAATGGTCTAGTGAGTTTTGTTTGGTACCTGTTGTTAATGATTTCTCTCTTCTCTTCTCTTCTCAATGGTATTACACGTATTCAGTTATACAGTAATAACAGTCGACGTCAGCTGTTCTCCGCCATTGTCCGCGTGACGTCACTGCCTCGTGTGAGAATAATTATTGTAATCACAGTTCCGGAAGAGTCCATAACACGGCACGTCACTTAACTGGTTCTGTAGTTAGGGTTTTTTATATGATATCTCCGGCAAACGGTTTAGTTCATATATCCGGCAAATGTTTTAGTTCATATATCTGGCAAATGTTTTAGTTCATATATCCGGCAAATGTTTTAGTTCATATATCCGGCAGACGGTTTAGTTTATATATCCGGCAAACGTTTTAGTTCATATATCCGGCAAATGTTTTCGTTCATATATCCGGCAAATATTTTAGTTCATATATCCGGCAAACGGTTTAGTTCATATATCCAGCAAACGTTTTAGTTCATATATCCGGCAAATATTTTAGTTCATATATTCGGCAAATGTTTTAGTTCATATATCCGGCAAATATTTTAGTTCATATATCCGGCAGACGGTTTAGTTCATATATCCGGCAAATGTTTTAGTTCATATATCCGGCAAATGTTTTAGTTTATATATCCGGCAGACGGTTTAGTTCATATATCCGGCAAACGTTTTAGTTCTGGTATACGTTAGGTATTTCTTCATTTTTATTAATACCTTTACATCATGATGATGATGAATGGTGATAATGATGATGACCTTTAAATATGATAACGACTTAACTTTAACTGTAATAATAACATATAAATACTGGTTTAAAAATAATATAATTAGTCAGCAGTAAATTTAACACCACTGACCCAAGCTTACATAAACACACCTGATTTACCAATTTGTTAAGTTCACAATTAATGGGTATTTTACACTCAAAAGTTTATAGCCAATTACGTTTTAATGAATGATTGCATTTTTGTGTGTCAAAGGCGACCGTGCGTCTGGCGAAGGAGTTTTATGACTGTGAGGAGAAGGCCAGACGCTGCTCATTACCAGTACTGGCAGTGTGTTTTATGGTAGACCCCTGACTGTGCCCCGACAACACCAGCCGATCACACACACATTTACTTACTTACTCCACCGACAGACTATTACTACGTCGATAGATTCTCACATATATTCTTCACGTAATTAGTGAAGGTCGGCTGGTCTCCACACTCCCTCCCCTTCCCCGTGTCCACGGCGGCCACCGCACACGTAGCCAAAGATCCATTTACAAGCTCCTTACACGTGTGTGTGCGCCCCGCCCACCATTCTCCGGACACACACACATTTCATCCTGTCCTCGGATGGGCGTGTGACTTGTGGCAGGTGTCGTCGCCCTTACCTTACGACCCAAGACAATGTTTCTTACCTACCACTGTGTCGGACATTACTGCTGTCTTCCCTGCTGGCGGGGCACGTAGGTCGACCATCACACATAATGTTTACTTACAAAATACACAATAGTTGCCACCATTCAGGATGATGCAATAACTAACCTCTTGAGGATTTTTAGCTTTAATTATCGTCCTTCGAATGTTATTGTTTAAACCAATGTCCTTAAAGATTTATAGCTTAAACCATCGTTAAAGGTTATAACAGCTGGGTTAAGTTCCCTGTCATCATCTTTTAGGATTTGGTTTGACATTAAATATAACCATTATTCCCGTCTTTATATACAGCATTAACCCTAGGCCACATTATTCACCGTCTTGGCCACTAGTCTTGTTCATCATAGTTTAATACCGTCTCTTCACTATCCCGAGTTCAGACCAGTATCATCTGCATATCGAATATTTGATACTACGTTACCATTAACTTTTAGTCCTTCATCGTTTCTTATAACTTTTCTCACTATAAATTTTTGATCGGTGATTATGCAGTCCTGGAGATAGCACGCAGCCCTTTCTAACTCCTTCCGAGGGTTAGGTTAAGTTAGGTTTTATTAATTAAGTAGATGATGATGATGTTAGGTTGTGTTAGGGATCTCTTGAAGGCTAGGAGTCCCCGCATATTTCGCTTGGTGATTAAGTACCTTAACTCTAAACGCGGGGTTAGGCTAGTTTAAGTTAGATTGAGTTAGGTTAGGTTACGTTAGGTTAAATTGGATTAAATTGGGTTAGATTAGGTTTTAATTAGGTTAGGTTTGGTTAGGTTGAAACAAGGGATGGCTCCTTAACTTTATGATATCCGGTTAATGTTAGGATAAGTGTTATAAAGATAGGGCAGGTTAATGTTTGGTTTGGTTTGGTTAGGTTAGCTTTGCGTTATGTTAGGTTACATTAGTTTAATGTTAGGTTAACTTAATGGACTAGGTGGCGAAACTGCGAATCATCCCCCCCTCCCTCCCTCCCTCCCCACTCCACCTGCTGTTTGATAATTTTGATAAACAATCAAACAGGCAGACAGACAGAGATAAATACACGAATAAATATATAATGAAATGGACATACACTTAGACAGATGAATATATCAAATAGACAGACAGACACAAGACCCCCCAGGTTGGTATGTCATGGTCCTTCAGTGTGTGGTGATAAATGGCTCGGGTCTTGTGTGTTCGTGGGTCTGCGGGTCTCTGAATTTTCTAAAAGTTATTATTACTTTTTCTTCGTCAGTAATGTATAGGAGTGATGCTCAAGGTTCCTTTATTAACGGTGGGTCTCTCTCTCTCTCTCTCTCTCTCTCTCTCTCTCATGATAAAAAACTGATCGACTTGTACCTGTGGTTCTTGTTTGTGTTTTAATTGTTAATTTAATACAACTTTTTATCTTATTTCTAATTTCTACTGTTGTTCCAGCCACATGTTGTATTGTTGTTAATAATAATAATAATA
The DNA here is from genome assembly GCF_018991925.1 of Homarus americanus. Taxonomy (NCBI): domain Eukaryota; kingdom Metazoa; phylum Arthropoda; class Malacostraca; order Decapoda; family Nephropidae; genus Homarus; species Homarus americanus. Next base: position 3,599 of record NW_024733785.1, read on the forward strand.
ATAATAATAATAATAATAATAATAATAATAATAATAATAATAATAAAAATAATGATGATAATAATAATTGAGACGATAATTATTAAAATATGGAGGCAGGAGGAGGAAGAGGGAAGGAATGATGATAGTTGAGAAGGTGACAATAGTAGTGATAATGCTGGTTGTGGTAGTGATGGTAATATTATACACGTAACAATAATGGTTGCCCTTCGTGTACGAGGATGGTCGGCCCTAGGGCCACCTAGGCGTGAATTCGTTTAAGGTGTTAGAATCTGTCGCCAACACCACAACCACACCCTAAGTTAACGAGTTGTATGACCCAGTTTCAATGAATAGTCCGAGAAGACCGGACAACTCGGCAACTGCACTGGCTAACCATTATTCCAGAATAAGATCCGCAAATCGATTAACATCCAGGTTCCCATTTACTGGTAAATAGAAAGTCAAATGACGTAAAAAAAATGCTCATAGTTTCACTCTGTCCAGGAATCGAACAGGAGTCCACTCGCTTGCAAGGCGAACATGCTGACTATTACACCACAGGTTGCCAAAATTACGTTTAATAATTTTTTTTTTTCGTGCTGGTCAAGCCCCGACCAGGGGTTAGCTAGACCCCCGGACAACTCTTTCGGAGCTTGACCAGCACGTGGTATTGGTATTATTATCTGGATTTGATTATATGTTACAAATTTACTTGTGAGTTTTTCAATGTTTTGTTTTGTATAATATTTACTTATTCTAAGCTAAATGTTAACAAATAAATGACTTAAAAAATACGAAAACAAACAAATAAAAGTGGAACTCCACCTAATATATACTGTATGTTACACTAAATAGGGATAATTGGCCATTAGTGATAACTTCTATGTATTTATCTTTTCTGGAAGCTTTTGACTGGCCATAAACGATCCTGTAGATCATAAATATACATATAAATGAATACCTTCTTGCATAATGTAACCTGACCAGACCTAACCTAACTTAACCTAATCTAGCCTAACGTAACCTAACGTAACCTAACGTAATCTGGCCTTCTTCTTCTTCTTCTTGTTCTTCTTGTTCTTGTTGTCCTCCTCCTCCTCCTCCTCCTCCTCCTCCTCCTCCTCCTCTGCTTTATATCATCATCAACTAAATTAAAATTCAAACGCCTTAACCTTACACACTGTGACCCTGGGTTGGAGAGGGGGGATGGGGGAGGGCGGGGGAAGACTCACCTAAATCACCCAGCAGGCGCTTTGTGACACCCAACAAGTGACCTTTGGGTGGGGGCAGTTTTCTCGCCAGATCTAGACCAGTGGGCAGTGTTAACCCCCAAAGGTCACCGAGGCAGGAGTGACCTTTGGGAAGTTTTGGGATTATAAATAGTGTTGTAGGAGGTGGTGGTGGAGGTGGTAGGTTAGTGAAGTCCTTGGTGGTGGTGGTTTGTTGAAGAGGGTCTGTTTTTTTATTGTTTTTATGTTTGATTGTTTTTATGTATGTATGTTTGTTTTATTGTTTGTTTGTTTGTTTTATTGTTTGTTTTGTTTTATTCTTCGTTTGTTCGTTTTATTATTTGTTTGTTTGATTGTTTGTTTGTTGGTATGTTTGTTTTATTGTTTTTATGTTTGTTTTTTAGAATGATGTTTTTTGTGGTGTCATTATTGTTTGTGTTGTGTTGTTGCTTGCTTGTTTGTTTGTGATGTGTTGTTTGTTTGTGGTTGGTGTGTGTGTGTGTGAGAGAGAGAGAGAGAGAGAGAGAGTATCAACACAATTTCCATACCATATATTTACCAACAACTTTGTCATAACGTAACAGTGAGCCAGGGACTCTCTCTCTCTCTCTCTCTCTCTCTCTCTCTCTCTCTCTCATGATAAAAAAATGATCGACTTGTACCTGTGGTTCTTGTTTGTGGTTTAATTGTTAATTTAATACAACTTTTTATCTTATTTCTACTGTTGTTCCAGCCACATGTATTGTTAATAATAATAATAATAATAATAATAATAATAATAATAATAATAATAATAATAATAATAATAATAATAATAAAAATAATAATACGGTAATAATAATAATAAAAATAATGATGATAATAATAATAATTGAGACGATAATTATTAAAATATGGAGGCAGGAGGAGGAAGAGGGAAGGAATGATGATAGTTGAGAAGATGACAATAGTAGTGATAATGCTGGTTGTGGTAGTAGGGTGTGTCATAGGAGGGAAGATCAGCTAAAACTAATGGCCCATCACTTTTTTGGTAGATTTTAGTGTATATAAACAGAAAATAATTTCAGTTTCAATATTTTGCAACCTTTGCTAGGTAAATTTTAGCGTGAAATTTATCGAAAATCTAACGTACAGCTGCATTAGTGCATTACAATTAAATAGTGAACATTGCTTTCTGACTTCATTCTTTAACAACCCAAGTAACAATATTTTTTTCTGTTTCATATTCTGATGCATTTATAAGTTGATAATATTTGCGATGGCTGCTTGTGTCAGGACGAGGAACCAAAAATCCAGCCATCTCAGTCACTATCTTGGGTCAGGAGAGAGCTCCTGAAGTCGGAGTTGCCTACATTGAGAGATGCTTTGAGATACGGTGTTTTAATCAGGCAAATCAGTGAAAGGATCAAAACTTTACAAACAAAGACATTGCCAGTGATATGACCAAAGCTGTCTTGGCACAGTACACTCTATTGCGCTCAGTTCAAGCCTCCCAGTCATAACAAATCAGAAGATTAATGAGAGACTGCCTAGCCAGTTGGGAAAAGAGCAAGGAATATCTCTCTTGGAAGAAAACTTGCAGTTAAGGACAGCTTGCCAAGCAACTGGACCAGTTATTGACATAATTACTTGCAAGTGCCCAATTGTTCTCTGTCCTGAGTTTGGATGCGATCGTGACTGTAAATCCGGGCCCACATCTCCTGTATTTGCAAGCGTGAACTGAAGATTCCTGTGATCGAACTGGCATTTGTCAAAGCACAGAGAGAGAAGACTGGCAGTATAGGGGTCTCATGATTTCTAGCCAAGATATTCCGGAGTTCAAGAGACAGGAGGCTGCCACAGCGAGGCAGAAGAGGAGAAGAGTTGCCGAGGAAAAGAGACTTGAGAAGGCCCAGAGTGAGGTAAAAAAGGCCGATGATTGGAGTCAAGCTGATTCAGAGTTTAATGACTTCCCCATGGCTGATCCGAGTGCTGACCAGGAGAATGGTGACTTTGTCCCTAACCCAGAAAATAATGATCCCAAACCTTCCAGGCATAAGATTCGAAATAGGAAAGATATCCCGAGCATAGCTCTGGCCAGCATGCGACACCACACTGGTCTCAGAGAAACTGCAGATATAGCAACAGCTGCCTGGATTGACGGTGGTTTGATAACACCTGATGATGTTCACCTGGTGATATATCATAACAAAGTAAGGAGAGCTCAGGAGAAACTTGTCAGTAACCTAGAAGAGGAGTTTGATAAGGGAATAAGAGAAAATGGAATCAATTGTTTGTTCTTTGATGGGAGAAGGGATGACACTAAAGTGTTCATGAAAGTTGGAGATTCTGACAAGTTGTTCCCTGCCATGGTGAAGGAGGAACACTACTCCTGCTGCAGTGAACCAGGAGATATTTGTGGCATTTCACTCCAGAGAAAAGATGACATCAGGGAAACCAGCTGAGATAGTGGCAGATAACATTTTTGAACTGGCTCAGAGAGAGGAGAGCGTGGAGCCAGACCCTACGGAAGTGAGAGGGGTTAACCAACACGAACACAGGAGGTGGCAAGGGGGTCATACAGTGGATAGAGCGGAAGATTGGGAGAGCTGGTCTGGATTGTTTGTGACCTCCACACCAACGAGTTGCCACTCCAGACATCTGATCCAGGAGCTGGATGGCAAGACTCTTTCAAACAACAGATGGTCTGGTCACTCTTGGCAAGATGCTGGACTCTGCCACTGAGTTAGAAATAAATCCGAGCTTTGAAAAAATCACAGTTGGCCCTCCACTCGTTGAGCTTGCACATACTGTCATTGACGACCTGAGTACTGACCAGTACTATGGTTACATGATTTGCAGTGCCATCAAAACTGGGGTCATGCCTGATAGACTTGCTTACCTGCAGATAGGTTCAGTCTCACATTCTAGGTGGCTCACAACGGCTCTCAGGTTCTGCAGAATTTGGGTCGCTCATCATAAACTGAAAGGGAACCAGCTTCACAACCTGAGACTTATTGTCCAATTCATCGTGAGTGTCTACTTGCCAAATTGGTTCAACACCAAGGTCAAGTCATCGTTCTCCGAAGGTCCGAGGCATGTTCTCTTCCAGCTTGAGCTCCTGAGGAGTCAGCCAAGGAAGGTTGTTCAGATTGCGGAGCAGGCTGTGAGGAGATCTTCCTGGTATGCTCATCCCGAGACAGTTCTGCAGACAATGCTCTGCAGTAAGGATGAGGAGGAGAGAAGAGTGGCAGTCAAAAAGATCTTGGATATGAAACTTATGAGAGGATCTGGGCATGACGAATCAGCTGGTGACGATTCCTTCAGGGTCAGGAAGACTCCTGAAGTCAATCTAGGTGCCAAGACCCTCACTGATCTCATAGATTTGGATAACATCCAGGCTGGCAGTGAGCCCCCTCTTACCTGCAGCCTCACCAATGTTCAAGTCAGAGCTTTCATGGACAACCCCATGCATGTCCCTGCCTGGCCCTCGCACACCCAGAGTATAGAGCGTTGTGTACAGCAAGTGAGCGAGGCCAGCAGTCACGTGTACAGCCAGGAGAGGAGGGAAGGCTACATCCGAGCTCAGGTGGTCAGCAGGAGGTGATGAGTAGAAACAGAAGCAAGAAAGACATGTTCTCTATGGTGTGCAGCAACACCGGGTCGTAGTAGTAAAACCGGTTTTTGTATTTGATGATTTTGTTTTCTAAAGGAATATTAAATTTAATAAATGTGTCAAGATCATTCGTTTCACTATTCTGGATCATTTCCATCCTAATAAATTAACCTGATACATTTACTTTACTTTAAATAAGCTATTTAGTGGTGTTGGTAAAAGGGTGGGAATACTGAATTTTCATAAAATTTCAAGTTAAAATTTACCTAGCAAAAAATAAAAACTTTTCAAATCTGAAGATATCACATGATTCTGCATATAGAACTACATCATTAATACCATGGGCCGATTTTTCAAACTCAAAAAAAAAAAATTCGCCTCCGTATGACACACCCTATTGTGGTAGTGATGGTAATATTATACACGTAACAATAATGGTTGCCCTTCGTGTACGAGGATGGCCAGCTCTAGAGCAACCTAGGCGTGAATTTGTTTAAGGTGTTAGAATCTGTCGCCAACACTACAACCACACCCCAAGTTAACGAGTTGTATGACCCAGTTTCAAGAAATAGTCCGAGAAGACCGGACAACTCGGCAACTGCACTGGCTAACCATTATTCCAGAATAAGATCCGCAAATCGATTAACATCCAGGTTCCCATTTACTGGTAAATAGAAAGCCAAATGACGTAAAAAAAAATGCTCATAGTTTCACTCTGTCCGGGAATCGAACAGGGGTCCACTCGCTTGCAAGGCGAGCATGCTGACTATTACAGCACAGGTTGCCAAAATCACGTTTAGTAAAAAATTTTTTTTTTTTTTTCGTGCTGGTCAAGCCCCGACCAGAGGTTAGCTAGACCCCCGGACAACTCTTTCGGAGCTTGACCAGCACGTGGTATTGGTTATCATCTCGACTTAATTATATGTTACAACGTCACGTGAGTTTTTCAATGTTTTTTTTTTAAATATTTACTTATTCTAAGCTAAATGTCGACAAATAAATGACTTAAATAATACGAAAACAAACAAATAAAAGTGGAACTCCACCTAATACATACTGTATGTTACACTAAATAGGGATAATTGGCCATTAGTGATAACTTCTATGTATTTATCTTTTCTGGAAGCTTTTCACTGGCCATAAACGATCCTGTAGATCATAAATATACATATAAATGAATACCTTCATGCATAATGTAACCTGACCAGACCTAACCTAACTTAACCTAATCTAGCCTAACCTAACCTAACCTAATCTAACCTAACCTAACCTAACCTAACCTAACCTAACCTAACCTGACCTGACCTGACCTGAGACCTAACCTAACTTAACCTAATCTAGCCTAGCCTAACCTATCCTAACATAACCTAACGTAATCTAGCCTTCTCCTCCTTCTGCTTCTCCTCCTCCTCCTCCTGCTTCTCCTCCTCCTGCTTCTCCTCCTCCTCTCCTCCTCCTCCCCTGCATTATTTCATCATGGACCCAATTAGAATTTGAACGCCTTAACCTTACACACCGTGGCCCTGGGTTGTGGGTGGAGAGGGGGGATGGGGGATTGTTGGGGGAGGCGGGGGGAGACTCACCTAAATCACCCAACACACCCAGCACACCCAGCAGGCGCTTTGTAACACCCAACAAGTGACCTTTGGGTGGGGGCAGTTTTCTCGCCATATCTAGACCAGTGGGCAGTGTTACCCTCCAAAGGTCACCGAGGCAGGAGTGACCTTTGGGGAGTTTTGGATTATAAATAGTACTTCTACTCTCTTAACTCATGAGACACAAAGGCAAGCATGAACTTAGCAGGCTTCCCTGTTGGGTGCTGTAAACGCTTCTGCGCTTCACCTTACACAAGGATGTAGGGGGACGCCCAATAAAAAAAAATAAAAAAAAATAAAAAATAGTGTTGTAGGAGGTGGTGGAGGAGGTGGTAGGTTATTGAAGTCCTTGGTGGTAGTGGTTTGTTGAACAGGGTCTGTTTGTTTGTTTGTTTGTTTTACTGTTTGGCTGTTTGTTCTAGTGTTTGTTTGTTTTTTGTCTGTGTTTGTTGATTGTTCGTTTGTTTTATTGTTTGATTGTTTGTATTGATTGTTTGATTGATTGTTTGTATGTATGTTTGTTTTATTGTTTGACTGTTTTATTGTTTGTTTGTTTATTTGTTTGTGTTATTGTTTGTTTGTTTATTTTCTTGTTCGTTTGTTTGTTTTATTGTTTGAATGTTTGTGTTGTTTGTTTGTTTTATTGTTTGTATGTTTTTTGGAATGATTTTTTTTGTGGTGTCATTTTTGTGTTGTGTTGTTGCTTGTTAGTGGTCGGTGTGTGTGTGTGTGTGCGCGTGAGTGTGTGAGAGAGAGAGAGAGAGAGAGAGAGAGAGAGAGAGAGAGAGAGAGAGAGAGAGAGAGAGAGTGAGTATCAACACAATTTCCATACCATATATTTACCAACAACTTTATGTCATAACTTAACAGTGAGCCAGGGACTCTCTCTCTCTCTCTCTCTCTCTCTCTCTCTCTCTCTCATGATAAAAAACTGATCGACTTGTACCTGTGGTTGTTGTTTGTGTTTTAATTGTTAATTTAATACAACTTTTTTATCTTATTTCTAATTTCTACTGTTGATCCAGCCACATGTTGTATTGTTAATAATAATAATAATAATAATAATAATAATAATAATAGAGACGATAATTAATAAAACATGGAGGCAGGAGGAGGAAGAGGGAAGGAATGATGATAGTTGAGAAGGTGACAATAGTAGTGATAATGCTGGTTGTGGTAGTGATGGTAATATTATACACGTAACAATAATGGTTGCCCTTCGTGTACGAGGATGGTCGGCCCTAGGGCCACCTAGGCGTGAATTAGTTTAAGGTGTTAGAATCTGTCGCCAACAACACGACCACACGCAAAGTTAACGAGTTGTATGACCCAGTTTCAAGGAGTAGTCCGAGAAGACCGGACAACTCGGCAACTGCACTGGCTAACCATTATTCCAGAATAAGATCAGCAAATCGATTAACATCCAGGTTCCCATTTACTGGTAAATAGAAAGTCAAATGACGTAAAAAATAATGCTCATAGTTTCACTCTGTCCGGGAATCGAACAGGGGTCCACTCGCTTGCAAGGCGAGCATGCTGACTATTACACCACAGGTTGCCAAAATTACGTTTAGTAAACAAATTTTTTTATTTATTTATTTAATTATTTTTTCGTGCTGGTCAAGCCCCGACCAGAGGTTAGCCAGACCCCCGGACAACTCTTTCGGAGCTTGACCAGCACGTGGTATTGGTATTATTATCTCGACTTGATTATATGTTACAAATTCACTTGTGAGTTTTTCAATGTTTTGTTTTTATAATATTTACTTATTCTAAGCTAAATGTCAACAAATAAATGACTTAAAAAATACGAAAACAAACAAATAAAAGTGGAACTCCACCTCATATATACTGTATGTTACACTAAATAGGGATAATTGGCCATTAGTGATAACTTCTATGTATTTCTCTTTTCTGGAAGCTTTTGACTGGCCATAAACGATCCTGTAGATCATAAATATACATATAAATGAATACCTTCTTGCATAATGTAACCTGACCAGACCTAACCTAACCTAACGTAATCTAGCCTAACCTAATCTAGCCTAACCTAACGTAATCTATTCTTCTCCTAAAATACTACACTAACATCATCACTATAACACTACACTAACATCATCACTACAACACTACACTAACATCATCACCATAACACTACACTAACATCATCACTACAACACTACACTAACATCATCACTACAACACTACACTAACATCATCACTACAACTCTACACTAACATCATCACTACAGCACTACACTAACATCATCACTACAATACTACATAAACATCATCACTACAACTCTACACTAACATCATCACTACAGCACTACACTAACATCATCACTACAGCACTACACTAACATCATCACAATAAGACAACACTAACATCATCACTACAACATCATCACTACAACACAACACTAACACCATCACTACAACAGAACCCTAACATTATCACTACAATAAAACACTAACATCATCACTACAACACTAACATCATCACAATAAGACAACATTAACATCATCGCTACAACACAACACTAACATCATCACAGTATGACAACATTAACATCATCACTACAACAGAACACTAACATCATCACTACAACACAACACTAACATCATCACTACAGCACTAACATCATCACTACAACAGAACACTAACATCATTGCTACAACACAACACTAACATCATCACTACAACACTAACATCATCACTACAGCAGAACACTAACATCATCTCTACAACACAACACTAACATCATAGCTACAACACAACACCAACATCATCACTACAACACTAACATCATCACAATAAGACAACATTAGCATCATCACTACAACAAAACACTCTCATCATTACTATAGCACAACGATTTATGGACCAAAATTCCAACCCCAATATATTTCTGGACAGTCGAATTTTAAGTTGAGGTCCCTGAGTAAACTGCTTACTTCTCACAGCAGCTGAAGATGAGCCAAGTCCGACGCGAAAACAACTTCAAAGGGAAGGAAGGATTTATCTCCTTCTTCTCCCAGAATGTTACTTTTACTCATGATAAATCAGACATAATAATAAAAGATGATTTGTTACGAAAATATAAAAAGTACTGTCTTCACCACGACCTCGTCCAGGCATCAACAATAAATATTGGACGGTATCTAGGAATGTTGGGAGTGAGACCCTCCGTCCGAATCGGGGGATCAAAAGGTATAAGTCAAAAATATTGTTACCCAGGAATAACTTTCCAACCTCTTACCGAGGGGGTCACCCGGTCCTCGTCCTCCGCCGGCAAAGTGCAAGATTACAAAATTAAATTGAAAAAAAGAACCAGAAGATCTGTTGAAGCGAATGAGCACTCCTTCGACCATTATGCCACACCTGACCAGGCCACGCCAGACCAGTTCCAGAGTGACATTGATAACATGATGACGGATTACTTTATCGAAATTATAAATGATATACTCCATCAACAGTGAATCTGATTAATCTTCAGCTGCAACTGCAATGTTTAATGCATTTATTTTAAGCAATAAAAGTTATTCATTAATATTTACTTTAATTTCCCTTGACTAAAATACTGTGTCACGATTATCAGTGATTTTTTCCTTCAAATTAACTCACAAGTAGATATAATTTATTAAAAAAAAACTGTTCAACACTTACAGTATAAACAAGATAAAAAGAGACACACAGAAAGTTAGATAAACAAAATTCTGAACGTTACTGCGATCCAGCGAGGTTCATTTGTTTTCTACACTGAAATCCGGCAAGACAAATAATTATCTAAGCACAGTGTGTTAAAAATAGTTCTCTGTAATGTATATGATCTGTTTCACCTCCGTCATTATATCTACTTGGTGCTCTCTTGGAGGTCACCAATTTATGCCTGAACTTACTCGATTTTATTTATTTTTTCTATACAGGTATTTAGGATTAGTTAGACCAGGGACTCTTAACCTGTGGTCCATGGCCTATTTGCCATTGGTCCACACAAAGATAAATATAAATCAAACATACAAAGTAACTTTTACTTATTTTATATTATGAAAAAGTCCTCGTTTTAATTTTGAAGATTTTTTATTCAGTCGAAGTTTTTATTGTGTATGTATGTATGTATGTATGTATGTATGTTTGTTTGTTTACGCCATTTGCCTCAGTCTACCCAGCAGTAATTGGGAACCTGGATGTAAATCGATTTGCGGTTCTTGTTCCGGAGTAATGGTTAGCCAGTGCAGTTGACGAGTTGTCCGGTCTTCTCGGACTATTCCTTGACACTGGGTCATGCAGCTCGTTAACATAGGGTGTGGTTGTTGTGTTAGCGACAGCTTCTACACGTTAAACAAATTCACGCCTAGGTGGCTCTAGGGGCAACCATTATGTAGTGTGTGTGTGTGTGTGTCACACTTCAACCATTCACACAAATATGAAAACAAATAATCAACATGAAGGTCATACATTGTCTTACTTATTCTTGTCCGGTCCTTATCTGCGGTACAACACACTGAGCTTCATTATCGAGTAGTGTCAATAATAAAAAAAACTAACATAAGAAGCTTTCATTACAGTTCTTTGAGGTTCATGAGTCTCAAGACTTGTCGCAGTGCCCCCACAGCTGCCCAAGACCACTGTGCCACGTCCTCCCTCTTGTAAGACCTATGGTCTCGCCACCACCACAAGGGCCAACCACCCTACCTCACTGCTGTGGGTTGTCCCTGTATGGGAAGGGGAGGTAAGTCATTACCGGAGAGGGAGTTAGTGTATCCAACACTGCAGTGTTTGTCCCGTCGTCTATTTGCAACATTGCAAGACGTTACACAGCGGCAGACCTCAGTGATTTTTGCCGACAATTACCCAACAGAGGCCACAATGGGCTGACAGGTCCATTGTGAGCTGTGTCAATTTGGTATCAGATTCGGTTGCAGTGAGGAGGTTGTTGGGGCGACCACCGCCTCGTGCACGGCTCCTGTCTCCTGTTGGCCGCCTACTCATGAAACATTTACTGTACTGTTTAACTCGGTTATGTTAATATGGTGGAGGAGGAACCTTTTGTCCAACTTACACAACTTAGCTTTTATTCGTAATTAACAAGAGGATAATAATAATGAGTGTCTTATAAGTAATGATGGAACAATTATAATACATGTCTCAAAATTATATATAAATATTATATTTGTGTGTGTGTGTGTGTGTGTGTGTGTGTGTGTGTGTGTGTGTGTGTGTGTGTGTGTGTGTGTGTGTGTGTGTGTGTGTGTGTGTGTGTGTACCTATTATATAGCGAACTCAGATCACGTTGACGTAATGATAAAAATAAACAAATTCCCTTGTTTACAGTAGCTGGGTGATGATGTCACAGGCCATAAGGTGCGGGTAGTAGGGTTAAGTGGCTCACCTCCGCCTTATCGAGAGTGGTCACGGGAGAGGGGGGAGGGGTTAAGTGGGGAGAGAAGAGAGATAGAATAGAGAGGGTAACCTGAGAGTTAGAGAAGTGGAACGGAAGAGGAGGCAAACGAGTTTTTTTTAGTTTAACAAATTTATTGACAAAGCTTGGAATACAGTTTGCCTATTCTGAGTAATTTAGTCAGGTCTTGACACTGAGGGTGGTATCACTTCTCACTGCCACGCAGGACAGAGGTTCATACACAAAGAAAGCATTATACGTGCGCGAGAGAACGAAGATACTTGAAGTGATCAGGAAAACGAACAACTGTGGTAAATCCTACGAGGAAAAGCGAGAAATTTTGTATAAGGAAAATAATAAGGTAATATGAGTGAGACATATATGAATAAAAACACTCACAACATTAATTTAACGTGTTCGGTGTAAGACCTGTAATGAGTGAGGTTAGTGTCGGTGTCTTCCTGCCTTCCGTGTGGCCTGACTCACTAATGACACACACACACACACACACACACACACACACACACACACACACACACACGGAGATTCAAACATTCCCTACAGGGCACATAAACACCGGAGAAAGTTTAGTTATACCAACACGTGAACTGTTAACACCACCACCACTACGGAGATATCCCAAGATACTGGCTAATTAAGAGATCATGTCTGAGGGTTGGCGACCATGGCCCACCACCCCACACGTATGCAAGTCTTCCCAGATTGTGTTTCTGTCTTGGGTTCCAGCTTTTAACACAACCATTCATCCACCCTACTCTCTGACTTCCCCTGGTCCATTTTCCTTATATTTCATCCAATAATACCGACTAAAAACACTAACAAATTCTACAGTACAATACGAAACAGTTTCACGATTATACCCCGGGATTTCTATCATCTAAGAGGCGCACTACAGAGTCAGTAATCGGCCTGTAAGTCTTGATGTAGGGTCTCTGTACTTGAGTGGGAGTGGCAGCTGGGGACCAGAGCACTGATAAGTGTGTGCTACACCTGACAGGAGGCATTGGTTGAGGTGGTTGGTACTGGTCTGCTAAGTCAGCTAAGATAAGGTCAAGGGTATTTTGACCGTGTGTGGGGAAGTTCACAACTTGTGATAGTGATAGCTGGTCCTGGATATCAGTGGTGTCAATTTCATTATAATCCCCACATAATACAAACTTAGCACATGGGTACCTAACTCTGAGGTGGTCTGAGGTGGTAATGAGATGATTGATAAGAGTGTCTCTGGTGGGTGAGCGAGGCGGATGGTATGCCACACAGATTATGATGGAAGCAGTGTGGTGCGGGTGGGCCCGTGGCACAACACGTACCCATAATGCTTCCACATCTGCTGGGACTTGAACATCCAGGCGTGACGGGCGTAGGTCATCTTGACAGAAGAGGGCAACGCCCCCTCTGCGTCTATGTGAACGAAGGTGATGAAAGAGTTGATATCCCTCAATATGACACGTTTCAGGCACAATTTGCCAAGCCTCACATATGGCAACGACGCTCGCGGCGGCTGACCTGACTGTAGTTGCCAGCTCGTCAAACTTGTTAGCTAGGGAAGTGACGTTAGATAGCAGTAGAGACGGGAGATCATACCATATCCGTGGAACTTCAGTGTAGTGGTACCGTATGTCAGGGGTGGATTTCTCCGGTTTCCTAGTGGAGGTTACGGTCTTAATGGGCTTATGTGTATGACGGCCCTGTCTACGGCTCCGCGCGTGGAATATGTTCAGTAACTTTTGGGTCGTGCGATAACACTGCCATCAGGATAACCGTTCCCACGCTTTAGATGGTACAGAGTGTATGTGTGTGTGTATTACAAAGTGTGCAGCTTGTTAGTCGCACACACACACACACACACACACACACACACACAGGACCTCTTTACACTATAACCACAGCCATACCAAAACCACCCCCACACCACATCCAAACCAAAACCACCACCACTCAACCACACCATAACCACTACTATACCACCACCACACCACCACCACACCACAACCACCACACAAGCACCACCACACAACCACCACCACACAACCACCACCACACCATAACCACTACTATACCACAACCACCACACAACAAATACCACCACATAAATACTACCACTACATCACAACCACCACTACACCACAACCACCACCACACCACACCACAACCACCACCACACCACAACCACCACCACACCACAACCACCACACAACAAATACCACCACATAAATACTACCACTACACCACAACCACCACTACACCACAAACACCACCACACTACATCCACCACATAACCACCACCACACCATAACCACCGTCACACCACAACCACCACACAACAAATACCACCACATAAATACTACCACTACACTACAACCACCTCACAACCACCACCACACCATAACCACCACCACACCACAACCACCACACAACAAATACCACCACATAAATACTACCACTACACCACAACCACCACTACACGACAACCACCACCACACCACAACTACCACCGCACCACACACTAGATAATGAGGCAACTTTTTGCCCGAGTCGATAGTCTGTGATGTGTACGACTTTTAATTGTTGACATTTTAAGTGTTTATGTTGTATCACTCACACCACATACTGCCAGTGAGACGCTCTCGTGTTTAATAAATGGTTGCCCCTCGTGTAACGAGGATGGCCGGCTCAAGAGTCACCTAGGCGTGAATTTGTTTAAGGAGCGTGTCAAGGAATAGTGCGAGAAGACCGGGCAGTTCGCCAACTGCACTGGCGAACCATTACCCCGGAATACGATTAGTAAATCTATTAACAATCAGGTTCCCAATTACTACTGGTTAGACAAAGGCAAATGGTTAAAGAACCTTGCCCATAGTTTAACCATGCCGAACCCGGGTCCGCTCGCTTGCGAGGCGAGCTTGCTTGACCATTACACCACAGATACAAACACGTACGGCTCACCTGAAGATTAGTCCCTGCAGTTTATTTTACTCTAAGATTAACCTCTAACACTTTTTTGGGGAGATTAAGTTGGGTTGGGTTAGTTTAGATTAGATTAGGTTAGGTTAGATTTGATTATAATTAGGGCGGTTAATCTTAAGGTGAAATAGCTGGACTAATCTTCGTTGATCCCATACAGTCAAGTTAACAAAATGCAAGCTGTATGGGATTAGATTTAATTATTAATCTATGTACTGTTACCAAACATAACATAATGTAACGTAACGTAATTTATAATGGAATAATACAAAAAAATTAAAACTTAAAACTAATGAAAAAATACAGCACACGAAAAAGAAAAATGATTTATCCATGTATTATTATTATTATTATTATTATTAGTATTATTATTATTATTATTATTATTATTATTATTAGTATTATTAGTATTATTATTATTATTATTATTAAGCCCTAGTACATCGAATATTGTTAAGCCACCAAAGAATTACTAAAAATTTCGTTTTTTCCTACACCACTCAGTTTGAGTGTTCAGCCCCGCCCACTGACTACCGACCAGCCGCCATCATATTAATAACTTTCATTTTGTTTTAATTTAGTATTATATCATAATAGATAAAAGCGTAAATCGGTTGTGATATCTGCTATTATAAATTAATTAACGAATTTATATATTGTTATGTAGTACTATCTTATATATCGGTTCGGTAATATTAGATAAGTGGGATCTTTTTAAGCGGAGTTTAAATGGCTGCCGGTGGACGTGTTGTTGTCAACTAGGGAAAGGATTTAAAGTGTAAGTTAACATGAACAACAGTGCCTTAGCGTGTGACTAAAAAGGATTAAAGTTTTTATGAGAATACCAAGAAGAGACGACAGTGCTCTGATATACAGTAGAGTTTAGACTAAAAATGGTTGAAAAACTTAGCAAAAGGATGGTCGTCAGGGCTCTGATTCGGTTGTTTGGGTAGAGCGAAGTAATCATTCGTCCTTTTAATTAGAAATGAACAGTACAAAATAAATGGAATGTTTTCTATCAGCGGTTCAGAAACAGTTGCATTCCAAATAACAAGATGTATATAAAAAACTGCCGACAAAGCGGTGCTCTTTAAGGGAAGATAATGCACCAAGACTGTAAGAGAAAGTTCACCTGACCATGACATCAGCCCGCAGTGTCTACCTCCGAACGCCCCTGGTATGTTATAGTCAATGAATCAAGGGATCATTGCACATTTGAAGAAGCTTAACACGCCAAAGCCTCTTAATGGCATGTCAAATGCTGGTGAAGGTGGTGATCTCGACGCTGCACGAGGCTCCTGGATAAATTACAATATTTATCACACCATCACTGAACCCCGAGTCCTAGCCAGACGTTACACAAGCTACAGGTAATAGTTTTGTGGTGCAAACTATGGCCTTCAGTGGTAAATGAGTTAGAGGTTCACTGATTCAACTGTAGAAATCAAGTATCTTTGAAATAGTAAAATTGTTCCAGGGTTTGATGTCATGGACACCCAGGACTTAGATAATAAGCCTTGTGAAGTGTAAGAATCACATACAGCAGAGTTAGTTCACCCAGTTGTGGATGTGTTTTCCTAACTTTGCTGTTGGGGAAGTAAAGGTGGTCGAGTGTAGTATTGGTCACATTACCTTGTATACCTACAAAAAGCTTAACTCTCACTATGTTGTATCCATACTGACCTTAACAACTCGCCAGGCTTACGTGATCCACATTCACAAGAGAAGTAATTTTTCCCTGCCTTCGAACTGACTGACGGGGACACTAACCTGGCAAGGGGATTATAGGCACAAACCCACTTTAAGAGAAGTAAAAAACATGAATGACAAGTCTCTCGAGTCACTGAGGACCTGACCACCCACCACCAGCACCTGTACCACTTAGTCATACCGTAAGTGCAAACAGTCATTAGTGCATATTTTTGGCAACGATGTGTTTTTGGGCGCGGCCTTAATGACAACAGACAAAACGAACCAATTAAACCAAACCTAAAGATCTTGAGATATTTTAAAGTTGAATTTGGTTGGGTGGTTTTGCTTATCGTCATTATCAGTTTAGTCATGGTTAGACCAGAACCTACATCGTTGTCAGAAATTTGTCATGAATAATTCATTTTAGTAATTGTTAAGATCATTATCGCAGTCTTTAGCACCATGGTACCTGCAGTATCATACACTTATATTAAAACAAACTAAACCAACCAACTAAACCTACCTAATCTAACATTACCTAATATAACCGAACCTAACCTAACCTTACTTGGTAAAGATTCGAAAAAGGTCACTTTATTGCATTTTCGTCGGAAATTTATATTTTTCGATTTTTTTTTATACTTTGAGATTTCACTTGAAAATTTTATTTTTATCGCACAGAGTGGGCAGGGCTTTGAGGTAAAGGGAAATCGTGAGGTAAAACACGCAAAACGCTGACGAAATTAAACCTAACCTAATTTAATTATCACAGAAATGTTAGGAGTAATTTTTAAGAACGGGTGCCCGGGTTAAGGAGCCAAGTTAGGAAACATTCAAATAGAAGAAAACTTCTTCAGTTTAATTAAGAACATCCCAAAAATGGCGGAGGAAATAAATTTTTACCAAATAAAAAAAAATGATCAAGAACCTAACCTCAGTCAATCAAGTGTACCGTCCCCATATATATGAGGGTTGGCGACCACAGTCCTCCACTCTAAACTTTCTCGGACTGTTTTTAACAATCCCCCCCAAGGTTTTAATTTCATCATCCACCCCAGTCGTTGCCTTCCCCTGGCCCTCTTACCCTCAACTTTGCCCATTAATATTTCTGTTATTATCCCCTCGTCCCTAATTATATAACCAAAGTATCTCATTTTTTTATGTACAGTTGGGGACATTTCCGACTTGTACACTCAGCGTTGTCAATCCATTCTTTC
>NW_024733786.1:0-2271 GCF_018991925.1 Homarus americanus
ACTGCCATTAAGATTGTGGATTATGGGTACAGAAACCTCTCCCATATTTATGTGGGGTGGATTATGGGGTACAGAAACCTCTCCCATATTTATGTGGGGTGGATTATGGGGTACAGAAACCTCTCCCATATTTATGGGGGGTGGATTAAGGGGTACAGAAACCTCTCCCATATTTATGTGGGGTGGATTATGGGGTACAAAACCTCTCCCATATTTATGTGGGGGTGGATAAAGGGTACAGAAACCTCTCCCATATTTATTGGGGTGGATTAAGGGGACAGAAACCTCTCCCATATTTATGTGGGGTGGATTATGGGGTGACAGAAACCTCTCCCATATTTATGTCGGGTGGATTATGGGGTACAGAAACCTCTCCCATATTTATGTGGGGGATTATGGGGTACAGAAACCTCTCCCATATTTATGTGGGTGGATTATGGGGTACAGAACCTCTCCCATATTTATGTGGGGTGGATTATGGGGTACAGAAACCTCTCCCATATTTATGTGGGGTGGATTATGGGGTACAGAAACCTCTCCCATATTTATGTGGGGTGGATTATGGGGTACAGAAACCTCTCCCATATTTATGGGGGTGGATTATGGGTACAGAAACCTCTCCCCCCTCTCCCATACTTATGTGGGGTGGATTAAGGGGTACAGAAACCTCTCCCATATTTATGTGGGGTGGATTATGGGGTACAAAAACCTCTCCCATATTTATGTGGGGTGGATTATAGGGCACAGAAACCTCTCCCATATTTATGTGGGGTGGATTATGAATCGGCTGCTTGTCCAATTAACCAGTCCGTTCACATATATTTTTATTTGGGTTTTAAGTAACGAAACCCAAACGGTAGTTCCTTTTGTTTTATTATAAAAGGTTGTATATAATTCCTGAGTGTAGGTCAACCGCAAGTCTCACTGTCTAGGAGTGAATGAGAAGGGGACGGCGTTTATGTAATATAAACGTTAGGTCACGTCCTTGTGATATAAGTTGATGTGAGCGACTGAAGCTTAAGGGCATCGCAGTGCGGGCTTACAGAAATGCTGAGATATGGGTCTCGCCCTCTTGGGTGAGTTGCCCGCTCACGTGTCCAACCCATGTCTTACTCATAGACAGTGGAAAGTTACAGGATGGTGAATCTGAATATAATATCAGATGTATTGACCCATTTATATAATATGTTCTGTTGATGAGACAGGGGCCTATTACAATTATAGGGTACAGAAACCTCTCCCATACTTATGTGGGGTGGATTAAGGGGTACAGAAACCTCTCCCATATTTATGTGGGGTGGATTAAGGGTACAGAAACCTCTCCCATATTTATGTGGGGTGGATTATGGGGTACAAAAACCTCTCCCATATTTATGTGGGGTGGATTATAGGGTACAGAAACCTCTCCCATATTAATGTGGGGTGGATTATAGGGTACAGAAACCTCTCCCATATTTATGTGGGGTGGATTAAGGGTACAGAAACATCTCCCATATTTATGTGGGGTGGATTATGGGGTACAGAAACCTCTCCCATATTTATGTGGGGTGGAGTATGGGGTACAGAAACCTCTCCCATATTTATGTGGGGTGGATTATGGGGTACAAAAACCTCTCCCATATTGTGAGGTGGATTATGGGTACAGGTGAATTAGTGCAAGATCCTCTCATATTATGTGGGGGTGGATTATGGGGTACAAACCTCTCCCATATTGTGGGTTGGATTATGGGTGTACAGAAACCTCTCATATATATATAGGGTGGATTATGGTGCAAAAACCTCTCCCATATTTATGTGGGGGTGGATTATAGGGTACAGAAACCTCTCCCATATTTATGTGGGGTGGTTAATGTACAGAAACCTCTCCCATATTTGGTGGATTATAAGTACAGAAACCTCTCCCATATTTATGTGGGAGGATTATGGGGTAGAAACCTCTCCCATATTTATGTGGGGTGGATTATGGGTACAGAATCCTCTCCCATATTTATGTGGGGTGGATTATAAGTGCGAAACCTCTCCCTTATGTATTGGGTGGATTAATTACAGAAACCTCTTCCATATTTGTGGGGTGGATTATGGGGTACAGACCTCTCCCATTTTGTGGGGTGGATTATGGGGTGAAACCTCTCCCATATTTATGTGGGGTGGTTGGGGGCCTCCATATGTGGGGTGGATTATGGGTACAGAAACCTCTCATATTGTGTGGTGGATTATGGTGCGAAACCTCATATTTATGTGGGGTGGATTGAGGTACAGAAACTCTCCCAT
>NW_024733787.1:0-13920 GCF_018991925.1 Homarus americanus
GGTCCCCATTACAGTTCAGGCACTTTGGGTTATCTTTATTACTACATTCTCTGAATGTGTGGCCCTCTGTTGCACATTCGGAGCAGAACTTCTTATCTTTTTGGGGACAATTTATTGCTAGATGATTGTATTTGTAACAGGTCCAACAGGGTGTTATTGGGAAAAATTCCTCCTGCTCAATTTGATGTTTTGTCAGATGGTAGTGGGAAATACAGAGGCCATTCTCTATGGCTTTTTGTGCCATGGAGATCTCTCCAAACCTGACCTTCATCATGGTAGGAGCACCAGGCATTAGCACAACCTCCTCGACTCTGGCCCATGTGTTCTTCTCTTCTATGTTATTGGCAATATTACTTGGTGTTTGTTTCAGTATGTTCTTATCTACCCTTTTAATCACTATGGATTTTTTGGCTCGTAGTTGTGGTGGTATTACTATTTCCAATCCGTGTTCTTTTAATTTCTTTGTTGATTCGTCTGAGAGCATATTGTCTACATCTTTTTCTTCAAGGCACAGGACTATGCATGAGTCCTTTGTTTCTATTAATGCGGCGAATTTGATGTTTAACTGGGCACACAGTAGAATACCCAGTTCCTCCTTACGTTTTTCCGATACGCCCCCCAAGAGGGAGCGTACCCGTATCCTGTTTCCGGTTGTCCTAGGCATTGCATTTGGTCGTTCTCCGTGTCGTCAGTATTAATATGGTTTTTACAGTCACCCTACCTATTCCAAGCGAGCAACCTAAACACAGGAATTACAGCACCCCCCACCGCCACTTGCTGGTCGAATGGTCGTAGAGTGGTTCCTGTGTCACTCACCTAGTAACCCCGTTAGGGGAACCTATATCCCTATTGTTGAAATTGCTCACTTATAGGCGTGAACTTGATGTGTACCTATTCGGGGGAGGGGTGGAGGATTAAGGATTTGCGACCCCCTTCCTAGGTGGAACACGCACGATCACGGTTTCCCAGGAAGGCTCGGCGGAGGGGTGGGTTCTGCTCCTACCCCCTTTCGTGTTCACAAACCCCTAAAGTGGAGGTGAACAGTTACAGGGGGGACCCAAGGACGAATACACCTCTAGGGTGCAGGTCCCCAGGCCAGAGCGAAAAAAGAAGGAAGAACAAGGTAAAACAGCCAGAGGTGCAAGTGACACCACTGGGATCGCGGCCCAAATCCGCTACAGAAAGCCGTTACAGATCACCCGATCAGGGCCGCCTCTGATCAGGAGTCACCCCTGATCAGTAGGGAAGCACAGAAAGGACGTTGTCTGCAACGAGCTTATGGGTTGTGTATAGTGATGGTGGTGAGGTGGTCAATTTCGTTCAGGTCGTCAACGGTTGAAAGACAGGCTGGCAGACTTTAGCAGTGAAGGTTCTGGAGAGAGGTCCGTTCACGGCGAAGGCTGGCTGGCGAATGAATTGAATTCCAGTTGAGTAATCATTGTACTGTCTTGATGTGGGTTTTGTTTTTGGGATAGCCTCTTCTGCCGCTTGGTGAAACGCCTCGACCAATTGGTGGTGGAGGGTTGTCTCATCCACGGGTGCTGCGCCGGCCGGCTGTGATTTTTCGAGCCACTTAGCCAGGTGTTTCTTAAAGAGTCCCCAGTCTGCCTTTTGGGTATTGTATCTCCATCTCGGGGGGGGGGGGGTGGAGTGGGGAGTTTGTTCACCTTCAGCGTTGTTAGGGTGGCGAAGTGGTCGCTGGTCAGCGTGGGGTGTATCTGCCAGGAGGCCGAAGGCTGTAGTGCACTGGAGACGAAGGTTAGATCTAGCCTTCCTCCCCTAGTGTGGGTGGGTTCTCCGGTGTTCAGGAGGCAGATCTCGGGTGTATCTTGAAAGGTGGTGTATAGGTGTAGGCCGTCTTCATTTGTGGGGCTTGCCGAGCTTAGGAAGGGATGATGTGCGTTGAAATCCCCTCCTATGAGTGTGGCGTGGTCAGCGGCCGAAGCAAATAATTGAGTAACCTCCAGTGAGCCCCTTGGGTTCTTGTAGATGTTGTGAACAGTTAATTCCCGCTCTTGGAGGGTTACTTTGACGGCCTGTGTCTCGATGTTTTCCCCACATGGAAATTGCTGCGTGACATCGGCGGAGGGTATGCTTGACTTGACCAAGATCATACATCCTCTTGTTGACGCCTGCGTGAGATGCCTCCTGTATGTCTTGTAACCACTGAATTTGAAACAGTGGTGTTCTTGTAGAAGTGTTTCTTGTAGCAGTATGATGTCAAGCTTGTCCTTGGCTGTTGCTTCTTGTAGGAGGTGTTTCTTGTTTTTGATGCCCTGAGCGTTCCATGTTAGGATGTTCAGGGTGCTGATGTTTTCCACCACTGTTTCATCGGGGACTTCTGGTGGTCCTCGATGGAGATGTCCAAGTTCGATTCCAGCTGGATCAGGTTCATATCTTCGTGTTCTGTGGTTTTTGCCTTCTGGGCCGTGGTTCGGTTCAGGGGAGTTGAAACGTCCAGTTTCTTTCTGGGAGCTGTCGGTATCTTGGGTTCTCTGTTGGCCTTCTTCGGTGTAGAGTGTACCTCGGCTGTCACTCGAGTGAGGACCGGCGTGGCTTCCTCCACTGAGTTGGCTGGAGCTGTGGCGACTTGCCCGAGGACGCTCCCCATGAGAATTTGGAGCTGTGTGGGTTGGATCTTGTGGCCCAGTAGTCCGGCTAGGCCCTCCGCGAAGGTTGTCAGTACCTTGGCTAGGTCTGATACGTGTATCATTCCTTCTGGTGCCTTGGTGTGTGCTTCTTTTGTCTTTCTCGTGGTTGTCGTTGTCTGCTGCTTGGGTGGGTGAGGTGTGGCCGTAGTGAGGCCAGGAAACTGGGCTGCACTTTGGGTGTTGACTGGCTGAGGAGGTTGTCTTTGTTGTTTTGGCCTTTTTGTTCCCCACACGAAGGTACTTGGTGGGGCTGGTGTGTAGGCGGTGGGGGCCGGTCTTGCTGCTGGTCGGTTTGAATGGACCCTCTTTGTTCTCTCGGAGCATCCAGGATTCCAGGCGTGGTGTTTGCCCCCGCAGTTGGCACACTTGGGGGCAATTTTTTCCCCATTTTTCAACTTGGTGAGGCAGGAGTGTGTGCCGTGCTTCTGTGCGCAGACTGCGCAGATTTCCTTGTACGTGCACCTTGTCTGATGGTGCCCGTATTTCTGGCATCTGAAGCACCGCAGGGGCTCTGGGACGAAGGGCCTCACTTCGTAGATCCCCCAGGTTTTGAGGTCTATGGTGCTGGGGGGTGAGCCGTAGTGCGTTATGAGCACTTGTTTCGTGGTGGCCGTCTTGTCGGACAGGGGAGAGCATCTCTCGGCTTTTAAGATCTTCGGGTGGTTCTCCAGGGGATTCGAGAGGTAGTTCCTTTGGGTACCGGAGGACTACCGACTTCATCAGTTTCTGGGCGGGGTCCAGCTTGGTTGATGCAATGGTGGTGGTGTTTTGCAGGTAGGTGTCGAGGGTGGTGGCGGAGTCCTTGTCTTTGGGGTGAATAATCATCTCCCCCTTTAGGTTGGGCCGCACTGAGAATTTGGCCAGTGGATTTAGCTTTTCCATCTCTGTGACGGCGGCATATGTTGTTTTTGCGTCCGTTTTCGTGATCCGGAATTTTGGCAGTGTCGTTGGAGGTGAGCTGGTGGTGGTGATGGGTGCCTTTGGGGCTGCTTGACGGCATTCGTTTCCCGAAAAAGCACGTCGGCGTTTCTTGTTTTCTACCTTCGTCCAGTTGTCCTCAGTGGCGGTAGCAGTGGTGGTGGAGTTGTTGGAGGTGGTGGCAGTGTTCTTACTTTTCAGGGCTTCATTGAAGGCGCGTAACTGGTCCGCTTTCTCTGTGCGAAGCCTGTCGTAGTTCGGGGTCGTCAGGTTGGCGGTTCAGGCGGGGGTCGCGGTTAGGAGGGCGTACGCGCTCCATAACCGTTTTTATTTATTTATTTATTTTTTTAATTATTAAATCCTACCTATTCCGGTTGAGTAAGTAGCAGAGGAATTTCAGCACTCCCCACTGGCTGGTGGTCGTAGAGTGGTTCCTGAGCTTCTCTCCCGGAGCCCCGTTGGGGAAGCCTACTTCCTAGTGTATGTGACTGCTCACTTATAGACGTGAGCTAAGTGTGCCTATTTGGGAAGGATAAGGATTGCTACCCTCTTTCCAGGTGGACCCGCACGATCACGGTTTTCCTGGAAAGACTCGGCTGGGATGGGTTTTGCTCCAACCCCCTTTCGTGTTCACAATCTCCTGGGAGGGAGGTGAACAGTTACAGGGGGGACCGCAGGACGAATACACTTTTGAGGGTGCAGGTCCCTAGGCCAGAGCGAAAAAGGAAAAATAGTAGTAGAAGGGAAAGAGCTCAAACCACGTCGGAAATATCGCGCTATAACTGCTCTCCAGCTGGAGTGTGGGTCACTCACACCACCAGTGGGGAGGGCAAGCTAATGCTCGATAAACCGAGAACGCTCGTGAGTTGTTGTGGACGATGACAGTCGTGGGTGGTCCGGTCCGGGAAGATGGCCAACAATGGCACAAGGGAGAGGGCGGTCTTCACAGTTCCGGGTCCAGCAGGAGGTCTTGTTGAGAGGTCTTCTTGGTTCAGGAGCGATGTGTGAAGTGTCTCCCTGGCTGTTGCTGTTGTTGTTGTTGAGATTGTCGGACCGTAGTCCGACACGGGCCTTTGCCTATAGGCGGCCCGTTTGGTGGTTCCGGCTGGAGCTCCAGGAGCAGCCAGACCGGGTTGGGATTAGAGGTGGTCCCACCTGCAGATTGGAAGGATACTGCAGGTTGCAAGTGTGAGCGGACCCCCGATCAGTGGACGCTTACCACCAACCCCAACTCTTGGACGTGGTCAGTTTCGGAGTGGCGCGCCCCCCGAACTGGGGTCCGCACTTGCTGGGAGAGGATGCTTTCTAAGCTATCTGGGTAGTGGGTATCGTGTGATGACCCGGAGTAGGTGGTGAATGTGGTCTGTATGGGCCTTTCGGGTTAGAGTGGCCGCTGGTGTTGTGTGTGTTTCTTGGGAGATTTGAGTTCTGTTTCGGAGGCTTTGTGTGACCTCGCAGTCGAGGAGATAGTGTTCAAGTGGGTTGGCTGCTGGCTCCTGACAGTAGGTGCATCCATGACATCATTTCCGATCATCTGCCAGGAGCACTTGTACCCTAGTCGTAGTCGATGAAGGCTGACTTGGGTTTGTCTTGGAGTTTTCTTGTCAGCGAAAGGTGGTTCCCCTTTTGTGGCCGCCAGGTACCATTTGGCTGATTGGGAACCAGCGTTGAATGCGTGAAGGAAGCTCTTTTTGATGTGGAGCTTGCTAGTCTTTCTGAGGTGATTCTTGATCTGTTGCACACTTGCTGGAACTTGGATGTGTACGCTACTAGAACGTGTAGCTGCCTTGGCTGCTTCGTCTGCCACGTCGTTTCCTCCGATCCCTACATGACTGGGAATCCAGTGTAAGACGACTGGTCGGTTTTGGCTTTGGAATTCCTGTAGCTGTGCGAGGATCGAGGTGATGATGTGGACGTTGTCTCTTGGTTGACTGTGTTGCAGCGCCTGCATGGCCGATTTCGAGTCCGTGTGAATTATGATGGACTTGTTGTGTTGTGTTGCAGCGTGTTGTAGGGCCTTTGAGATTGCTACCAGTTCTGTTTGTAGGGTGGAGCAGTCATTGGAAAGTCTCCATTGGAGGGTCTGACCTTGGGTGTAGAAGGCCGCTCCGGATCTATGATGTTTTGGGTCCACCGAGCCGTCTGTGAAGTATGATGCTGCATCAGCCGGTGTCTCGGTGGCTATGGCTTCGAGAGTTATTTTTTTGAGGTCCTCCTTCTGGAGGTTGGCTTTACTATCGCCTAGGTCGGTAAATTTGAGTGTGGCTGGTGGAAGGCTCCATGGTGGAGGGACAGCGTAACCATTGTCTCGTGTGTCTTGGTTGTTCTTGACGAGTGTTTCTGCTTGCAGGTGTCGGATGACCTCGCTTGCCTCGTGCGACCAGGAGACCCCTCGCACTCTGTGGTCGAGGTGGAGGGAGGCACTGATTCGAATCTTGGCAACTGTGGGTTTGTCTGCTCTACAGATTTTGGCGAGGAGACCGGCTGTCACCTGCTTGACTCGTACTGCCAGGGGTGGTAGTTCGGTTTCCATTTGCAGATTGCAAATTCTGGTCCACATGGGTGCCCCGAGCATGGTCCTGAGAGCATTGTTTTGGATGACTTCTAGCTTGGCTATTTGGTCTTCTCACAGTCCAATGAGTGCTGGAGCACTGTAATCTACCAGCGATCTGATGGCCGCCGTGTAGTAGGCTTTGAGCACGTGAAGGTTTGCTCCTGCGGATTTGCTGGTGAGCGACCTCATTATATTGTGTCTGCTCTTCGTCCTGTGCCTGAGATATTCGAGTTGCGGCTTGAAGGTGAGTTTCTGGTCAAACCAGATTCCAAGACACTGGTGGGTGTTGGTCCAGACTACCGGCGTGTTTTGTATGGAGAGCATCTTGTCTGGTGTGTCTGTGCAGATGGCCATCGCTTTCGACTTGGCTGGATTTATCTTGAGTCCAAGTCTGTTGCACTCTTCTTCTATAAGTTGGAGTGCGTGTTGCGTGTTGGCTAGTCTGTTCGATCCTCTTACTATAAGCTGTAAGTCGTCTGCATAGCATAGGAGCTTGGCTGTTTGTCTGAAAGGAAGTTTGACTAGATTTTCCATCAGGACATTCAACAGCATTGGACTGAGGATGCCTCCTTGTGGGGTTCCGTTTTCATGGACCCTGTAGCTTGAGGTTGCTCCCTGAAAGCGTACTCGTGCTTCTCTCTGTGTGAGGTAGTTCTGGATCCACCCCAGCAACCTTCCTTTGACGCCTTATCTAGCCAGCGTAGTTGTAATGGCCAATGGATTTGCTAGTTCGAAGGCTTTCTCCAGGTCGAGGAAGACCACCAGAGCTGGTTTGTTGTCCACTGTGCTGAGTATCTCGGCGATGTTGTTGCCTGTGCCGGTGTTCTCGGTGTAAGCAAAGATGTGAGGGTGTGGGCTGCCTACTTTCCACTTGAGTCGGTTGAGAGCCATTCTTTCTCCCGTCTTCGCTATGCGGCTGAGAAGGGAGATGGGCCTCGGTTTGTCTGGTTCTCTGGGCTTCGGAATGGGCTGTATATCTGCCTTCTTCCATTCCGGTGGGAGTCTTTGTGCTGTCCACGAAGCATTGATGGCTTGCAGCAGAGCCTCGTGTCCGGCTGTGCCGGCATGAGAAAGCATGGAGTAGGTTATCCTGTCGGCCCCTGGAGCTGTGTCCTTGCTTCGTTTTAGCGACTTCTGGAGTTCTTGCTGGTTGAATGGTCTGTCAGTGTCATCTTCACTGTTGCAGGCCTCTTCGATCATCTGGAGCCTGACCTGTCGCAGACGCCGTTGTGTCTCCTCCGCCTGTCTCGGGAGGTTTTTCGTTGCTGCTCAGTCAGAGAACAGTTTTGCAAGTCTCTCGGCTTCCTCTTCTGGGTTGGGATGGGTTGGTGGTGGTGGTGTTGCCTTCCCAGATGCCCTTCGGATCTGGGCCCACATCTTGCCAAGGGAGGTGTGCTCGTTCAGTTCGGAGCACCACTTGAGCCAGCTTACGTTTTTTATTTCTTCCTTCTCTTCCCTGGTATCCTTAACTATGACTTGCAGGAGATGTCTGTTTGTTGCCGTGGGATGTCTCCTGTAGTTTCTTCGGGCCATGTTCACTCTGTGGTTGAGTTCTTTCACCCTGGGACAGTAGTACCAGTAATCATTGTACTGTCTTGATGTGGGTTTTGTTTTTGGGATGGCCTCTTCTGCCGCTTGGTGAAATGCCTCGACCAATTGGTGGTGGAGGGTTGTCTCATCCACGGGTGCTGCGCCGGCCGGCTGTGATTTTTCGCGCCACTTAGCCAGGTGTTTCTTAAAGAGTCCCCACTCTGCCTTTTGGGTATTGTATCTCCATCTCGGAGGGGGTGGAGTGGGGAGTTTGTTCACCTTCAGCGTTGTTAGGGTGGCGAAGTGGTCGCTGGTCAGCGTGGGGTGTAGCTGCCAGGAGGCCGAAGGCTGTAGTGCATTGGAGACGAAGGTTAGATCTAGCCTTCCTCCCCTAGTGTGGGTGGGCTCTCCGGTGTTCAGGAGGCAGATCTCGGGTGTATCTTGAAAGGTGGTGTATAGGTGTAGGCCGTCTTCATTTGTGGGGCTTGCCGAGCTTAGGAAGGGATGATGTGCGTTGAAATCCCCTCCTATGAGTGTGGCGTGGTCAGCGGCCGAAGCAAATAATTGAGTAACCTCCAGTGAGCCCCTTGGGTTCTTGTAGATGTTATGAACAGTTAATTCCCGTTCTTGGAGGGTTACTTTGACGGCCTGTGTCTCGATGTTTTCCCCACATGGAAATTGCTGCGTGACATCGGCGGAGGGTATGCTTGACTTGACCAAGATCATACATCCTCTTGTTGACGCCTGCGTGAAATGCCTCCTGTATGTCTTGTAACCGCTGAATTTGAAACAGTGGTGTTCTTGTAGAAGTGTTTCTTGTAGCAGTATGATGTCAAGCTTGTCCTTGGCTGCTGCTTCTTGTAGGAGGTGTTTCTTGTTTTTGTTGCCCTGAGCATTCCATGTTAGGATGTTCAGGGTGCTGACGTTTTCCACCACTGTTTCATCGGGGACTTCTGGTGGTCCTCGATGGAGATGTCCAAGTTCGATTCCAACTGGATCAGGTCCATGTCTTCGTGTTCTGTGGTTTTTGCCTTCTGGGCCGTGGTTCGGTTCAGGGGAGTTGAAACGTCCAGTTTCTTTCTGGGAGCTGTCGGTATCTTGGGTTCTCTGGTGGCCTTCTTCGGTGTAGAGTGTACCTCGGCTGTCACTCGTGTGAGGACTGGCGTGGCTTCCTCCAATGAGTTGGCTGGAGCTGTGGCGACTTGCCCGAGGACGCTCCCCATGAGTATTTGGAGCTGTGTGGGTTGGATCTTGTGGCCCAGTAGTCCGGCTAAGCCCTCCGCGAAGGTTGTCAGTACCATGGCTAGGTCCGAAACGTGTATCATTCCTTCTGGTGCCTTGATGTGTGCTTCTTTTGCCTTTCTCGCGGTTGTCGTTGTCTGCTGCTTGGGTGGCTGAGGTGTGGCCGTAGTGAGGCCAGGAACCTGGGCTGCACTTTGGGTGTTGACTGGCTGAGGAGGTTGTCTTTGTTGTTTTGGCCTTTGGGTTCCCCACACGAAGGTACTTGGTGGGGCTGGTGTGCAGGCGGTGGGGGCCGGTCTTGCTGCTGGTCGGTTTGCCTGGACCCTCTTTGTTCTCTCGGAGCATCCAGGATTCCAGGCGTGGTGTTTGCCCCCGCAGTTGGCACACTTGGGGGCAATTTTTTCCCCATTTTTCAACTTGGTGAGGCAGGAGTGTGTGCCGTGATTCTGTGCGCAGACTGCGCAGATTTCCTTGTACGTGCACCTTGTCTGATGGTGCCCGTATTTCTGGCATCTGAAGCACCGCAGGGGCTCTGGGACGAAGGGCCTCACTTCGTAGATCCCCCAGGTTTTGAGGTCTATGGTGCTGGGGGGTGAGCCGTAGTGCGTTATGAGCACTTGTTTCGTGGTGGCCGTCTTGTCGGACAGGGAAGAGCATCTCTCAGCTTTTAAGATCTTCGGGTGGTTCTCCAGGGGTTCGAGAGGTAGTTCCTTTGGGTACCGGAGGACTACCGACTTCATCAGTTTCTGGGCGGGGTCCAGCTTTGTTGATGCAACGGTGGTGGTGTTTTGCAGGTAAGTGTCGAGGGTGGTGGCGGAGTCCTTGTCTTTGGGGTGAATAATCATCTCCCCCTTTAGGTTGGGCCGCACTGAGAATTTGGCCAGTGGATTTAGCTTTTCCATCTCTGTGACGGCGGCATATGTTGTTTTTGCGTCCGTTTTCGTGATCCGGAATTTTGGCAGTGTCGTTGGAGGTGAGCTGGTGGTGGTGATGGGTGCCTTTGGGGCTGCTTGACGGCATTCGTTTCCCGAAAAAGCACGTCGGCGTTTCTTGTTTTCTACCTTCGTCCAGTTGTCCTCAGTGGCGGTAGCAGTGGTGGTGGAGTTGTTGGAGGTGGTGGCAGTGTTCCTACTTTTCAGGGCTTCATTGAAGGCGCGTAACTGGTCCGTTTTCTCTGTGCGAAGCCTGTCGTAGTTCGGGTCGTCAGGTTGGCGGTTCAGGCGGGGATCGCGGTTAGTAGGGCGTACGCGCTCCATAACCGGTTTTTTATTTTTATTTTATTTTTTTTTTAGATCCTACCTATTCCGGTTGAGTAAATAGCAGAGGAATTTCAGCACTCCCCACTGGCTGGTGGTCGTAGAGTGGTTCCTGAGCTTCTCTCCCGGAGCCCCGTTGGGGAAGCCTACTTCCTAGTGTATGTGACTGCTCACTTATAGACGTGAGCTAAGTGTGCCTATTTGGGAAGGATAAGGATTGCTACCCTCTTTCCAGGTGGACCCGCACGATCACGGTTTTCCTGGAAAGACTCGGCTGGGATGGGTTTTGCTCCAACCCCCTTTCGTGTTCACAATCTCCTGGGAGGGAGGTGAACAGTTACAGGGGGGACCGCAGGACGAATACACTTTTCAGGGTGCAGGTCCCTAGGCCAGAGCGAAAAAGGAAAAATAGTAGTAGAAGGAAAAGAGCTCAAACCACGCTGGGAATATCGCACTATAACTGCTCTCCAGCTGGAGTGTGGGTCACTCGCACCACCAGTGGGGAGGGCAAGCTAATGCTCGATAAACCGAGAACACTCGTGAGTTGTTGTGGACGATGACAGTCGTGGGTGGTCCGGTCCGGGAAGATGGCCAACAATGGCACAAGGGAGAGGGCGGTCTTCACAGTTCCGGGTCCAGCAGGAGGTCTTGTTGAGAGGTGTTCTTAGTTCAGGAGCGATGTGAGAAGTGGGGGGTCTCCCTGGCCAGGCATGGCCGTATTTATACAATTTACGGGGATCAGGATTTGGGGTGAGCGTAGCGAGAGGGCCAATCACAGCGGCTTAAGCTTAAGGTGTGAAACGCTCTGATCCTGAACCGGAGTTTGAAGGTCGAGACTAGGTCGGCGATCGTACCCCTACGTCCTCTGCATAGACCTAGTCTCTCGGCGTAGCTGGCTGTACGTTGATTGGCTGGTAGGCGCACGGCCGGAGCTCAGTTGGGAGTTGTAGGGGAGAGGAGCCACTACAATGCTCCCCCTCCCCTCCCGGCGCGGCGGGAGGCTGGATGTTGTCCGGGTTGCGTCCCACACATGACCCATACCGGGCAGGTGTACGTACGACTCGGCCGCTACGTGTAATAACTCCGTCTAGTGACACAAAACCTGTGGGAGAATTAGGGGGAGAAAGAGGGCTTGGGATTAGAGGAGGTTGTACAAGCAATGGTTGTTGTGCCCCTGTTGCTGCAGGGGCTGCGTCAGGAGGAGGGTCCATAGCAGGAGCAGGTTCTATGACAGGAGGAGGGTCCATGGCAGGAGGAGGTTCTATGACGGGAGGAGGGTCTATGATTGGTGCAGGTTCTATGACAGGTGCAGGTTCTATGACAGGAGGAGGGTCTATGATGGGAGGAGGGTTCATAGCGGGAGGATCTATGATAGGAGGAGGTTTCATTACAGGTGCAGGTTCTATGACAGGAGGAGGGTCTATGGCAGGAGCAGGTTCTATGACAGGAGGAGGGTCTATGATATGAGCAGGTTCTACAACAGCAGCAGGGTTCAGGACAGGAACAGGGGGTACCTGAGGGTGAAAAGAGGGTGCCCAGAAATGCCGTGGGCGTGGTGTTGCTGCCGGTGGTAACTGAGGGTAGACTGGTGCAGGCGTAGTTTGTTGGTGGTGCTGCTGGGCTGGGGGCTTAACGGGTAAGGTGGCCGGCTAGACTCGGTCTATGCTGACGGTCTCGTGTCTGCCATTCCGGATAATCATCAGGAACTTTGCTGAACGGGTAACCACCTGGAAGGGTCCATCGTAGGGGCGTTGTAATGGGTTGCGGTGAGCATCATGCCTGACGAAAACATACTCAGCTGTGAGTAGTGCAGGAGGGATGTGTTCAGGGCGCCGAGGAGGCTGGCGTGGAGCAGTAGCTCTGAATGCAGAAACTGCTTGTCGTAGCTTTTGGAGTAAGTCGTGACGAACGGCAGGAGTGGTTTGGTGGAGGTCAGGAGGGAGTGAGAAATCCCCGGGTAGGCGAAGGGGCTCGCCTAGTGTAAGATCTGCTGGGCTACAATCCATATCCTCCTTGTGTGACGCACGGATGCCGAGGAGCACTAACGGAAGCGCATGAGTCCAGCTGTAAGGGTCGTGCTGTGCCTTGAGTGCGTCCTCCAGCTGCCGGTGAAACCGCTCTCCCATGCCGTTGGCTTGAGGGTGGTATGCTGTAGTGCATTGCCTAGACGTGCCGAGGAACTGTAGGAGGTGCTGCCAGAGTTGTGACTCAAACTGGGCTCCTCGGTCAGTGATTACGGTTGCGGGGGGGAGCCAAAACGGGAAACCCAACCGGACATGAAGGCGCGGACAGTTGTCTCTGCTGTAGTAATGGGCATGGGAATTGCTTCTGTCCACCTGGTGAAACGGTCGATGCAGGTGAAGATGTACGTGCTACCGTAGGATGATGGAAGAGGTCCCACGATGTCGAGGTGTACTACTTGAAAACGTCCTTTGGGAATAGGGAAGGTTTGTAAGGGGGCCCGTATGTGACGATGTATTTTGGAGGACTGGCAGGCCAGGCACTGTGCAGCCCATTTCTTAGTATCAGACTTGATGCCTGGCCAGACGACACGTTGCGTGAGGAGGCGCTGGGAGGCCCGCACACCCGGGTGGCTGAGACCATGGATGCGGTCGAAAACAGCGCGGCGGTGGACGTGAGGCACGAACGGTCTAGGCTGCCCACAGGATACGTCGCACCACAATTTTATCTTCGTGCCGGGAACAGGGAGTTCTTGGAGTGTGAGGCCTGAGGGGGATGTCTTGTATGCCGCCAGGTCTTCGTCATTCTCTTGAGCCGCGGCTAGCTGCCCATAATCAATGGGTGGAGATGAGGGAAGAATGTTGGATATACAACGAGAGAGGGCGTCGGCGATCTCGTTGTGGCTGCCTTTAATGTGTTGGACGTCGCTGGAGAACTCCGAGATGTAAGCCAAGTGGCGGCAAGGCGCTCAGCAGTGCACTCGTTGAAAATTCTGTCTGCAGCAGTTGCATATAGTTCTGGTGCCGTAGAGTAATCTACTGCGGACAGGAAATTGCGT
The DNA here is from genome assembly GCF_018991925.1 of Homarus americanus. Lineage (NCBI taxonomy): Eukaryota > Metazoa > Arthropoda > Malacostraca > Decapoda > Nephropidae > Homarus > Homarus americanus. Next base: position 13,171 of record NW_024733787.1, read on the forward strand.
ACTTGTGTGGGTAGCTTTTGTGCATGAAACTGGCGCAGGATAGAGTCAGGAAGTCTGTCTGTGTGCCGGGAGTTCAACCTGCCCATCTCCTCCCAGAGAAATCCCGGAGTTGAGTTTCCAAGGGAGATAGAAGATAGGTTCTGTAGGAGACTGGGGCGGGTCCGTTGGTAATGCGTTTTTAAGGCATCCCGCAGAGTGGCGAATTTGTTGTTCGCTGGAGGGTTGGAGATGGTCTGTGAGACTTGTGTGGCGACTTCACTCGGCAAGGAACAGAGCAGGGCGCCGTACTTTTGCTCGTCTGTAGCTGTAGAGCCGATGAGGGTTGCTTCCACATGAACTAACCAGTCTTCTACGTTGTGGTTGAAGGTCGGTACAGAGATCCGTCCGTCCATTCTTGCAGGAGTATGTCACACCTGTTAGGGAAGGATGAGGGATGGGTGCTTGTTCCGACCCCCTTCCGTGTTCACAATCTCCTGGGAGGGAGGTGAACAGTTGCAGGGGGGACTTCGGGACGAATACACTTTTTAGGGTGCAGGTCCTTAGGCCAGAACTAAAAAAACAAAAGAAAAATAGGAGAATAGGCAAAAGAGCTCAAACCACGTTTGGAATATCGCACAATAGTTGCTCTCCAGCTGTGATGTGGGTCACTCACACCACCAGTGGGGAGAACAGACTAATGCGTTATAAGCCTTACGGTCGTGAGATGGTGTCGTTGTGGAGTAGTGGCGTAGCGAGTGGTGCAGGTAAGGC
>NW_024733788.1:0-16123 GCF_018991925.1 Homarus americanus
ATATTTTCTATACTGTCGTTATATACCTTATGAACTTCTGGAAACTGTGCTAGGTTTTCATTTGTGAATACGGAGCGAAAATGACTATTTAACGTACTACACATTTCTAACTCATCATCAGTCATTTCTCCTGTCGTAGTTTTAAGGGGACCTATTGTATATCTAACCTTTGATTTATACAGTTGATAAAAAGCTTTGGGGGTATATTTCGATTCGTTTGCTACCTTGATTTCATAATTTCTCTTTGCTTTCCTAATTTCTGTTTATACCTGTCTTGTTAGGTTCTGATAGTAACCAAGTAAGTGATTTTCGCCTTTCTTAACTTTTCTATATACTCCTTTCTTTTTCCCTAGAAGATCTAGAGTCTATTATTCATCCATTTTGGTTGGTTCCGTATCGATCTGAATTTTCTTTTAGGGATGTGTTTATTTTGGGCATTATTGATTGTCGCAATAAATTGTTCATAAGTAGCTGCTAAATTAAATTCAGGGTTATCCTGTCCTAAGTTGACAGTTTCCGGAGGTGTGGGGGGGATTAATCTTTTGACCATAGGGTCATCCCTTAGGTCTCTCCTTATGCTACCGTAATTAGCATTCCTAAAATCCGGGATCAAGGCCGAATTTTCCTTCTTCCTGCCATCCCATATTATGTTAAAATATATGGCTTTATGATCACTGTTTCCTAGTTCGTCTCCAATCCCAACATCTTTTACTAGATTTTCATTATTACTGAGAACTAAATCGAGGATATTATTTCCTCTAGTGGGCAAGTTTATAAATTTATATATAAAACTATCCTGTACTACTTCTATAAAATCTTCAGATTCATTATCGCTAAGTTGATTTTTCCAATCTATGCCTGAAAAGTTGAAATCGCCTAGAATACATACATTGTTTCTATCAGATGCCTTCTTTATTTCCTCCCATAGCAATTTACCATCGTTCCTACTCAAATTAGGTAGTCTATATATAACACCAATGACTACGGATTCACTGCCCTCACCAATCTCTACCCAAATACTTTCATTGTCGCTATTTGTTTTAATGTTTGATTTATTGCAGCCTTTTAATGACACCCTGATATACACTGCTACACCGCCACCTCTCCTTCCTACTCTGTCAAATTTAAATAGGTTATATCCTGGAATATGAAATTCTGCTAAAAAATGCTTGCTGTTTGAATTTATCCATGTTTCCGTTATTGCAATTATATCTATGTTCTCTTTACTAACAATGGCCCTGAGCTGGTCCATTTTGTTACACAGGCTTCTACTATTAGTATAATAAACACTCAATATATTTCTTCCGTTTCTATCTGTTTTACATTTATTACTTTGATGTTTGTTATTATGACTAACTATATTTTCAGCATTATCTACTTCTGTTTCACTACTTCCCAGGACCTGCTTGTTTTTTGACTCCCATTTTCCCCGACCCCTCTCTACTGGCGAAACCCCCCCTTCGGAGTGACAATTTCACGCTCCAGGGATGCAGACAACGTCTTTACCCCCTCACGAGACAAGTGTACTCCGTCGCGACAGTACAGGTAGTCGTTGCCATAAAATCGTTGCCCGTCATCAATGAATGCCCAACCATTGTTTGCACAATGTTTTTCCAGTCGGCAATTAATAGCAATTGCCCTGGACAGCCATTCACGACCAACCCCTCTTCTAGGCAAGACACCACATACTATCGGGACCCCTCCCCTATCTCTAATCTTCCCCAGCGCCTCCCTATACCTCTTGAAAAGTTCCTCACTCCTAACCTTACCTATGTCGTTTCCCCCCACACTAAGACACACTACTGGATTGGTACCCTCCCCTGACAAAACTCTGTCTAACCTCTCGGCTACATGCCCTATCCCAGCCCCAGGAAAACATACCCTAGTCCTACGTTTCCTATCTCTCGCACAAAAAGCCCGATCCATAAACCTCACCTGGCTGAAGATTGTGAAGTGAGATGCAGTGAAGATTGTGAAGCGAGATGTAGTGAAGATTGTGAAATAAGATTATAAAGTAAACTGTAGTAATTGAGGTTAAACGAACGCGGGTTATTCTGTAGTGTATCCGTGTCTTGTTAACGTGGAACCAACATGGCGGTGGTTCTCAATATAGATACGTTATTTTGCCGGGAATTTCTGTCAAAACAAAATATGAATCAACCATATTTAGCCTAAATTAACCTAACGGCTTTATTATATATTCTAAGTTTTTTAAGTTGGATAGATCAGATCAGGTTAGGTTAAGTCAGGTTGGGTTAGGTTAGGTTAGTTTTGTTAATTTTGCCACTTAGAGGCTAGTTTATTGTGCCCCCCATACTCATCCTGTCAGCTGTAGCACAGAGAGATTACAAAGTGGTGTTAGATGAGGTAGGTGGTTAAGTTAAGTTTCAATAGGTTAGGTTAGATTATGTCAGGTTGGGTTAAGTTAGGTTAGGTAGGTAATAAGTAGATAGGTTATGTTAGGTAGGTGGGAAAGTTAGGTTTGATTAGGTTAGCTTATGTCAGACGGGGAGGTTAGGTTAGATTATGTCAGGTTAGGTTAGATTATGTCAGGTTAGGTCAGATTACGTCAGGTTAGGTTAGATTATGTCAGGTTAGGTTAGATTATGTCAGGTTATTATGTCAGGTTAGGTTAGATTACGTCAGGTTAGGTTAGATTATGTCAGGTTAGGTCAGATTACGTCAGGTTAGGTTAGATTATGTCAGGTTAGGTCAGATTACGTCAGGTTAGGTTAGATTATGTCAGGTTAGGTTAGATTATGTCAGGTTAGGTTAGATTATGTCAGGTTAGGTTAGATTATGTCAGGTTAGGTTAGATTATGTCAGGTTAGGTCAGATTACGTCAGGTTAGGTTAGATTATGTCAGGTTAGGTAAGTAGGTAGAGGTGGGTAAAAAAGGTTGGGTTAGGTCGGCAGGTTTTAGTGTAGGAGCTTAAGTAATCCCGTAAAAATTTCATGTTGATTTTTGACACCATACATTATAATAATCCTTATAAACTATGTTAAGGAACTGTGGTGTCATTTTTTCTGAACGGTTTATTATAAGTTTTATGCCTTTAAAGAAGTTTTATTAAAGAGCGGCGTAATGAACCACAGATGTATTACCATTAAGTCCTAATTAACTTAAAACATGACTAATAACCTATGAACATATAGTATTATATGATTACAATTTAACATAATATATCATGAATGCTGTTATAATATCATAAGTGTGTTACAAACATGGCTGCTCATATATGCCATCCTGTCTCTGGCAAAGAAGAGATTGCAGTAAGTAAAATTATTTGCTAAGACAAATACTGGAAATTAAACATATACATATTACCATTATCTGAAAAGCTTAGAACCACCGTTTTATATTTATTAAAAGTTTGTAGTGTTATACATCATGTGTAAACAAGTCACAAGTTATTATTTACGACATTGCTTCGGTCCTCGTCATCAGAGTCTTCTGTGTACAACAGATTCCTTCACCTTGTTTAGGCATTTCTCATCACATCTACTTGTGATTTACATCTCAGTGCATGTCATACTTTTCTTCTTTCTGATTCTTTCTGTATAGAACATGACAATGATCCACATTTCACAAGCACTTCCATCCATTTAACAAGTTCTGTGATTGCTTCTGGAGCTGGTGGTTGGTCTGATATTACAAGTATGAAACAGTCATTGCCAATCTTCCTGCCATGCTCTAATTGTGAAAGCATTTCACTGTCTGCATCACAAGACCACAGAAGAGCTTGATACCTTCCTCTCAATATATGATACTTTAGAGTTGCTGCAGTCGCTGGTAGTTCTCCAGCTTCTGCCTGCGTTTTCTTGAAGAGATGCCATCTAAGTTATGACAGTTTAATGAAAGTCATTCGTGGACAGTAGAGCTTAAATACAAATTCCTCTAGACCAATAAACATGTCTGCTGGAGGGCATTTGGTCTACTCAGCATCTTGAATGCATCTAGGACTTTTGTGTTAGATTTCATCAAAGTGCTCCAACATGCTTTCTTTCCTTTGCCAACAAATTTTCCAATGCAGTCAGATCCTGTGAAGGCATGGAAGCCTGTAAGGCTCTCTGCCCAATGTGTCGTCGCTCACCAGTTCCTGTTTTCATACTTGTATTTTCTCCAAGTTGAGGCTGCTTTAATATGCCAAACACATCAGTGTCTGGTGACTTGATATGTACAGTGCTGCCCTTCTGTGATGCATACACTGTATGTCCTGCTTAAGTTCTATAACTTGTGATAGCAATTTGATGGTCGAAGTCTTATTTGCTGCTTTCCACGACAGAAGATTAACCTTGGACATCTTTTCCCAGATGCTCAATGGACCAACAATACGTTTCTTGACAAAATTTTCATAATTTTGTCTTCCAACTTCATATGCACATAGATTGTCATATTTGGCATTTTCTGGCATTACAGCTCCAGTTACTAAGTTTAAAAGAGCATCATTTTCCTGGGATTACAGTCACCAATAACATTGTGTAGCTTCTGTACATCAGCATATTGACGGCTGACAATAGCTGTAGAGAGCTCATGATGTTCTGTTCTTTTGTAATCTTTATGAGTTTGATATTTTATGTAATGAACTTAATTTGAAAACCCAAATGGTAGTATATGATCTTTTATCACCTTAGACACTCTGTGCGTCATGCCTCTCAAGTGATTTTTTTCCTCTCTTACTTCTCTGGACAAATTCGACCTTTATCCCATCAGAAAAAATATCACCATATATTTTCTTAATCTACAGGTGCCAAGGTTTAAAATGACGGATGGTGTTAAAAATTAACCTGAAATTTTTACGTGGCCACATATTGTCTTGTTGAGTTTCTGAGAGAACTTCACGGCTAAATAGCGCCTCTGTATTGATAGCCGGTACATGTCGTAATATCCACCGCTCATAGTTAAATCTTTATGTCCATTTATTTTGTCCTAATTTAAGTATCAAAGAGTGTTTTTATTTTTAAGTATCTTAAGTATCTTTTTTCCTCACTCTTAAGTATCTAAGTATGATGTTTTTTTCATTTTTAAGTAACTAACCATATTTTTGTTTTCATTATAAAATGTGATTGATATAGACAACAGAAGTAAATATCAGCTAGAGGTCGTAAACGAAGCTGATGTGAAGTATTTTGACTCACTGTTCCCACGAACTAATTGCTTCTCTGGTTTATACCGAAGAAATAAAACCGTCAACGAACCATCCGATTCAAATGTGTCTTAGGCGATACAGGGTGTTTAGGCGTCATTCTGATACCAAGAATGACTTTGTGTACTGTGGTGAAGCTGGGGGTAGGATAGGGTTGGGTTGGGTTAGGATGGGTTAGGATTACGCATGTGTGGGTATATTCTGTCGCATTTTATAGGTATCTTGCGTCTTTCTCTTTATTCCTTCTTTATCATGAGTATCTGTGCCTATTAATACACCACCTCGCAGGATAGTGGAAGAGGAATGGATAGTAACGAGATAATATTCTTCTTACATATACCTTAGCTAGATTACAGGTAACACCAGGTAGAAGTTACGTGACTCTTAAGAGTTTTCCTCGACTTGGCTGATTCAACTGTAAGACTTGCTGTATTTATCCTTATTAAAATCCTCCACCTGTAAGACCCTCCACTTGTAAGACTCTCCACCTGTAAGACCCTCCACTTGTAAGACTCTCCACTTGTAAAACCCTTTATGGATTTGAAATACCTTCTCGTCTTGACTCCACTAGTACTGTACACACCCTCTCTAGCCTTAGTTTACAGTAATGTTGAAGTATATAATGAAGACTCACAGCTCATGGGTTAGAAAAACAAAAGATGCTTGTTTTATTTATTTATTTATTTATTTATTTATAGCTTATTTTAGAATCCCCGAAAGTTAGAACAAAATGGCTGACGGGACTCACAAGCGGGCGATGTTTACAGTATGGACCAAGAATAAAAAATAAATGAAAAATAAAATAAATAAATCGTAAATTGGTGCATTGTTTCTCCAGGGGTAATTATAGAAGTACAAATGTTCTCCAGCAGTGGGTAACGATCATAGCCACGTATAGAGCTTCTAACGCAGGTAGATTGATATAGATGCATTACCTGGAGTTAGTGGGTTACAGGGGCCTCCTACACGATAATATTAAAGGTGTGTTTTCCTTCTGTTTGTGGCACTTGAGGTGTTTAGGTTAGGTTTAATTAAAATGGTTTAGTTATAATAGTTATATTACGATAAGTTAAGTTGAATTTAGAACTTTTGATTTGCATATATCGTGTTTTAGAAGGATTTGTTAGCTAATAAGTTTAATTTGGATAAGTTTAGGTTAATTTAGATCATTTGATTTTACAAGATCGTATTATAATGACTGGGAACCATATAGAAAACTGTTAGAGAAGTAAATATTTCTACGGCAGTGAATGAGTAAGTCAATAAATGGTGTATAGAGCGGCTTACGCAACTTAAACGGTATATACTGTACATTATATGTTATCAGAGCTTTCCTGTTGTACGTAACCGCCTCCGTCAAAGTGTCTTACTGGCTCATGTGAAGATTAGCCTCTAGTTTATTTAACCTCAAGATTAACTACACTGGCACTGCCTGACCTGACCTGACCTGACCTACCCTACCCTACCCTACCCTACCCTACCCTACCCTACCCTACCCTAACCTAACCTAACCTAACTTAACTTCCCAAGTAGCGTTAGGTTAATCATTAATTGAAATAAGCTGGGAGGGTTAATCTTCAGGTAATCTATCTTAATTTATAATTTTTGGTCAGGTGAGCCTTCCTTACCTTACTCGGAAACAGGAGGAGGAGGACTTGCTAACGTCTACAGATCGCATAAATCAACCAAAGGCAGATATTGAATACCTTTTGTTTACCTTAAGTGGCTTGGGCCGCACCATAAGACTAGCCGCCTCAATACAATAATACAATGTTAGTTATATTATTCTAATAAAATTTACGGTGTATCTTGTGAACCAGATTTATTGTTTGACCTTAGTGAATGAGAAACTGGTTGAGGTGTATTGTGGTAAACATCCTTAAGAGCAGCTCTGTATGTTCTTACGACCTCAAAGTAACACAAAAGGTAGCCAATATCTACCCTTGATCAGTCACTTTATGTAGATGTCAATTGTGTCATTTTTCTAGACTTAGTGCCCCCTGGAGGAGAAAGTAAATACAATGTTGATATATTTTGGTCACAACACACACTAGTAGATTATTTTTCCTTTTTAACTAAATAATTAACACTATGAAGCTAACTAATTATATAACTCAAAGATGGTAACCAATATGGCGTCGATATTGTTCACATACTCTATGATAAATAGATGTATTGTCTGTTTAATTTTAGGGAAGAATTTAATTTATAAACTTTTGAGAATCTGGATACAGGAGTTTGTCTTTGTGTGTGTGTGTGTGTGGTGATGATGACGCATACTTTCCTCTGCAGTGAAAAAAATATCTTGACATTGCAAAGTTTAACTGTAAGCCGAAGGAACGTTTGTAATGTGACTTGTTATGTGAAATTGTAACTTGAAATTCTTTGTGAAAAAATATTTCCCTATAAAGTTTGGCAATAAATGAAGTATTACATCAAGGTGTAACTTGTAGTTCCTTGTAGAGTAATTACCTATGTGGACGATACAGCTACTCCAGGGTGTAAGACCTAGAGTAGAAAGTCTTTAGACCTTACCTGAGGTTGAAAGACTCTTATAGTGGAACGTCTTAGGTATTGAAACTTTAATTACAGTAAATAAAATATAATCTACCTAAACATTCCTTCACCTGGCGACAACTAATGATACAGGTGGTGTAATAGCTCTTTAAAATTCCACCGTTTGATATAATAATGACCACACATGAACTTATAATGTGCAATATCTTGATAACAACATTACACATAGTCCAGTGTATGTGTAGTGAGGGACATCTACCTAAATGAGTTACAGAATGTGGAGTTGAGGCAAAAAAAAGTTGGGACATGTTTGAGATCATCAGTTGAGCCAAACGTTTATACTCAATATTGTTTTAATGGTATTTTAGAGCGACCGAAAAATGTATACAAAATGGCCGGCTAGGTGACACATACCTTACAAGAAATAAACATGAGAACAAACACACACACACACACACACACACACACACACCAGTTTTACCCACATTATCACCAGACTATCGGCATACCTGGTCGGTGGACACCTGCCTCCTCCTCCTCCTCCTCACCTTGCTAATATGCTAATATGCTAATATGCTAATATGCTAATATGCTCTGGTATGTTCCAGTCTATTTAAGATATGCTCCCATCTATCTTAAAGAGCTTATGCTAGGTTGGTCTGATATGCTCCTCAAAGACTATGCTGATATACTCTTGTCATCTGATATGCCATTATGTTCATATCACTCTAAAGGATATACTAATATGTTCTGATATGTTGGTATGGTTCTGTCTCTCAGAGGGTGTGCTGATGTACTATAAGAGCATATGGGGTGTGCTGATATACTTGGTTATGTAGCTAGGCTCATATCTCTCTTACAGGGTATGCTAATATACCCTGATATGCTTGCATCTATCTCTGAGCGTATACTGGTTGACTGTAATGACATAAGAGATATGCTGGTATGCTTCTAAGGGAATATGTTAACATACTCTAATAATAATTTGAAATGAGGTTAGCTATACCTTAGATTCAGGGGATATACTGATATGATATGAATTAACCTAGAAGTATACTGATATGTTCTCAAGGCATTCAGGGATCTGTTAGTATGCTTCGACATACTTTCGGAACAAGGTAAACTGGACCTTCAGAAGATAGGGTGATATGCTGACATATTCTGATGGATCTAAGAGAGAGTGGAAGACTATGAGAGCTAGTTAATATACTCAGGTATGTTGATATCCCTTCATGGCACTTGGGATATATGGTAATATACTCCGATGTGTCTCTTTGGATATACTGATATGCCACTAATGGGTCCCAGAAAGCAGGAGACAAGTTGATCTGCTTCGAGGACACTAATCTGTATAATAATTTTTTCCCTGACTGTTAAGAAGTATACTGGTATATTTCAAATGTTGCTTAGTATTATAGTATACTTTGGGCTGTTCTGAACATATTTCCCAGCTGATTTTCAGAAATATATGCTGCTGTCACTGGCTTGTTTATTCCGGAGACATTGATTATACTTTGAGTATGTTGATATGCTTTGTTACCAGTCAAGGAATATGCTGATATGTTCTGACACTTCTCAGTGATTACCCTGATATACCTAGATACCTGACAGTATTTATTGGAGTATAGTGTCCTATACTCTGATGTCATTCTAGTGATATGCTGATGAGCTGACATACCGCTTTATGTAACTGTGATATATTGAATCATATACATCCATTCCTCATGCTTAATATATATGATATTCTAAACAATGCTGATATTATTTATGTTATACCCTGATTATATACTAACATACTACAGTGTCATTTATAGTGTATGATATTAAACATTCGGGGTTATACTTTGAGGTTATTTAGAGAATATGATGGCAAACGGTGATATACTCTGATGCCATATTTGGTATACACAGATATATTGATATAATTTATATAATATACCGATAGATATAACTAAATATCTGTGAAGTAAATCCTGTACTTTTTGATATACCATTCAGGGTGAAGGTATGCTAATATACCACGATAGCACCCGTCTCTCAGCGCTAATATACCCTGATGGCACACTTAACATCCTGGCGCCGGTCGTGGGGTATGCTGATATGCTAAAGTCTTCTTCATCTTCTAATATCTCGACTTCAGCTTCGTAAACTGTGATTACTTAAACGTATTTAACGCTCGTTTACGTAACTTTTTTGTAGAATAAATGAATGTATATCCGGGGTTCTTCTGTTTCTTTGTCCATCTGATGTTTGCGTCCATGTTGAGGAGAACCACTTAGCAGGGCTCGCATTTTCCCATAATGTGTTACCTCAGTTCCATAATTTGCACTTAGTGAAGCCACGATATCCCGCGTTATGTTGCCCGTCTTACTTCCTTCTGGGTTATGTGTCTTAAGTTGGTGAAAAATTAAATTAAGGCTGAATTATTGTTAAATGTTAAGGTATTATAGTACTTGTCTGTCGTGTTGTTAATATAACATAGTTTCACCAGCAGTATGTACTCAAGAGCTTATTAACATCGTTGACGAGTCAGAGCCGCAACACTGAACCAATCTATATGAACATTAACACAAAAAATAAATTGTTACATTACATCGACTATCAAGACATAACTTACAATACAAATTAATAAATAATTGTACCAGGCAGATAAAAATATTAGTTACCAAAAATTATGAATATAGTCTTAATCTTCACGCCAGAACTTACCCCATAACAAAAGCCATACAACATTTTCCCAGTTAAGACTTCGTTAAATACAATCTCAAACTCCTTCTCAGAAACTGTGTGTTGGTGGTGTGCCACGTGTGGTGTGTGTGTGTGTGTGTGTGTGTGACAGCACCTTTGATTTATACAAATATTCACCCAAATGAATAACACAAAGTAATTCACCATGTTATTCACGACTCTTAGATCACTTGGCTTGCGTCTCTCAAAAGGTCGAGCCAGGGTCAGCTGATTCAGTAAACACCGCTCACATTAATAGGGACCTGCCACACTTTGCCATAAACAGATAAATTGTACCGGGAATTTTCCCCCCACACACTCATCATTGTCACTTTATGTAACTTGCTGACAAACCCCATGACCCTTCAGGCCTTTTACGCCCTTAATGCATGAGTCATAAAGGCAAGCATGAACTCCGCATGCTTCCCAGTTGGGCACTGTAAACGCTTCTGCGCTTCACCTTGCACAGGATGTAAGGGGGTGCCCAATAAACTAGCCCCCTCGTGGGCAATCTGTAATCACTACCACTGTCTCGCGGCCCAGAGTAGTAGTTGGACATATCACTAGACAGGGAAATTCACACTTAACACAAGTGTGTTTTGGCGTGTTTGTTTACAAAACACAAGCCCATACAGCCGGTCATTCTCCACACACTAACAACCCTCCCTACTGTAACTACGATAGTTGAACCAGTCTATATTAAACACTCGTTCCTCCTCCTCGCCAGCCACTTACGAGTCCCCAATAGTTTTTCTTCGCTTTCTCTCATTTCTTTTTAATAATAACAATAATACCAAGGATAGCTGCTGCGTCGTCTGCATTGTTGTTGTGATGTTCCGTCTCCCTTCTACTCGCACAGCGGCGTTAACTTTTTTTTCTTGCTGTAGTAACTGAACCAGGAGCCACTCGTGTGACCACATTTGGAAGAAATTACTCGTAATTTCTTGCTCCAAATTAATTGCTCATCAAAGGGATCGTGTGACCGTAACTTAAGTCACCCTTTAAGAAAAACTGTAAATACTGATTCACAAAACTTCAGGATAATTTCTGACTTGGAACCATCGGTGTAATGCAGAAAACAGTTATTGTATTCTAAAACCTACCCAAGAAATCTTTTACCCACTTACGATATAATTCTTTTCTATTCCATCAATAGATGTTATTTTACTTTTTTATACGTATTTTATTTTAGTAATTTATAAACTATTTTCTTTATATACTTCATTACCTTTTAGTGTAATGAAGAGAATGAATTACAGAAGGTTTTTATAATTATATTGCGAACAATATTTTTCCTCGCAATAAATAAACAATGACGATGATCTTGTTTACAATATGGAGCTTGATGTCTTACTCCATGTTCGTTTATTACATTTTCTGCCATGCCCGACTGTTCTTTTCTTTCTTGTGGTGAAGGTTTTTGACAATTGATATATATATAAAGTTGAGTTAAGAATAATGACTCTGATATTATAGCCATTAGGTCCTGAATAATAAGTGGTGTCTAAGTGAACAAATGTATGATGTCTTCAATTACCAGCGTAGTGTTGGGTAACAGTGGGGGTAGAAGCGAAGGGTAGGAGTGAAGGGTGGGAGTAAGGCGTGGGAGTAAGGGGTGGGAGTAAGGGGTGGGAGTAAGGGGTGGGAGTAAGGCGTGGGAGTAAGGGTGGGAGTAAGGGGTGGGAGTAAGGGGTAGGAGTAAGGGGTGGGAGTAAGGGGTGGGAGTAAGGGATGGGAGTAATGGGTGGGAGTAAGGGGTGGGAGTGAGAGTTGGGAGTGGGGGGTGGGAGTAGGCGTGGGAGTAAGGCGTGGGAGTGGGGGCGTGGGAGTAAGGGGTGGAGTAAGGCGTGGGAGTAAGGCGTGGGAGTAGAGGTGGAAGAAGGGTGGGATGAGTTGAGATGAGATTGAGATGGGGTGGGAGTAGGGGTGGGAGTAAGGATGGGAGTAAGGGGTGGATGAGGTGGGAGTAAGTGGTGGGAGTGGGGGGTGGGAGTAAGGCATGGGGAGTAAGGTGTGGTGGGTGGGAGGTTAGAGGTGTAGTGTTGGGGTGGGAGTGGGGGTGGGAGTAAGGAGTGGGAGTAAGGCGTGGGAGTAAGGGTGGGAGTAAGGGGTGGGAGTAAGGGGTGCGAGTAAGGGGTAGGAGTAAGGGGTGGGAGTAAGGGGTGGGAGTAAGGGGTGGGAGTAAGGCGTGGAAGTAAGGGTGGGATTAAGGGGTGGGATTAAGGGGTGGGAGTAAGGGGTATGAGTAAGGGGCTGGGGAGTGAGGTTGGCGTGGGGTGTGGGGGTTGGGAGTGGGGGTGGGGCAAGGGGACACGGGTAGAGGTTGGAGCAGGGGTGGAAGCAAGGGGTGGGAGTAAGGGGTATGAGTAAGTGGTAGGAGTAAGTGGTAGGAGTAAGGGGTAGAAGTAAGGGGTAGAAGTAAGGGGTAGGAGTAAGGGGTAGAAGTAAGGGGTAGAAGGATGGGGTGGGAGCAAGGGGTGGGAATAAGGGGTGGGAATAAGGGGTGGGATTAAGGGGTGGGAGTAAGGGGTAGGAGTAAGGGGTAGGAGTGACGAGTAAGAATGTGGGACAAGAGGGAGGGGTAGCAGTGGGGGGTAGGGTTAGTTTACAAACTTCTATTTACTTCATCATCTGTATCCTGCTGGTGATGTTCTCTCTTTAAACAATTTGTAAAATAAATAAATAAATGGTCAGGTGTAAATGGTAAGAATTTAACAGAGTAATACTGAGGTATTACAAGAAAGAACTAAAACTGTCCACTGTGTGTATCAACATTTTATAAAAGTATTTGTGAAGCTGTAAAATACTTAGATATAAACTTTTAATTCAACTCTGTAATAAAAATAATTGCAATAATGAATCTAAACAAGAAATGAACTGGGTGAAAAAAATCTACAAAATACTAAAAATATAAAGAAGAAGAATTACAGTAAAACCTGAATCATTGTAATAAACATTATTAAACTTTTCGTTGTTATGACCTAAAACAAACAAGGAAGACTCGTCTAGATTTTCGCTCTGTGAATTAACTCCTTGGATCGCTTTTGGGCAAGAGGGGAGTTACTCCGACTTATTCCGTGAAAATATTCCCAACTGCCCATAGAATCCGTTACAGTTTCCTTTATAGTAAGTGACTCACAAATGATTAATATTCCCATTCACCAATACTTTATTATATCAGAGAACAGTGCAGAGATAAGCTGGCCAATGAGCGATGGTCAAAGATAATACAGATTTATTACTGGATTGATAAGTACAGCTATAGTGATTTGTTTCATGTTACAGTAATAATAAACTTTATCAAATGTTATAACTACCAAAGTGTTATTTTCGTGATCGATACCCTGCTGCCAGGATTATAACATCGTTTAAAAGTTCAGTAAAAATATCATGCAGATTAAAACCTAACCTAGTGTATCGTAACCTAACTTAGCCTTTCCTAAGCTAACTTAGACTATCCTAAACTAGCCTAACCTATCCTAATCACACCAAACCTAAACTATCCTAAATTTATATATCATCAACAGATTTATAGATATGTTGGAGAAATAATTATCAAAAGTTTGTTGTCTCTGCAAATGTATTTTAAAAAAAGAAAATGAAATTAAAACTTTCTAGAGAACTCAATTGTGTCATGAGCGTTGCGGCTTGGTTAGGTTAGGTAACATTAGGTTAGGTTAGATAAGGTAAGGTAAGATTAGGTAAGGTGAGGTAGTGTTAGGGTTAAATACATTTTACTAATTTTGCATCAAAATAATCACGACTGAAGGTATCGGATAAAAACCTCTGAATATAATTCTTTTTCTGAGAAAAAAATTTCTTTACCACTTATTTTTTGCCCCACTTTTTTTATTAAGTTTGATGAACTTAGATTAGGTTAGGTATTATTTAACTCTGAGTCATGGGTACTTATTGGATGCTTGGCAGAATAACTTGTTATAACTTGGTCCTAACAAAGGCGGAGTCTAAGCAAAAATGTTCACTTGACCTCATATTTGGATTTCATTACTGAAGGATATTTACAGCTATACCACATTAATAAGGTCTATCTGCAAGTTTATTCAGTCATAAAAAAAATATACCCTAAATGTGGACAATAAAAATCTTCTATTTTGGTACAAATTACTTGAAAAGTTGTAAGAAGACAAAAGCTGCATCTCTTCCATAAAGCAAGAAATAGAACAGCCAAGCCTCTTCTTGTCGTAAAAAAAAACTAATATTATATTTTAGTATGTTGATGTACAAAACATTTTCTTCATTATTCTATGATAAAACAAGTCTAACAAGCATTATTAAAACATATATTATTAATTTTTTTTCATGCAATCCGGAAATAGCGACTACTATATCCAGGTTGATCGTGTTGAGGTCCTGTAAGTTACAGGCTAGATTACGAGCTCACTTACGGAGTTCGATGCCAAATATTTATTTTGAGAATCCCGATCGGAGACTGTAAGTCCAGTTACTTGGTAAACAAGTAGATACAGTGAAATAAACTGCTGTACCTATATATTATGTAACTCAAAATATATTCCCAAAACAGCACGTTTACAGATGAAAATAAAAAAAAGCATAAATAATACAAACAAAATCAATTAATATGTTTTTTATTACAGTATTTTTAAATATCAGAAGCGTAGGTTCAGCGCTTCTTTTGTGTCTTTTTCCCGGTGAAGATGTAGTCTCCCCATGGCAGGTACTGGTCCTTTTGTACACGACAGAAAGTGGTAGTTTCCTTCTTCTTCTTGTTGTTTTGGGTCTTGTTGTTTTGGGTCTTAGTGTGTTTTGTGGTCTGCAGTTTGTTAGATCGGGGGCCCTTCTCCTTCATCTGGCAAGGCTTCACCTCCACCTTAGTCACCTTCGATACAGTGCGTCGGAACACCATTGTGATGTACTGACAATAACAGCTCTCTCACTGAGGTCAAATCAAAATTTGACCATACAGAAAGAATTACGGTTTAATAAGGTTGGAATTTAAAGAAATTGACAACAAAATAAAGCTCTGTTTATCACTATAGTAAAGAGGGATAGTGTTTGTAAAGATGATGGATGGTGTTATAATATGTAGTGATGATGGATGGTGTTATATGTAGTGATGAAGGATGGCGTTATATTGTAGTAATGATGGATGGTGTTATATGTAGTGATGATAAGAGGGTAATATATGTAGTGATGATAAGAGGGTAATATATGTAGTGATGATGGATGGTGTTATATATATATATTGATGATGCATGATGTTATATGTAGTGATGATGGTTGGTGTTATATGTAGTGATGCTGGATGGTGTTATATGTAGTGATGATGGATAGAGTTATATGTAGTGATGATGGATGATGTTATATGTAGTGATGATGGGTGGTGTTATATGTAGTGATGTTGGATGGTGTTATATGTAGTGATGATGGATGATAGTATATGTAGTGATGATAGGATGGTTCTATATGTAGTGATGATGGATGGTGTTATATGTAGTGATGATGGATGATGTTATATGTAGTGATGATAGGTTGGTTTTATATGTAGTGATGATGGATGGTGTTATATGTAGTGATGATGGATGGAGTTATATGTAGTGTTGATGGATGATGTTATATGTAGTGAGATGGTTGGTGTTATATGTAATGATGTCTGATGGTGTTATATGTCGTGATGGATGGTTCTATATGTAGTGATGGTGGATGGTGTTATATGTAGTGATGATGGATCATGTTATATGTAGTGATGATGG
>NW_024733789.1:0-10360 GCF_018991925.1 Homarus americanus
TATGTATGTATGTATGTATGTATGAATGAATGATAACTGCAACTTTGCGTATTAAAACTCATTACTCTTACCGAAGTAATATAGTGCGTGGTTATGTTATGTCATGTTAGGATAGATTATAAACTACATTGGGTTACATTTCGTGAGGTTCGGTGACGCTACAGGAAGTTAGGTGAGGTTCCTGGAGGGTAGGTGAATGTTGACTGACTGACTGACAATTATTAGGAAGTGGTTCCAACACGTTCACACACAACCTATACTCATACCACAAGTCCAGAATTAGAGAGGATCATGTTATTGGATATATTTTCAACGATTTACTCAGTGTCTAACCAACTCTTTAGCGATTTAAAGGTGGACCTAAAATTAGGTCCGTATATTTGTTTGTCGTGGTGGTGGTGGTGGTGTGCGCCCGTCCATCAGGTTGATTAACCACCAAAACCATAAAGGGTGCGGCCCTGCCGTTTCAGGGCATACACCACATCCATGGCGGTGACGGTCTTCCTTTTTGCGTGCTCGGTGTAGGTGACGGCGTCACGGATGACGTTCTCCAGAAACACCTTGAGGACGCCGCGGGTCTCCTCGTAGATGAGGCCGGATATACGTTTAACACCTCCACGCCGAGCTAGACGACGAATGGCGGGCTTGGTGATACCCTGGATGTTGTCACGAAGCACCTTACGATGACGCTTGGCGCCACCCTTTCCACGTCCCTTGCCGCCTTTGCCTCGTCCAGTCATGTTGTTGTGGTTGCTACTACAGGTGGTCCTGGTGTGGCTTCGCCCACGGTTTGGTGGGAGTAGGTGGCGTGCTGTGGACGCAGCGGTAGTATCGTTCATCCAAGGCGGTCCCTCCCTCTTGGAGGTGGGGCGTAGCTTGCGGATGACGCATGCGGCACTCGTGGCCAATGAGGTGGCCACTGAGGTGGAGAATGTCTGTATATAAGCCCGCCCGCCTGCCGGGCCGCCCGTATTGACTATTTCGTCGTCGAGATGGCCCGTACTAAACAGACTGCCCGCAAGTCCACTGGAGGCAAGGCTCCACGCAAGCAGCTTGCCACCAAGGCAGCTCGCAAGTCCGCCCCAGCCACCGGTGGTGTCAAGAAGCCCCATCGTTACAGGCCCGGAACCGTCGCCCTTCGTGAGATCCGTCGTTACCAGAAGAGCACAGAGCTACTCATCAGGAAGCTGCCCTTCCAGCGCCTGGTGCGTGAGATCGCCCAGGATTTCAAGACTGACCTGCGCTTCCAGTCGTCTGCCGTCATGGCTCTGCAGGAAGCCTCTGAGGCTTACCTGGTGGGTCTTTTCGAGGACACCAACCTGTGTGCCATTCACGCCAAGCGCGTTACCATCATGCCCAAGGACATCCAGCTGGCCCGGCGCATCCGCGGAGAGCGTGCTTAAGTCCTCTTCCTTGGGGAAAAACAAAAAGCACAACAAAGCCTACCAGACATCTATAACTCGGCCCTTCTCAGGGCCAAAGAACTGTTCTGAAGATAATTTTCATGACAATCGAAATGGTTGGTGGTCGGAGAGCGTTAATTTCGGTTACCCAAATCGCCTAACGGTAAGTTGGTAACATTCGTGGAGGTACGATTGTATAGTAGGTCATCAATTCGGGAGGTGGGTGGGTGCAACAAACAAGAGCTAGTAACAAATAAATATATAAAGAATAAGTAAGTAAAGAAATAAATAAAATAAAAGAACATACAATAAAATAAAATAAAATTTTTTTTTACATGAAATAGGCATGCTGCAAACAAGAAATGAAGCCCAAACACACTCCATGTATGTCACTTTGCAGTGGGTGTAAAAGTACTCCACGCAGAATTTATTTATTTATTTATTATGTTTCGATTTAGTCCTGTTTCTACGCCAATAGAGAATGCAGATTATTATAATTTTATTTTTTTTATTTCCCTCTCAATATATCACTGTCGGTAACTGTCTCTTTAACATGTAACTGTGGCTCCGATGGAGCCGATTAAGTTGTAGTAGTGGGATGGCGTGTTTGTTGTGCACAAGTAACCTCTTACTTGGAAGAGGTGTACTTGGTGACAGCCTTGGTGCCCTCAGACACGGCATGCTTGGCCAGTTCACCGGGCAGCAAGAGTCGGACAGCTGTCTGGATTTCCCGACTTGTAATGGTGAAGCGTTTGTTGTAGTGCGCCAGGCGGGAAGCCTCGGCAGCGATGCGCTCGAAGATGTCGTTCACGAAAGAGTTCATGATGGACATAGCTTTGGAGGAGACTCCTGTGTCGGGGTGCACTTGCTTCAGTACCTTGTAGATGTAGATGCTGTAGCTTTCCTTCCTCCTGCGCTTCTTCTTCTTGTCACCCTTGGCAATGGCCTTCTGGGCCTTTCCAGCCTTCTTGGCAGCCTTTCCGGAAGTTTTGGGAGGCATGGCGGCACAGTTACTCGTGGCGCGGAGCGAGAGAATTGAAAACTGGCCCGACTAACTTTTCCTTATATACCGAGCGGGCCGCTCAGGATCAGACTGGCTGCAGCTACGGCTCTCTTACATTGGTTGGGTCCGCGAGACGGCCACCTGGCCTGATCCTGAGCTTGGTATAAAAGACCAAGGTGGCGGGCGGAAATTTAACTCCTATCACGAAAAGCAGCAGCAGCAACATGTCAGGACGCGGCAAGGGAGGCAAAGTGAAGGGCAAGTCAAAGTCCCGTTCTAGCAGGGCCGGACTCCAGTTCCCCGTGGGTAGGATCCACCGTCTCTTGCGTAAAGGCAACTATGCTGAGCGTGTTGGTGCAGGTGCCCCTGTGTACCTTGCAGCCGTCATGGAGTACCTGGCAGCAGAAGTGCTCGAGCTGGCCGGTAACGCCGCCCGCGACAACAAGAAGACCCGCATTATCCCGCGTCATCTTCAGCTTGCCATTCGCAATGACGAGGAGCTGAACAAGCTCCTGTCTGGAGTCACCATTGCCCAAGGGGGTGTCCTTCCTAACATCCAAGCTGTGCTCCTCCCCAAGAAGACAGAGAAGAAATAAGAACCCAAGGTTCGTTCACACAAGACAACCTAACCAAACAGGCTCCTTTCGGAGCCACAGGATATCACTTAAAGAGAGAAATATACGACATCAACGTTTTGCAGGATAACACTCTATTTTACGTGTAATTAGCATAGTATTGTGGAAATTGAGTGAAATTGTTTTTGAATGGTGTAGATGTGAAGGGGTACTGCGGGGGCCTGGGGTGGGGGACTTAAACGGGACTTAGAAGGGCGCAAGAAGCAGCAGCAGCAGCAGCAGCAGCCAGGGAGGCGACCTTATTTTCAGTCAGGTTCATACACAAAGAAATACATCAGATTCATTGACAGTACAGTACACATTTACCAGTGTGGGCTAGCCAATTTGGGATAAAGAGCAAGAATGTAATGTCCTCAATGAAGTAATGACATAGTTCAAGATACAATAAGTGAGGTGGCCTGAAGTCTTTGACAGTGTCCCATTCAATAATATAGTAGTGCTTTAAAGGTGTATCACCAAGTTTACATGCTGAGTGTTTCGGTATGGGTACAGCGTTACTAACTAGCCAGATGTGTCTGTATCCTAACCTAATTCTGGCCACGACTACATCACACAGGCAGGCAGGAGCAAGTTGTTTGGACACTCTTCCTAGCCCCCTTGGTCCCTGTTCACCTACCTACTGTAGCAGTAAGTAGGTACCTGTTGTAAATCGAAAGGTTGCCAATTCGTATTCAGGGAAAGTTGTTGGAGCTTCTAAACTTGAACTGACACAATCCGAGGAGTGGTGACCCGAGGATCACAGACACTATCTCTCCCACTACAAATCCCTTCCTAACCTCCTGCTCCTTCCTAACCTCCTGCTCCTTCCTATGTCCTCCCAAAATTGAACCATGCTATCGCAAAGGTAATAATACAGGTAGAGACAACAACATATTTTCCTATTGTCTTATTATATATTAATAACAGAAACGCTGCCGCCATCCCGGAGGCTTTACATTGTCTCACTGTTCATTCCCTCCACAATTCTTCCTCTTACTTCTTCTTCTTCTTCTTCTTCTTCTTCTTCTTCTTCTTCTTCTTCTTCTTCTTCTTCTTCTTCTTCTTCTTCTTCTTTTTCTTCTTCTTCTTCTTCTTCTTCTTCTTCTTCTTCTTCTTCTTCTTCTTCTTCCATCAATACTTTATTAACGGTGTATGTAAGTTTCACCATGTTTTGCACTACAGCGGTAGAGCAAAGTATATTTTGTTAGCAATAAACCAAAAGCATATTTTATGGCCTAATCATCACTACATAGAACACCACCCATAAAGCATGATACTAGTAGACCACAAAAACTGCTATAAACCCCCAAAGCATATTTTATTTCCTAATCATCACTACATAGAACACCACTCATAAAGCATGATACTATTAGACCACAAACTGCTATAAACCCCAATAATATACTATACTAGTGACTCTAATTGTGTTACCCAATATTATACGAAATAATACTATAAAACATAATAATAAACACACTAATAGTGTATATTAGTTGAATGCACAATCTGATGAGAAGTCAAAAAAAAAAAAAAAAAAAATAGCAACAACCTAGAAAGAGTGTAGAGTATTTTTGTGCAAACTATTATACTAGTAGATGGTCTAAGATAACTGTATGTGAAGGAAAAGGTGTGCTCTCCACTCAAACTTGTTTTTTATGAAATCTCCTACTCCCCAGCTGAGCGGTACGCCCAATGGGAAACAAAACGTGGCACATAACACGCCGCCCGCCAGCTCTGGCTCGGTGAATAGGAATCAGTAATCGGGCGGAGTATAAACAACACCGCCACCAATGTGCTCCTCCCATCTCTGAGGAAATCTGGCGGGCAACTTAGTATTATATTAGCATGTAATAATAATAACAATAATAATAATAATAATACTACTACTACTACTACTACTAATAATAATAATAATAATATTAATAATAATAACATGCAATTTCATTTTATAACACATACTAACAAAATAGTGTATAGCCTACTATACTTAACTATAATAGGTTAGGTTGCGTAGGAGGATCTAAAAAGTACAGTAGTATACACACACACACACACACACACACACACACACACACACACACACATACATATAGACAACAAACTAAATTAGAAACCACACGTCAGTGAAGTTATCAAATCCTCCAGTTTCCGTCTCCACCTCCTCCGCCGACTCAAGTCCCTCGGTGGTCCTGCACACGAGCTCCTCAGTGTTTACACAACATTCATACTTCCCAAGCTCACCTATGCCTCCTCCACCTGGTCTTCCTCCCTAAATGCCACACAACGTAAACACCTCGAAAAAGTGCAAAAGAGGCCATGCAAGATTATTCTCTACCCTTCCTACTCCACATATCAAGAAGCGCTCAACACACTGACCGACCCTTTAGACTCTCACTGACCATCACCACGACCTCATCTGCAAATTTGGTAAGAAGCTTCTACACCGGCTCCTACTACCACCTGAGATCCCTAGTCCGAGAAGTGCTCTTCGACACCACAACCGCATCCAGCCCAGCCCATACGTGCACGAACTGATCGCTATAAGAACAGCCCAGTCCCAACCATTGTAAAAATTATCGATAACTTGTAATAAATCAGTGTACTCACTCCCAGTAAACACTACTCCTTGCACTGTCACTATGTTGAAATGAACTGTAGTTTGAGCTTTTCCCCAGCTAGTTATTATATGTCTTATTTGTGTCACTCATGTTACTTGTATATTATTTGTAATTCGTAACCCATTCCCCCAATATGTAACTGTATATTTTCAGTCTTCTGGCTGCCAAGCTCTTTCAATAAACCGTTAATTATTATTATTATTATTATTATTTATATGTTGGCCCATACCAACTCACTCCCCTGAACCCTCCTCCCCAGCGGACTATCAACAAGTTCTTGCCATAAGGTACTATCTCATTTGGCCAAGGAATGGAACCAGTGATGAATAGTGGTGAACAGTGCTTAACTCAGTGAAAAACAACTCGGCAGTTGAGTCTTACCCAAGCTAGCTAACCACCTTCACACAGTGAGGTCCCAGGTACCCAGTTCTACTTCCCCTGAGACTCCACGATAGAGAGGCCTGGGACCACACCTCACCCACTTGAATGAGTGAGTCATGTCGACCACGTGGTGTCCCCAAGATGCTACGACAACACGTAGTGAATGTTTTGCTACAGCATCATCATGTGAATTTCCTCATAACACCATCTGTGAGGTAACTGCTACATCATCAGGCCCTCATAACGCCATCTGTGAGGGAGTTACTACACTACGTGTCTGGTGTTCAACATCTCACCTTACATGATCTACGCGTGCAAACATTAATCTGTATGTTCACTGTGTGCTCCTTCACCTTTCTCTAATGAGGGCTTTTGTTAAACCACCAATTTATGATGTACTAAGTCATTTGTGTCCAATGTATACTTTCGAAAAGCCCTTGTTTGGGGAAGGTAGGAGAGAGTAGTCGTCATTATTGTCCAAGCCACATTATTTATTTCTATATATAAGTAATGCAGGCTGGTTTTTAAATACCTCAATCCCCTAACGGTGCCGTTTGTATATTAAGAAATACCAAAGCCATACAGTACAACACCAGCGAATATGAAGTATCACTGTAACCGGCAACTGTTACTCACTCATACCTACATACATATATAGAGTCTTTACAGAATGATAGCAGACACGAGGAAGACGAACAACAAGAGGAGAAGAGTTAGAAGAAAATCAACTTCAAGCTAAGAAGAAGAATACCAAGACATTTCCTCCAAACAAGAAAACAACACACACAATCAAGCCGACCAAACACTGAGAAACCATGGCGGAACCCAACATGCACCGGACGCTTGACCTGACTCTATCCTGCGGCATCCAGGCGAGTTGCTGCTTAAAGTCCCTCACGCAAGCGCTGTTTAGCCACTGCACCTATTCTATCCTCCTAAAATTCACTTCAATCCCCCCCTGCCACTAGCATGTTATGTATGTATGTATGTATGTATGTATGTATGTATGTATGAATGAATGATAACTGCAACTTTGTGTATTAAAACTCATTACTCTTACCGAAGTAATATAGTGCGTGGTTATGTTATGTCATGTTAGGATAGATTATAAACTACATTGGGTTACATTTCGTGAGGTTCGGTGACGCTACAGGAAGTTAGGTGAGGTACCTGGAGGTTAGGTGAATGTTGACTGACTGACTGACAATTATTAGGAAGTGGTTCCAACACGTTCACACACAACCTCTACTCATACCACAAGTCCAGAATTAGAGAGGATCATGTTATTGGATATATTTTCAACGATTTACTCAGTGTCTAACCAACTCTTTAGCGATTTAAATGTGGACCTAAAATTAGGTCCGTATATTTGTTTGTCGTGGTGGTGGTGGTGGTGTGCGCCCGTCCATCAGGTTGATTAACCACCAAAACCATAAAGGGTGCGGCCCTGCCGTTTCAGGGCATACACCACATCCATGGCGGTGACGGTCTTCCTTTTTGCGTGCTCGGTGTGGGTGACGGCGTCACGGATGACGTTCTCCAGAAACACCTTGAGGACGCCGCGGGTCTCCTCGTAGATGAGGCCGGATATACGTTTAACACCTCCACGCCGAGCTAGACGACGAATGGCGGGCTTGGTGATACCCTGGATGTTGTCACGAAGCACCTTACGATGACGCTTGGCGCCACCCTTTCCAAGTCCCTTGCCTCCTTTGCCTCGTCCAGTCATGTTGTTGTGGTTGCTACTACCGGTGGTCCTGGTGTGGCTTCGCCCACGGTTTGGTGGGAGTAGGTGGCGTGCTGTGGACGCAGCGGTAGTATCGTTCATCCAAGGCCGTCCCTCCCTCTTGGAGGTGGGGCGTAGCTTGCGGATGACGCATGCGGCACTCGTGGCCAATGAGGTGGCCACTGAGGTGGAGAATGTCTGTATATAAGCCCGCCCGCCTGCCGGGCCGCCCCCCGACTTATCACATCGCTCCTGAACCAAGAAGACCTCTCAACAAGACCTCCTGCTGGACCCGGAACCTTGAAGACCGCCCTCTCCCTCGTGCCATTGTTGGCCATCTTCCCGGACCGGACCACCCACGACTGTCATCGCCCACAACAACTCACGAGCGTTCTTGGTTTATCGAGCATTAGCTTGCCTTCCCCACTGGTGGTGTGATTGACCCACACTCCAGCTGGAGAGCAGTTATAGCGCGATATTCCCGGCGTGGTTTGAGCCCTTTTCCTTCTACTACTATTTTTCCTTTTTCGCTCTGGCCTAGGGACCTGCACCCTCAAAAGTGTATTCGTCCTGCGGTCCCCCCTGTAACTGTTCACCTCCCTCCCAGGAGATTGTGAACACGAAAGGGGGTCGGAGCAAACCCTCCCCAGCCGAGTCTTTCCAGGAAAACCGTGATCGTGCGGGTCCACCTGGAAAGAGGGTCGCAATCCTTATCCTTCCCAAATAGGCACACTTAGCTCACGTCTATAAGTGAGCAGTCACATACACTAGGAAGTAGGCTTCCCCAATCGGGGCTCCGTGAGAGAAGCTCAGGAACCACTCTACGACCACCAGCTAGTGGGGAGTGCTGTAATTCCTTTGCTATTTACTCAACCGGAATAGGTATGGAGCGCGTACGCCCTCCTAACCGCGATCCCCGCCTGAACCGCCAACCTGACGACCCGAACCACGACAGGCTTCGCACAGAGAAAGCAAACCAGTTACGCGCCTTCAATGAAGCCCTGAAAACTAGGAACACTGCCACCACCTCCAACAACTCCACCACCACCACCACCTCCACCACCACCACCACTGCTACCGCTACTGAGGACAACTGGACGAAGGTAGAAAACAAGAAACGCCGACGTGCTTTTTCGGGAAACGAATGCCGTCAAGCAGCCCCAAAGGCACCCATCACCACCACCAGCTCACCTCCAACGACACTGCCAAAATTCCGGATCACGAAAACGGACGCAAAAACAACATATGCGCCATCACAGAGATGGAAAAGCTAAATCCTCTGGCCAAGTTCTCAGTGCGGCCCAACCTAAAGGGGGAGATGATCGTTCACCCCAAAGACAAGAACTCCGCCACCACCCTCGACACTTACCTGCAAAACACCACCACCATTACTTCAACCAAGCTAGATCCCGCCCAGAAACTGATGAAGTCGGTAGTCCTCCGGTACCCAAAGGAACTACCTCTCGAACCCCTGGAGAACCACCCGAAGATCCTAAAAGCCGAGAGATGCTCTCCCCTGTCCGACAAGACGGCCACCACGAAACAAGTGCTCATAACGCACTACGGCTCACCCCCCAGCACCATAGACCTCAAAACCTGGGGGATCTACGAAGTGAGGCCCTTCGTCCCAGAGCCCCTGCGGTGCTTCAGATGCCAGAAGTACGGGCACCATCAGACAAGGTGCACGTACAGGGAAATCTGCGCAGTCTGCGCACAGAAGCACGGCACACAGTCCTGCCTCACCAAGCTGAAAAATGGGGAAAAAATTGCCCCCAAGTGTGCCAACTGCGGGGGCAAACACCACGCCTGGAATCCTGGATGCTCCGAGAGAACAAAGAGGGTCCAGGCAAACCGACCAGCAGCAAGACCGGCCCCCACCGCCTACACACCAGCCCCACCAAGTACCTTCGTGTGGGGAACCCAAAGGCCCAAACAACAAAGACAACCTCCTCAGCCAGTCAACACCCAAAGTGCAGCCCAGTTTCCTGGCCTCACTACAGCCACACCTCAGCCACCCAAGCAGCAGAGAACGACAACCACGAGAAAGACAAAAGAAGCACACACCAAGGCACCAGAAGGAATGATACACATATCAGACCTAGCCAATGTACTGACGACCTTCGCGGAGGGCCTAGCCGGACTACTGGGCCACAAGATCCAACCCACACAGCTCCAAATACTCATGGGGAGCGTCCTCGGGCAAGTCGCCACAGCTCCAGCCACCTCAGTGGAGGAAGCCACACCGGTCCGCACACGAGTAACAGCCGAGGTACACTCTACACCGAAGAAGGCCACCAGAGAACCCAAGACACCGACAGCTCCCAAGATACCGACAGCTCCCAGAAAGAAACTGGACGTTTCAACTCCCCTGAACCGAACCACGGCCCAGAAGGCAAAAACCACAGAACACGAAGACATGGACCTGATTCAGTTGGAATCGAACTTGGACATCTCCATCGAGGACCACCAGAAGTCCCCGATGAAACAGTGGTGGAAAACGTCAGCACCCTGAACATCCTAACATGGAATGCTCAGGGCATCAAAAACAAGAAACACCTCCTACAAGAAGCAGCAGCCAAGGACAAGCTTGACATCATACTCCTACAAGAAACACT
>NW_024733790.1:0-23729 GCF_018991925.1 Homarus americanus
GGGCTGCGTCAGCAGAAGCGGATGAGGGCTCGTGACAGCAGCTGGGTCCACGACAGCAGCAGGGTGCAGGACATTAGCAGGGAGTACCTGAGGGAGAAAAGAGGGGTGTGTGGGTCCCCACTCAGGAACAGAGGCCGCGTCAGGGGCGGCAGGGGTTACTGCTGGGCCGGGGTCGGCGTCTGAGGCAGGACGGGTGTGCTGGGGTCGGTAGGACGTGGTGATTGGGGGCAGGAAAAGGAGCTGGTGTCTGCTAGGAGAAACAGTGCTGCTCTAGGGTGTCTAACCTGCGGTGTAGAGACAGAAGCTGTAGAGCCGATGAGAGCTGCTTCTGGGTGGATAAGCCAGTCTTCCATGTTGCTTGAAGACTGGGAGCGTGATCAGTTTCTCCTCCATCCTGTCTGAGTGCGAATCTCCGGGAGTCACCATTGTGGGATATGAGATTGTTTGGTTCACACTCAGGATGGAATGGAGAAAGGAAACTCACAATGTGCTCTCTATATACATGTTGTATTGGATGTACAATGCAGCTTGGTGCTGGGAAGGCAGCATGGTTACAATCGTGATGTAGAGAGAGCTGGTTGGTGAGGACGCTCAGAGAAGGACAGCTTGTGGGTCGCCATGCTCGCCAGCGGGAGAGAGGACCGCCAGGCAGGCGGAGGAGCGAGGGCCGCCAGGCAGCGGCAGAGGAGGAGGTGTTGCTGGCTGCGGCTGTAGGTAGAGAAAGAGGCAGATCGATACGATACGATACGAAGTCTTTAGTTAAGAGGTGAAAGAAGATTATTAGGAATTGAAGGAAAAGTGGTGAAACTGAAATACAGTAGGAGTAGAAAGAATCTGGGCTCAACCAGATCGCTTCATCTTTCTTATTGGTGTTTTGTCTTTGTTCTGCTCCCTTGGGTTGTCAGACCTTTGTATTAATATTGGTTTATTTATATAATGCTGCTTATTATTATTATTTTTATTATTGTTGGAGTTAGTGAGCTCGCCCAGGTCCTTGTGTAACTGGGAGGGTAGTCACATTTTTTTTTTTTGAGGTGTTAGTTAAGTGTTAGTTGTATTAGTCTAAAGGTACACTGTATGGAGAGGCCTGCCAGGTTCTTAGTGGAGCTGGTAGGTCACTCTCATCTTTATTCCCCTATTAATGTTTTATGTGTAAATGTGTATATTGGGGCAGGAGATGGTTCAATTACTTCTTCCTGGCTAATGTAGCTGGGAGGGTAATCACATTATTATTATTATTATTATTATTTATTTTATTTTTTTCGGAGTTAGTGAGCCCGCCCAGGTCCTTGTGTAGCTGGGAGGATAATCACATTTTTTTTTTTTGCTAAGATGTTAGTTCAATGTTAAATGTTAATTGTTAAATATTAGTTATGTTAGTCTAAAGGTACACTGTATGGAGAGGCCTGCCAGGTTCTTAATGGAGCTGGTAGGTCACTCTCATCTTTTATTCTCTCTATTAAGGTTTTATATGTGTATTGGGGCAGGAGATGGTTCAATTACTTTCTTCCTGGCTGATTTAAACCAACTGTGTTCTTGGAATTCTTCGTTGTCTATATTATTTATCCAGTTTTGATATGTTTCTGTGTTAAGTTCAGTCACTTTTTTCCAAATATTTACAGCTTTGTTGTGTATATCTACATTGATTGCTGAGAGATTTGCTCTCTTGTGTAGCTGTTCATTACTGATGTGGTCTGTATATTTTATGTTATATATAAATCTAAGGGCTATATTTTGTACTGTTTGTAACCTTTTAATGCACGTTTTACTAAGGGTGTTCAATGGGATGGGTGGGTAGTCCATAATTGATTTGACAAGGGCAATATATATCTTTCTCTTGTTATTAATACTAATGTTCTTAAAGCGTTTTATTTTTGATAATCTTATTCTTGCCTGTCGTTCTTTATCTTTTAAGTATGTTATATATCCTCTTTTTGTTAGTTTTAATCCAAGCATCCTGCCTTCAGTGTCGTATGGGTATAGTTCCGGGTCGACTATTACTGGACTTGTTTTAATCTTGGCTATTGGTATTATCTTGAATTTGTTCTTATTTGTCCTGATTTTCCATTTTTTCTCAAAATCATTTATGTTTTTTATCGCTCTTACCGTGTAGAGTGCCATAAATTGGGTTGATTTTCCTGTGTATGATACTATTTGAGTAATATCATCAGCAAACATTACATATTCGCTAAAGGGGGTAGGTTGAGGTGTGTCTGAAGTATAAATTGTATATAGTGTTGGAGAAAGGCATCCTCCTTGAGGTACTCCACTCTCAAGATTAAACATAGTTCCCAAAAAGTTTCCAATTTGAATTTGTGCTCTCCTACCATCTAAATAGTTACACAATATTCTTAGCAAGTATTCATTAAGTCCCAGTTTTAATATTTTATATTTTAAGCCTAAATGCCAAACCTTATCAAAGGCCTTAGAAACATCCCTTAAAATTATATTGATCTGGTTACCCTTGCTTTTTTCTATTGCAATTATTTCCGTTATTGTAGCTATTGCAGTTAGGGTATTTCTATGTGGAATAGGCTACCGAGTGCTATAGTAGGATTGGGGACGCTAGGGAGCTTCAAGACGAAGTTGGATAGGCACATGGAAGTGCTGGGATGGGTGTGAAAGGGATCTACCCTGTATGGGCCAGTCGGCCTCCTGCAGTATCCCACTTTCTTATGTTCTTATGTTCTTATGTTATAAATCCATGTTGTCTGTTGTTAGTTTTCCCATGTTGTGTTAAAAAGGCTATAAGTCTTGAATTTAATATTTTTTCCAATAGTTTCCCGGTAATTTCTAATAAAGATATTGGCCTGTAGTTTAATATTTCCTTATTGTCCTTACCCTCCTTAGGAATAAATATCATTTTAGCATATTTTAGTTTGTCTGGAAAGTAACCAATTATTAAGCATGCGTTATAAATGTTTAATAGTGTATTTAAAATGTTTTCAGGTAGATTCATGGGAGGCAGATCACCACGAGGTCAGGTCTTAAATAGCGGGGGTAGGCGTGGCTTAGCAGTTGACCCCCGCTCCGTGGTGTATGGCGGCGCTGGTTGACCCAGACCACGAGGCATACACTGGGGAATTGGTGGGGTCGGCTAGGCAGCGACAAACAGCGTTTGTAGGGGAGAATTCCACTACAACAGCTCAAACACTGTTTCAATTATAAAAGTTAACCTTCGCAAATTAATGTAAACTTAGAGCACTAATTTTCATAGCCGAGGTGCACCGTAACAGAGACTAATGAATATATATGTAAAATTATCGCCCAAGGAAAGTATATAAAGTACTTTTTGGGGTAAGCGTGGGGGGGATGAGAACTGATCAGTGTTATAATACTACCACGAACTAGTTATTTAATGCTTAACATCAACCAACTAAGATTTACCTAACGTAACTACCTGATGATAGTTTATTATTACTTAGTGTTACTATAACTACCTAATGATAGTTTATTATTACCTAGTGTTACTAATAACTACCTGATGATAGTTTATTATTACTTAGTGTTCAGTTTATAAAACAGTAAGAAGTAGATGTAATACAATTATAAAAAGGTGTATCAGTAGCAGAGTAAAGTTTTTTTTTCAGATAATATTCAGTATATAATAATAACTGTTTAAACTACGTGATGTTAGTTTATAATTATTATATTAGGTGAAGTTGAGTTGCAAGATGTTCGTGGTAAGTTATTAACAGTGTTCATCGCCTCACTTGTAAACATTAAGTCGACTAAAATGTGTTACTTAAAATAAAAACTTGGAGGATTTAATACTTAACTACGTCATTAACACTGTGAGTTGTTTATTAAATTATGTATGACTTATATATACAGTTTATGGTAAAGGTGTAGATAACGGCTACCACCAGAAGGAGTTTGTTGAATTGGTTAGAATTTAGTCTACAAAAATAATACTGTATGATACTAAACCTGACCTAACATACCCATAGTTGGGTATGTTAGGTCACGTTTTATTAGGTTCTACACAATAATATGATATTAAACCTGACCTAACATACCCATAGTTGGGTATGTTAGGTCAGGTTTTATTAGGTTCTGCACAATAATATCATGATATTAAACCTGACCTAAGATAACCATAGTTGGGTATGTTAGGTCAGGTTTTATTATTTTCTACACAATAATATATTAAACCTGACCTAACATACCCAATTATGGGTATGTTAGGTCAGGTTTTATTAGGGTCTGCCCAATAATATCATGATATTAAACCTGACCTAACATACCCAACTATGGGTATGTTAGGTCAGGTTTTATTATTTTCTACACACTAATATCATGATATTAAACCTGACCTAACATACCCATAGTTGGGTATGTTAGGTCAAGATTTATTAGGTTCTACACAATAATGTTATGATATTATACCTGACCTAATTTGCTTCATGTTACTAAATCTCAAGAGGTTATTTCCTCCTCTGAATATTGATGTGGTGCATGTTTCTTGCTTATGTCAGAGATGTTTTTATATTGAGTCAACTAACTTTCTCTAGAGAGGATGTACTTTTATCATCCAAAGTTTCAGTGCCAGGAGAGTTGTTCCTCACGTATGATGACATCTTCTGTTTAGGGGGAGGGATGAGCTCAGGTGTCTGGAAAGAAAGTCACAATTTGGGTTAGAAAAAGTCAGGGATATAAACTCATCATTTAAATAGCCTAAATAATGTTAAGTTAGGTTAAGGTTTGTGACTTTTTCCTACATTCTGGGATAATGACACATCATGGAGAACCAGATCATTGTGTTCACTCAGTAAAGGTTTATTGATTCATCCAAGTACTGTACCCAGGTCCACACTGACACTTCCCTGGCCGAACCTCCATCTAATGCAGGGGTCACCAAACTACGGCTCGCGGGCTGGACCCGGCCCGCGACGTCAGTTCATCAGGCCCGCCGACGGTACTTGAATTTGCTTGATAAAACGTATGGAACACGAGACGTGATAGAATTTAAATTTAAATATTATGTTTAGAATACTAGGAGATCTTCACGCGTGCGGAGACCTCCTGACTGCTATGTGCCTTAAATTTACTATTTTAAATTTTAAATTATTGTATCTAGATTTTCTTGTTTATTGTAATGTTTGCTTATTTCGCGCCATCCCAAGTCCTTCCCCGGCTCGTGGTAGCTCCGCCTACGATCTGACGTTACCATGGTTTTTCGTCTTTTTTCCCAGAGCTTTCGTTCTGGCTTGCAAGTATTGAACAGAATGATTATGCGGCCCGCGCTCGTCATTCTTTCAGTTATCCGGCCCACTGTGAAAAAAGTTTGGTGACCTCTGATCTATTGTATGAACGTTTACAAGGTGAAAACAGCACTTTGAAGTATGTAGGTGATGTGTAATGGTATTTTAACTGGTATGGTTGTTTTAATACATAGAGTGCAAATCTGTTGAGGAAGTACTCTTCAAATATATACATGGAACAGATGACAGCTGTTTTGGTATGATACTAATTGCTTTAATTAAGTTTTGAACTTTTAAGTGGCAGGTCTTGATGTAAACACTTCTTGGCATTTTCTGTTTTATTGCTGAGAGCAGGTTTATATGCAGCTATAATCTGAGAGAATATATTGTGAATAATCTCCAGGGAAGTGTTGTAAATATCACTTCTATTAAGTGTGAACTTTCCTGTCTAGTGGTATGGAGAGAACTGCCCCTCTCTGGGGTGTGAGAGAGTGGTAGCAAGTTAGCATTGGTTACTGAATCCACTGACCCTGGCTTGAGCCCAGCGATAGATGCAACCTCTGTGATCTAGTCATAAACAATATGGTGAATCACATGTTGAATAATTTAATGAAATACTTGGAGTTAGGGGTATATTTATATTAAGCAAAGTGCTGTTACAATTTTGTAAACCAACCAAACCTGTCTTAACCTATTGTGAAGACCGTGTATTGTAATGCTGTACTGTACTACCTTTTTTGTAGATACAGGTTTTACCTCTCTAGTCCGGCATTCTGTGGTCCGGAACGATTTTAGTTTGTCCAATAGGTAGATAGGCAGTTTTTTTTTTTTACTTATCTGAATTATTATTATTATTACAGGAGTATTAAATTTTTGCCCCTCAGGCCCCAATGTGGGTCAGTGACCTATGCCCGGGTGGGCTAATCCCCTTAAAAAAAAAAAAGCCGCAGGAAATTAAGGTTTGTTTACATCCAGCAGTTTGGCTGCTCTCTCTCTCTCTCTGCTTGTCTATACAGAGTACAACATTTAACCCTTCAATATATATGAGCAGTAAATAAGTGTTGCTTTCATATTCTTATGTAGAGTAATGACGATATATTTTCACATGTGCGCACTTACATACGAGCAGTCTCACTTTCTTTTTACCATTAATGGTTAGCTACTTATATTGTTCCATTTATTAACATTAAATAACATTACAGGTACTTCAAGCAACCATATTCATTTTTTACATTAATTTTACTACTTTACTTTTACTTTTACTTTTATCCTCTTTCACACTGATCGGCTTGTTAGCCGCTGGGCGATCGTCTCTTTTCCCTTTTATATTCTTCTCACCAAAGGTCGGCCTCGCTAGTCACTCGGGCGATCGTGGTCACGTCTCTGTCACGCACTGTTGGCAAATACTGGGCATAACTGCCCTGAATGTACCTGAACCCCTACTCCAGTGTTGGTCAAGTCTTCTCTTGAAAGAGCTCACACTCGGTGCCGCCACAACACTCTCTGGTAGATTGTTCCAAGAGTTTACAACCCTCACTCCGAAAAAGTTTGCCCTCACGGTTTTCTGGACTTGCGGCTTCTTCAATCTTGAGCTGTGACCCCTTGTGGGGCGAGCGTCCGCCAGCTCCAAGTAAGGACACTCAACTGAGTAGTGCCCCCTGAGATGCTTATAAACCTCAACTAGGTCCCCCCTTGCCCGCCTGTAGTATAAGCTAGGCAAGTTCAGGCGCTCCAATCTCTCAGGGTAGCTGAGATGCCGAAGTGCAGGCACCAGTTTGGTGGCCCTCCTTTGAACATTTTCAACCAACTGACAGTCCCTAGCATATCTCGGGGACCAGATGGGATGACAGTACTCCAGATGGGGAAGCACTTCACTCCTGAAGATCGTCACGAGGGACGGACCGTCTAGGTATCTGAACGACCTTCTTATAAGACCCAATAATTTATTTGCCTGATTTACCTTCTTCTCACAATGGCCCGAGAACTTCAGCTCATTGTCAACATACACACCTAGGTCCCTTCTCACCGGCCAGTCTCAACCAGCACATTTTCTCTCATCCTGTTGTATTACAGGCGCCTCACGCTGGCACACCCCAGTGCATCCTCCCACACTGCGACACGAACTGTTGTTTCATCTTCACCATTCCTAGCCTATTATATGTCCTCCCAGCCTTCACAGTCCGCCAGGTCTTCAATTCTGAAATAACTTTAAGGCCATTGGCAACATTTGTATGGAGGAGTGTACAACGTCAGGCATATCATTTATGAAACAAACAAACAACAGCGGGCCCAATACACTACCCTGCGGTACCCCACTTGTTACAGGTACAGATGACGATTTCGCGCCATTAATCACCACACATTGCTTGCGGTCATGTAGAAAGTCTTCTATCCACGCTAGGACATTTCCCCGAATTCCGTACCCTTCCAGTTTGATTTTCAGCCTTTCGTGGGGTACACTGTCGAAAGCCTTGGCAAAATCTAGGTAAATATTGTCGATATTACTACCCCTGCTCTAGAATATGGGGTCCAAATATCCAATTTTGAGCAATTGTACAGCAAGAGCGCCCCGGCATAAAACCGTGTTGGCAATCTTTTACAAGGTTGTTTCGTAGTAGATGTTCCATCGCTGCATCTCTGATAATACTCTCAAGTACTTTACATATTATGCTGGTCAGGCTCACCAGTCTATAGTTGTTCGTGGAGTGACTATCGCCCTTCTTGAAGATAGGACTCACATAAGCCACTTTCCACTCACTGGGGACCATTTGTTCATCCAGGCATTTACAAAACAGAATCTTCAGGGGCTCTGCAAGCTCGTTGCACAGCTCCCTTAACACTCTAGGATGCACCATGTCAGGTCCAGGACTCTTATGGACCTTTAGCCTGGACAGTTTATTTCTAATACCCTCTTCTGTGAACACAATGTGGGTCAGTGCTGTCGAACCGTCTGTCCTCAAACGCAGGAAGGTTAGTTGCATCCTCTCTTGTGAACACTGAGGAAAAGAAGCTGTTCAATGCCTCAGCTTTATCCTGGTCAGAATCTGCGTAACTACCATCTTCAAGCCTCAGGTCTGATACTCCTACTCGCGTTTTCAATTTCGACTTTGCATAGCGGTAAAATGCCTTTGGGTTTGACTTGACCTCGCATGCAACCAGCCTTTGGAACTCCTTTTCAGCCCTCCTACACTCTATCTTTGCTTGGTTTCTGGCTCTTGCATACATCCTCCTGTCTTGCTCATCGTTTGACCCAACCCACGTCTTGAATTTCTGGGTTTTCTTCTTAATTTTGTCGACCGCCGCATGGTTCATGTGTAGGGATCCCCTCGTATTCCTAGAAGCACTGGGTTTGGTCTTGGGTATATATTTATCGATCAAATGGGTCATTTTACTAGTTATGATATTCAGCTTAGTGTCTGCGTTCTTGTACCTTAATAAGTCAGGCCAGTTGATACCCCTCATCTCTTCCCTCATCCCATTGTAATTTCCCTTGTAATATTTGCACCTTGGCCTGGCCTTATCTTGAACTAGGTAACAGTTAAATCTGAATGACTACTCAGGGTCTTATTTTCTTCAGTTTTATATGTAGAACCAATCAGTCACTGGTTTCGTAAGCTTTAACATAAACAATGCCGGCAGCCGTCTCGTCTCCTCTAATATTCCACGTATTATTAATAAATTGTATTGTTAATTTTGCACACACGTACATTGATTCAATAAAACAAATTCAGAAACATTAATTAAAATATATATGAACAGTAAATAAGTGTTGCTTTCATATTCTTATGTAAAGTAATGACGATATGTTTTCACGTGTGCGCATGCGCACTTACATATGCGATCTCTTTTTCTTTACCATTATCGTTAGCTACTTCTATTGTTCCATTTATTAACATTAAATAACATTACTTAAAACAACCATATTAATTTTACTACAGCTACAACCAAGGTCTTATTTTCTTCAGTTTTATATGTAGAACCAGTCAGTCACTGGTTTTGTAATCAACGAAAACAATGCTGTGTCATTTCCTCGCATGTTTTAATATTCTACATATTATTAATGAATTCTATTGCTCATTTTGCACACATAAACATTAATTCAATAAAAAAGACATTCAGTAATAAACAACAATGAATCTTTTGTACATAAGAGAAATGACGCTGTTTACACGATTATGCACGTCGTCTGCACGTTGGCGGGCCGTTCAAACCCGTCGAAATTCAAGTTTCCGCCGTCAAAATTTTTATTTATTTATTTTTTTGTGTGTTCCAATAAAATACATTAAGAATTAAAAACTCGCAAAATTTGAGAAGCTACTATGCGACATTTAACCCTTCAATATGTCTTCAAAGAGACCATAACGCAGAGAAAGTGGTGCTAGTGCTTCCAGGCATAAGCACAAGTCACTATCTATCCAGGAAAAGGGTGAATTTCCATGGTCCGGCACCGGTCAGGTCCCGAGGTTGCCGGATTAGAGAGGTACAACCTGTATTAGTAATTTATAAGGACTGAGTCACATAGGTAATGCAGTTAATATTATTCTTTATAGGTAAGAATTATTTATTTGCTACATTGTACAGAAATTTATAACAATCTGATGTTGTGACTTCACTCTCCCTTCACTTGCTGAACAGAGGCCGGATACTCAAAAACATTTATGGGACTGTATGTCGTTGTGTAGCCCGTAACTGGACTTACAGTCTCAGATTGGCATACTCAAAACACAGATGGTATACTCAAAACAAATATTTGACATCGAACTCCGTAAGTTAAAGCAAGTAACTTACATTAGCCCCTGAGGTTGTGTAACACTCTCAACCCGAATGTAGTAGTCACTAATTCCCGATTGTATAAAAAATAATAATAATATATGTTGTAATAATGCTTGTTAGACTTGTTTTATCATAGAATAAAGAAGAAAATGTTTTGTACATCAACATACTGAAATATAATATTTCACTTTGTCTTTTTGGTAACTTTTTTGTTGCCATAATAAGCTGCTTGAGTGTTTGTATTTGTCTCAGTTTGGAAGAGACGCATCTTTTGTCTTCTTACGCATTATAAAGTATTTTTTACCAAAACAGAAGGTTTATATTGTTCACACTTAGGGTAAAAATATGTTTTATGACTGAGTAAACTTGCAGATAGAACTTATTAATGTTGTATAGCCAGAAATATCCCTCGGTAATGAAAGCCAAATATGAGGTCAAGTGAACATTCCTG
This sequence comes from Homarus americanus, assembly GCF_018991925.1. Taxonomy (NCBI): domain Eukaryota; kingdom Metazoa; phylum Arthropoda; class Malacostraca; order Decapoda; family Nephropidae; genus Homarus; species Homarus americanus. The sequence goes on from NW_024733790.1 coordinate 10,429, forward strand.
CCAAGACTTCGCTTTGTTTTTCTAATATTCAACCAATAGCCTCAGCCTATTTTCTATGTATATGGCTTATGATAACATGAAAGGCTATAAATTTCCATAGGCTAGCCAAAATTAAATGATATTAGGCATAAAATATGGATTGCAATTACCTTGATTAATGGGGGCCTATATAACTGCTTTTTCAGTCTTTGGCCAATTAAAGGTTAAACGTGGGGCCTACTTAATTTAGTTAGAACATGAGGAATATTTAAATAAGAAATTATACCAATAGATTATAGGTTTGGTGTGGTTTGGTTATGTTATGGTATGTTAGGTTAGAGAATGTGTACATGGTTTTTTGGTGTGTGTCAGGCTGTCAGTGAGACACTTTGCCTAGCAGCTACCTTAGGCCTAGTTCCAGACTTTCCTTGAACAGTATCATAGGGTAGAGTATTAATTTAAGAAAATTTACGGCTAATCCGATATATTTTCATGTTTTAAATTGTTGTTTTTTGTATGAACTTGAAGACAAATTCAGACCAAATGACCCAAACATTGAAAGGAAAACACCATGTTCTAGGCTAAATGAGTAATTTAAGAGAAGTGATTTGTCATTTAGGTTAGGCAAGGTTATACTATCATTAACCAATTAAATTGAAATTGCCCAGAATAAGGCTATCTTATTATAGCTTATATGTCTTGTCACAGGCCAACATTAGGCCCGTGGTTATTTACCCAAATTCTATTATGGGTAAAACACCCAATACTGTGTTATTGTAGGGTTACGTGATGTTGTCTCACACTCAGGATGGGTTGGAGAAAGGAAACTCTTAATGGTGGTTTCTTATATAAAATATATTACTTGTACAGTGACCCCTCGGTTAACGAACTCAATCCGTTCCAGAAGGTCGTTCGTTAACCGAAAAGTTCGTTAACCGAAACCATTGTTTCAATGGGTTTTTGGGTAATTGGTTCCAGCTCACCGAAAATTTCCTAAATTCAACAAAAATGGTAGAAAGGTTCACTTACTTTGAGGTGTGTATGTAGAAGGCTCCTGGATGATGATGATGATGATGATGGGATTTAGAATGGGGGTGGAGGAGAAGGAAGAAGAGAAGGCATTGGGGTGGAAGAGAAGTCACCCCATGGCGCCATTTCACCCATAAAATTTTTAGCTCTCTTGGTGTAATTCAAGATTATTTTCTTTAAATCAACACTGCACTGCATTATATATTGTCAATATGTAAAATATATTTCAAAATGACCAATAATTTGCTTGGAAACACAGAAAAAAGCGTTTAGTTGAAGAGAGTCTCAAGCAAGATGTTACCTCCAGTGAAAACAGAGAGAGACTAACGCCTGTTTGCTGTGTTAAGAGGGTGGATGCCACGCATTAAACTAGTCACTTTACCTTCAATTATGTTCAATAATTGTTAAAATTACTAAAAAATTGAATATTAAACTTTTAAAATTATTGAATATTATAAACTTCTTGATATTGACTAAAATAGTAAGGAATTTAAGTCCTAGAACCGATTAATGTGTTGGCGGACTGACACTAAAGCTGGTTGCCTGGTCAGTGTAAGCGAAAACATGTTGAGGTCGGTTCGTAAGAAATTCGTTAACCGAATTTTTGTTCGTTAACCGAATTGAAGATCCTTAAGGAAGGCAGTTCGTTAACCGAAATTTCGTTAACCGAGGCGTTCGTTAAACGAGGGGTCACTTACTGTACCTAATAAAATAAACTTTATAGAAAATACAGAAAATAAATGGCTTTCTTTTACCTTCATAAGATAAACATTTTATATAGGAAGATAAAATATGAACTATATCCTTAAGCAAATTTGATTCCAATACAGTATACTTTTAATACTACTAAATACCAAAGGCACTAAAGTTTGTGAAAACAAAAATCATTATATAAAACATATTTGAGAAATTGAAACAATAAAAAATATTGCCACTGTTTGCTTCTTAAACTACACAATTTGACGTGGGTCACCACATCGTTGTGAAAAATTAATACAACTACTGTTAATTGTTGCCATTTTTAAGATTTAAAAATGGAATACAGTATAATTTTCATATGTCTAGAATTACTGAAGGAACTCTCATGACTAGAATGTACCTGCATCAATACCCGTATATTAAAAGAAACTTATAACCAAATACTGTACTACTATAAGTAATAAAGAAAACAAATAGCAAACTCTTGGCTTGTTAAGCTATACAATTTAGCATGAGACAGCACATCCTTATGAAAGAACCAATGCAACAACTTGCTCTTAGGAGAATAATGTGTGCTAAATAGCAGTGATTACAGTAGGCTGTTGGTGAATTTGCACCATTATTTCTGTTTCAACCTACTTGAATCATACATTAAAAAAATACAAATTAATTAATAAAACAGGTTGAACTAGAAATTAACTACATATTACAAAATAAAGGAACCTTTAAAAAATAAAAATAAGTACATGAGTCTGTTTTCAAAGCTATACATTTGATTGTGGTATGAACTTTTACCCAAAACCTGGGTAAACATTATCCGTAGTAGCACTGCAACACATGTTATTAGTTAACAAGTGTGTATATCCTCAGTCAGCAAGATAGTGAGAGAATCCTCTTTCTCTTGAACGGTCCTAAACATAGATTCCTCGATGGAATGAATAGCCGTAAACCTAGCTCCTGAGGGTCCTGGGGTTTGTTCTCTTTCTTCTTCTGGAAAGAAATGTATAATAGTTTGATTGAAGTCTATGTTAAGGGTATAATTAAAATATATAAATATAGAAAAAAATTTAGAAAAAAAAATGGTGGGAAAAATAGTGTTGACCATCTAAAAATATTTGTATAGAATATTTTTATATGTAAACATAAGCTAAGCTAAACATAGTTACAATATTATAAATTGATTTAATTATAATATACGACATTTAGTTCCAGGCGTTAAATTTCTTATATTTGCTCTTCTCAATTTTTTCCATTAACATACGAGTTATAACAACATTTAATATCTAACTTAGGGAAGCAATACGCCAGCTATAAATTTAACTAACTTAATAATGTTGCTTATTTTTAAAAAAATATGCAAAAAAATAAGTATACTGTATTTCAAAAGTAAGATAATAGTGAAAAATAGTACCAAAATTATTTTTGGAAATAAAAACAAGGACAGAAAAGAACAAAATATATCAAGGGGTTGGAAAAGTATGTTGAGTGAATTACCATCAATAAGTTCCTCACTTTCCAAAATCGCTGGAATTCCATGTGTAAAGGCTGGATCTAAGAGTTGAAGAACTGCTTCGTCAATTGCAGTGTATGTACAGGGTATTTTCAATTTGGGGGCAGCCTCCTTCAAGAGAAAAAAACAATAAAAACTTTCTTACTGTGAGCTGTGGTTACATACACTGTACACAACTATGTTATATATACACTAGTACTATGTTAGAAAGGAATCTATTGAAATAGTTCCAAACATTATAACCTAACCTATCATTGTAGCTGTAGTCCCCAAAATTCTCCTGTATCTTTGTCAAAAGTTAATTAAATTTACTGTAACAATCAATAAATGGTAAAATAAGTCAAAAATAATAATAGCAGCCAGAATTTTTCAACCTGTATTAGTTGTAAATGCATAAGATAGAACATCATTGCCTATAAGCCTAACAAAGTAAGATTTGCATATTAATGTATACCAAATATGAATTTAAATCATTTGATGACTCAAAATTAACGACATAAAAAAAACATGAGGAATTCTATAGTAAGCTACATATTATCACCTTCATTACCGTCAAAAATAACGTAATTACTAATATGTATTTTATAACAGTAACCAAACCTACCTATCCTAACTTCATTACCAACGGGAGGCCTCCGCCACCCTGGACCACCAAGAAGAATATTAAATATCTCTGTTCCATGTCATTTACGACGCAATGATTAGTGTCATAAAATTGTCTCAACTACTGTATATGATAGGTATATTAAGCAAATCCAAAAATTGTGGGGCAAAAATTAGCAGTAATACCGACTAGCCTTTGGGTTCATTTATCGGCGGTACAGTTTTTACTATTTATTCACATGGCAAACTTCGAAGAATTATGTTTCTTTTAATGAATGTGCTCATATAAGGAAAATATGTGCATTAATTCACGATGAAAAGCCACCATACACTACTTCCTTGAGTTTACAATCACCTCAAATCATAGCAAGCCTCAGAAAAAACAGAGTTAAGTTTGTTTCATAGTGGCAATCAATACCTAGGCTAACAATATTATGACTTACCTGTTCCACCTGTATATTTATTATCTTACTTTTACTTTTTACTTTTATCCTCTTCGCCACTGATCAGCTCGCTAGGCGCCCGGGCGATCGGTCACATCTCTGTCACATACTGTTGAGTGTTGTGCTGTTTTTTCTTAACGCTGACACGTAAATTGTTGGGCAGCCACAACATTCACTGCCTTTACTACTTACCAGGCATGATTCTTCAATTTGATTGTACATCTCGAGTCCAATTTCCCTAAAAATATTTTCTTTCTTTTGGCGACTTCACACACCATGGCGTATACTTCAGTCTCACTGAAATTTGGTCGTTTGTTCAGGTGGTTGTCCTTCCATCTTTTGTTTACAAACTAATATCACGTGCGTCGCTCTCAGCTGATTTCTCCTTCTCTTGTGATTGGTTGATGATTTTGTTAACTGAGCGCTCATTGGCCAACCAGCTCCTGCACTGACATCTACCTTCCGACAAGAGAACTTAATTTACAGGGTAAACACTAGAGTTATGAAAACTTACGAACGGCTTACGTAACTGTAATAAAATTTTGAGTATGCTAAATTTACGGTACTGTAAAGATTCGACAATATATGGTACTGTATCATGCTGAAAGACTTAACTTATGAGGTGTTTTGAGTATCCGGCCCCAGTTCTGTAGGATTTATTGCTCTTTGTGGAAAGTAATTTTTTCCTCCCAAAGTCTTGAGTAGGTGGGCACTTCCTTGACACTTGGAATGACACAAGGTAGCTCCTGCAAGATGCACATTATAAAATTGTTTCCACATTATTTCAGATATAAAGATGCGAGTGGATGGACATAAGAAAGATACAGGAGGCCACCCCACACAAACATCTCCCACCACAACACAAGATTAAAGCTGTATAAAACAGGAGGCAGAACAATTCCTCACAACTGTACAATAAGTCAGTACAGTATGAGGATTAGTGAACATCTTCAAAAGAACATTGTAAGCAAGATTAAGGTAAATTGTCAACTCTCCAAGTCTTAAGTTACAAATTTGAAAGGCAAGTTGGTGTTCTAGGAAACAGTGAGAATAAAAAGAACATTCACACAAGTGAATCGTCTCCTGAAAATACCAATTAAGTGGTGCACTGTGTTATATATTGTTTAAATACAGTATGATGAGGGTTGCAATGTTTCTACCTAAACAACTACCTTGTGACTCTTATGCCTGTGTACACTGCTGATAAGCGTTCCATTATATAAATGCGACAAGTGTTTGTCTGCCGTGCTTGTATACTGGTGAGACAAAGTTTTCTTGTAAATATTCCTCATACAATAGTGAGCTCAAGAACCGCATACATGTGCAGAATTATTAATGCAAATTTAGCTGTGAAGAGTGGATAACTTTTTTATACAGTCAAAAGTTACCCAAAAGTGTGTACACTGAGGGAAATATTTTCTTGTATGGAGTGTTGTAAAGTTTGTAAAAGATGGCCCAGTTTATGAATCAAATAGCTGGACATGGTGGCCAAAATAATTATGAGTGTGTACAGTGTGGTGATTTATTTTACAGTAGTGATTCTCTGAAGATGCATACCTGTATGGCCGAACACATTGATGAGATAAATATTAAGTATGAAGAAGTTGATGAAAGTTTTAACAGTAACTTTGATGTGACACAACATGTGACTGTTGATGAGAAAGATATTAAGTGTGAAGAGTTTGATGAAAGTTTTAACAGTAACTATGATGTGACACAACATGTGACTGTTGATGAGAAAGATATTAAGTGTGAAGAGTTTGATGAAAGTTTTAACAGTAACTATGATGTAACACGACATGTGACTGTTGATGAGAAAGATATTAAGTGTGAAGAGTTTGATGAAAGTTTTAACAGTAACTATGATGTAACACGACATGTGACTGTTGATGAGAAAACTCGTAAATGTCTGGAAAGTGGTAAAAGTTATAACCAAAAGGAACAACTAAAGGAACAAATAGTTGTACACACTGGTGAAAAGAATTTTAAGTGTGGAGAGTGTGGTAAAAGTTATCCCAGAAAGGGCGAACTGAAGAGCCATATGGTTGTACACACTGGTGAGAAGAATTTTAAGTGTGGAGAGTGTGGTAAAAGTTATCCCAGAAAGGGCGATCTGAAGAGCCATATGGTTGTACACACTGGTGAGAAGAATTTTAAGTGTGGAGAGTGTGGTAAAAGTTATTACAGGAAGAGCCATCTGAACAGCCATATGGTTGTACACACTGGTGAGAAGAATTTTAAGTGTGGAGAGTGTGGTAAAAGTTATCCCAGAAAGGGTGAACTGAAGAGCCATATGGTTGTACACACTGGTGAGAAGAATTTTAAGTGTGAAGAGTGTGGTAAAAGTTATTCCAGAAAGGGCGATCTGAAGAGCCATATGGTTGTACACACTGGAGGAAGAATTTTAAGTGTGAAGAGTGTGGTAAAAGTTATTCAGGAAAGAGCTATCTGGAAGAAGCATATGGTTGTACACACTGGTAGAGAAGAATTTTAAGTGTGAAAGTGTGGTAAAGAGTTATTCCGTAAAGAGCTATCTGAAGAAGCATATGGTTGTACACACTGGTGAGAAGAATTTTAAGTGTGAAGTGTGTGGTAAAAGTTATTCCACAAAGAGCCATCTGAAGAAGCCATATGGTTGTACACACTGGTGAGAAGAATTTTAAGTGTGGAGAGTGTGGTAAAAGTTATTACATAAAGAGCAATCTGAAGAGCATATGGTTGTACACACTGGTGAGAAGAATTTTAAGTGTGAAGAGTGTGGTAAAAGTTATTCCAGAAAGAACCATCTGAAGAGCCATATGGTTGTACACACTGGTGAGAAGAATTTTAAGTGTGGAGAGTGTGGTAAAAGTTATTACAGAAAGCCATCTGAAGAGCATATGGTTGTACACACTGGTGAGAAGAATTTTAAGTGTGGAGAGTGTGGTAAAAGTTATTTCACAAGAATCCCATCTGAAGAGCCATATGGTTGTACACACTGGTGAGAAGAATTTTAAGTGTGAAGAGTGTGGTGTTATTTCAAAGTCTGAAGTATGGTTGTACACACTGGTCCGTAAAGCGCTATCTGAAGAAGCATATGGTTGTACACACTGGTGAGAAGAATTTTAAGTGTGGAGAGTGTGGTAAAAGTTATTTCACAAAAACCCATCTGAAGAGCCATATGGTTGTACACACTGGTGAGAAGAATTTTAAGTGTGAAGTGTGTGGTAAAAGTTTTTCCAGAAAAGGTGAACTGACGAAACATATGTCTTTACACACTGGTGAGAAGAATCTTACATGAAAGTTGTGGGGAAAGATCTTACAGAAAATGATGTGGAAAACTGTATGGTCTTGCATGCTGGTAGGAACTATTTCAAGTATAAATCCTATAATCGATTATAACATGCTCTTCAAATTTCCTGGGGTTAGGTTCTCAAAATGGCTACGAATAACATTTGCTGACCCTGGGGGAGGGGGCGGTACATTTATACTGTACTCATGTGCAAAGAAATTTATATTTCCTTTATATGTTTGCCTTTACGACAAAAACCTGGAACGTCAATGTGGCATTTAAAAACTCATGCACTGTTAAACAAATGTTAAACAAGAACTCCCCCAACAAGCATTTATAAGGTTTCTTGCAAGGAATGTAATATGTTTTACTTAGGCCAGACAGGTAAAGATCTTGTAACTAGACTTAAACAACATAAATATACCGTAGTGTTAGGACAGGCCAGGAATCCAATGCTCTGTTTGTTTATTTGAGGGATAATAAGCATTGCATTGACTGGGATAATGCCTCCTCATATTACCTTGTAATTCAATTGACAGTAGGAACATTATAGAATCCAGTCTCATTAAACATACCGAATCCGTCAACATGAATTTGAGTAATGGTATGTACAAACTGGATAATTTCGTAATTAAGAAGATTTGTAACCAGGTGAGAAGGTTGGGTCATCTTACCCTCTGACCTGACTACCGACTGCTGCGGTGCTTTTTGAAGATTAGTGGGGTCATTACCTAATACCTGACCATTGTGGACTTCATCTCACCCTCCTATGTATATACAGGGTGTCCCATAGGTTTCCATACAACGTATCACCAACGCCATTACAAGCATAACTCCAGCTGTGCTTGAACGTGTTCTTCAGCAGTGGAGGACACGCATTGAAGAGTGTTTTCAACAGAATGGTAGTCATGTAGAGCATATTATATAAATAAAAATGGATTTTCATATAAAATTTATTTTTCCTATGTATGGAAATTTATGGGACACCCTGTATATATATGTATATATATATATATATATATATATATATATATATATATATATATATATATATATATATATATATATATATATATATATATATATATATATATATATATATATATATATATATATGCATATACTGTATATACTGATAACCACAAGGAAAGAAGAAAACACGAAGTTCCCAAGTGCTTTCGTGTAATTCACATCTTCAGGGGTGAGTACAGACTAGAGAGAGTAATACAAATCAAGGTGTATATATACAGAGGAGGGTGAGACCAGGTCCACAATGGTCAGGTATTAGGTAATGACCCTACTAATCTTTAAATAGCACACAACGGTTGGTGGTCAGGTCAGATGGTCAAGTGACCCGGCCTTCTCACCTGATCACAAATCTTCTTAATTACAAAATTGTCCAGCTTGTACATGCCGTTACTCAAATTCATGTTGAATGCTTCGGTATGTTTAATAAGACTAGATTCTATGATGTAAGACGTCTGGTGCCCATCAGGGTAACCAACATTTTCGTTGTTCTTCCGAGGAAGACCCATCCATGTGTATGTTTTTTACCAGTATGCTTTATAAGGAATAAATTAATTAAGACATGTTATGGTTTCACCCTTCTTTACCCTTATCGATCTGGTCAATGGAAAACCTAACCCAATGCCTAGTCCACTCTGCACGCTACCTAACGAGCTACATGCTGTCCAGAGGGGGTCTGGTGGCAGCGACCCTTAGAAATTAAGATTAGAGTTAAGTTATCCCCTTAGACTTAGTGACCCCAGAATCTGGCAGTATAACCATGCCTTAACCTGTGTTCTTCTCGGGATGATGCACCACCTGCATCTTCACTGATGTCATCGTCTTCTAACATCTCGTCGGCGGTCACCTCAGGATCTCTTATCACCTCCATAATGTCGTCGTTGGTGGTCTCGGAGAAGCCTGCAGCTGTAACACTCTGCACAGCTTCTCTTGCAAGGTCCACTGCCACTGCAACAGACTGAACCTCACCAGTCACAGGTTGACTCTACCTCCCACCTGGGATACCTTACAACACATGCTGCCATGCATGACGAATTGTTGCCACAGACAGCTGCCCCCATGCCTCCACCAAGAAATCAACAGCTTTCTTGACGATGAATTTCTTCCAAAACTGTTTGACGTGAACTTCTTGATCCGCCAACTCTTGTTCCTCGTCCTCGTCACTCTAGCTATCGGTGTCACCCAGGTTACGCAACTCATCCTTGGTGTTGGTACAGTCGTTCAGGAGCTTAAACTTCTTTGTAGAGAATGCAGCCTTAACATTGCATATCAACTCCTGGTCCATGGGCTGGATTAACGATGTAGTGTTGGGAGGAAGGAAAACCACTTTTACATTGGGGTGACAATCCAACAGTATGGGCGAGTGTCCTGGTGTGTTGTCAAGGAGCAACAAAATGTTGAATGGAACATTCTGTTGCTCGCAGAATTTTTTGACATCAGGAATGAAACAGTCGTCAAACCAGGAGAGGGACAGAGCAGTGAACATCCACGCCTTACGAGCGGTTAGCCAGTGGACATTTAACTTGGTCATGTCCATGTTCTTGTAGGCGTGCGGCTTGCGTGCTGTGTGGATCACCGATAACTTGAGCTTACAGGTACCGGAGTTGTCGTAGGAGGCACTTGAAGTGTGTGCTCGAGAGTACGTTGTGTCTCTAAGAACAAGCACATACGAAGCTGTATCATTTGTTTCGGCTGTGATAAACTTGACAAGTCAACCATTGTTGCGTAGTCTTGCCAACGTCGACGCCATTCCCGAAACATCTGATAAGAAGCGTCAGACATCAGAGAGGGAGGCGTCTGTACTGCAGCCTTTTGAGGTGTTGTTGATCCGACTCTGGGAAATGAGGTACCAGTACCTCTAGTCGCATCAACGTCAGTAGTAGCAGACGAATCTTGTACGGTAGATCGTTGTGGGGAGGCTAACAGAGAAATCAAGACTTCAAATCTGGCTTGATCTTCCCTTCTTCTCAGGTCATCCTCACTTCTACGTATGTCTTCTAGTTCTCTGCGTCGTTGTTCCTCTTTGTGGCGCCGTCTTTCAGACTTATTGTACCGAATTTCTTCCTCTTCTCTCCTTGCAATATCGTCCTGGCGTCGAGAAGTTTCCATCCACTTTATCAGTTGAAGGAGATCTGTGGACGCATGCATTGCAGGAGAGCTGGCTTGCGACGAGCGAGGAGATTCTGTGGGTGACTTGGCGTTGTCACTGTGGGGAGAGTGGGGCCTGAGCGTGAGTGGGGAGAGGTCTCCCACACTAAAACTCGTAACCCCATTGTCCAGGGTATCATTTTGATCCCTGTGAGACATGCTGACTGCTTCTGTACTCTATCTGTGCAAAAGACCAGGTCAGCCCCTTGTAATCTATGCACAGAATTACAGAAGTCTACAGTAAGTCACAAGAATTTAATATAAGGTGAATGCGTGTGTGTGTCTTGCGGGTTGCCGGGAGAGACTTGGCGCGCTGCCAGACGTAGGAGCAACTGGGCAGCGTCGAGCGCTGGTCGGTTAGTTACCCTCAGACCAGAGACGGGAGAGCACGTACTGTCGGGCCGCTCCCTTAGTCATCTGACCGCAACTTGCACTGACAATTATGATTGAAATACACAACACAGCACTTCACAAAACACTTCACTTCACAGCACAGCACTGTACACAGCATAGCACTTCACAACACTAAGTCTAGAGGCTTGTAATAGTCTTGCTGTCGATCGTGAAGCTGAAGACGAGACGCCATTAACAGAGTCTGGGCGGGAAGGCTTTGTCCACTGTATCTCACTGAGAAATAATCACTGCGCCATCTGACGTTCATCTTGAATACCCACAAAATGTTCTATACTACTGAGGGTATATACAAACACTTGTTATCTTAAAAGTAGGTTCTATTCTCGTACGGGAGATATATCTATACAGAGGGACCCAGGAGTTCGCTTCCACACCACAAGACTCTGTCTTCACTCCTCTATCTATCTATGTATTACTGCGCGCTGGGATGTACAGATGCCAGCATTCACAAGCTGAAAACAAACAATGTAAATATGATAATTTATATACATAATATGGTGCACAATAAATGGAATATTACATAGAATTAATACATGTTCTGTAATACTTTACTATACATAATTAATGGAGTAATATAAGAGTAATATAATAATACACAGCTGAAGGTACTACTTTGTGTCCATATCATACACTTAAGGTGACGGCCAAGTCAAAAGGAATGATTGAAACCTGCCTTTTGACACATTCAATATTTATTGATGTGGTCAAAACATGGTGATCCATCTGATACATAATTAGTTAGTCTCACACAATTTTATCTTAATTACAATTTATTAAACATAGTGACATAACAAAAAGTTCATAACTATTAATCTTAGTTATGCTTCATTCTGCATTGTCTTATTACTCCTGAAAGGCAGAAACGAGTAGGCATAATTAGTCAAAATATTTCAGTACTGAGGGGTATGTCATCACTTAGGCTGTACATACAAGTGCGAGTCCATGCTGATTAGTATGGTGTTCCAAGAGACAACAGTACTGCGCAAATTGTCCCAGCACAAATTCTCGGACAGGATTGTGAGTCGGTGTTCACCAGTGCGAGCAGAGGGCTGGCCTTCACAGCATCACTAGAGAGGGTGATCCTTCTCATGGCGGGGTGTGAAGCACCATCTACCCGCCGAAGACAGTCCACTCAGAGAACCAGGACTTGTCTGTAAACACTTCTACATCTGGCGAGGTCACAGCTCGAAAGATTTAATGACAACACATACCAGCACTGTAGCTGAAGACAGTGGCGATAACACTATGTTTAAAGCTATTCAGCGTGTTCGAGTTAATTTCTAAACCAATGTTTACCTATCTCGAGCATAAATTTAAATTTTCTAATTTAAAGCCATAGTTACGAGTTCGCTCCTGGTTAGATAGCTTGAGTACCACCTTTGTAATATCACGTTTGTTTAGCCCTGATTTCCATTTATACACCTCGATCATATCGCCCCTCACTCTACGTCTCTCGCAGGAGGCGCAAATTAAGATGCTTCAACCTGTCTCTGTATTCAAGGTTCCTAATGCCCAGGATTAGTCTTGGCATCCTCCTCTGTACACTTTCTTAGGATTCCTTATCCATTCTATAGTACGGTGACCAGAACGAAACTGCGTAAACCATGTGAGGTCTCACAGGTGCAAGATATAGTTTTAGGATAACCCACAATGAAAACTCTAAACAGTACTATATTATTCTTATTTTGGGTAATTCACAAGAACACTGCTACAACCAGAAGCAGTTGATCGATTGTGTTCATTTTTCTGGGGATATTTTTTCATTATACAGGTTGTACCTCTCTAGTCCGGCATTCTGTGGTCCAGAAACTCCCGTGGTCTGGAACCATTTTAGTTTGTCCAATAGGTAGATAACCAGCTTTTTTTTTTTTTTCTTATCTGAATTATTATTACTGGATTATTACATTTTTGCCCCTCAGGCTCCAATGTGGGTCAGTGACCTGTGCCCGGGTGGGCTAATCCCAGTAAAAACCAAAAACAACAACAAAGCCGCAGGAAATTAAGGTTTGTTTACATCCGGCAGTTCGGCTCTCTCTCTCTCTCTCTGTTTGTCTATATTTAACCCTTCAATATATATTAACAGTAAATAAGTGTTGCTTTCATATTCATATGTAGAGTAATGACGATATGTCTTCACATGTGCGCACTTACATACGCGATCTCACTTTTTTCTTTAACA